>NC_080849.1:1145000-1445000 GCF_030435755.1 Ochotona princeps
TAGCCGGCCAGTCAAACCGGAGCATTTCAGACACCACTCCCAGGACCCTAAGAGGGCATATTAAGTCTCGGAACAACATTTCAGCCTTCCCGTAACTATTGGATGCAAATCGCCCTGCGTTCCCTGGTCCCAGCAAAGAACACGGCACACGCATGTGATGCTCAGGGGTCTGCGAGCCTGGCCTGACCGCCGTGAGGCCCACTTCATTCCCCTGCGAGACACTGCGGGTCGCACCTTGGCTAGAACATTTCACAAACGGCTGTTTCCCGGGAGCATGGAACACACGCTTCCCTCGTCCTCCTCACGCGTGCTGCTGCTGTACGTGTCTGCCAAGAGAGACAGACAGGCTCAGGCGCTCTGGAAATTGAAATCCGTTTTCGCTCTCGTCCTGCCTGGCTCTGCTGCTGGGAGCCGGCGTGTCTAATTGCAGCCCACTGGAGAGAGGCATGTATCTCATTTGTAGAGCGAGCCTCACTGTCTCACACCCAGGTCGATGCCTACCAGCTGCTAACGATCGCTGAAAAATAATCGCCACTCCTTCCTGCTCCGTTACTAGTTCCAGTCTGACCACAGCTCGCTGTAACTTTTATTCCTTTGTAAAGCCATACCTTTCCAACCTCCGCCCCCCACTGCTGATGCGCAGGATCCTGATGGCCAGGCAACCCCTCTTGCCCAGTTCCCAGGGGGGGACGGTGTGAGCGCCCATGACTGAGGCGTCCGCAGCAGTGAGGCCATGAAGGTCACTCTACACAAAGTCTCTGCAGAGTAGACCCGGGTGGGACAGTACTGCTGGAGTCGCTGTGGACAGCATCCTATCAAGGGACTTGGGGAGGCAGTGCTGCCCCGCCCGTCCGGAGTGCCCAGGCCCTGGAGGGCAGAGACGCTGGCCACAGCACTGCTTGGCTGGACTGCCCTGCAGTCAGGCTCTCACGCAGGCACCGGTGTCGGAGGTTGCAGGACAGTGGCCTGGGAAGCCCAGGGCCTGCGGAGGCAACGCGTGTGGTGCCTATGAGTGTTCCCTCTGCAATGCTGGGGCCCAGGTGACAGGGCAGTGGGAGGCTTGTCTCAGGGAAAGGTCCTGACTGAAGAGCCTAATGTCCCCTGGGTCTCTGTCCTGCAGCTCTGGGTTCCCAAGCAGTGCTTCTCGGAGGGAGGGCAAAGAGGAGCTGCCTGCTCCCCCGGGAAGTGTGGGCCTCACACACTACTTGCGTCTGCTGAGGAACAACAGCCCATGATTTGGCCAGCCTGGGACTTGAAATCCGTCCATGGTCCGCTCCTGTGACAGACAGTCCATTATTTGGGCTCGGAATTCTGGAGGTTCAGGTCCAGGGTTGCATGGTCCCTGTGCCCTGACGTCTGCTGGGGACAGCAGGTGGCGTAGCACCTGTGAGGCAGGAAGCAGGTACCAGCCATTTCAGCTCTGGTCCCCAGTCCTGCCGCAGGAGAAACTCTCCAGGACAGATGCCCAGGGACCCAAGGCGCTCCTACAAGCTCCCCTCCTGGATACTGTCCTGTGTCCATCAGTCCTCTGCCCCATCGGGCAGCAGCGTCAGTTAGATACTGAGGCCCAGACTTCTTTTTTATATCAAGTGGGTTACGGGGACACAAAGTGACCACAGCAGTGCATCCACATTGAATGAGGCCTGGGACTCGACGTAGTTCTTGCAAGAATAAGTGAGGAGAGGGCTGTTGGAATTCTCCATGTGCCATCTTTATGTGGCACCATGTGAAGCAGAGCTGGGTGTCTGGGGCACAGGATCCTGTCTGCTCCCTCCCCGCCAGCTACCCCAGGACTGCACCCCTTCCCCGGCAGCCCTGCCCAGGGCTCTGGACTCTGCAGCAGAGGCAGCCATGCAGCTGCCTCCTCTCCCCGCAGCACCCGTTCTCCCGGTCGCTGCGAGGTGTGCTCCCTCCCCCTCTCCCCAGCTCGCTGCGTGCAGGCAGGTGATGTTGGAACACAGGACCAAGCTGTCACGTTGGAGAACCTGTGTGCTCTTTGGGGAAGGAAAGGATGGAATACTTGCACAGCAGCTGCAGATGCTGGGACCCTGGCAACGAGGTGAGCTGAGCCCCCAAGTCCCGGCAAGCAATGAGTATAGCTACGACTGGCAGTAGGGTGTGATGGAGAGGCGAGCTGGCCCCGTGGAAGTTAGGAGGCAGGTTCCAGGGCAGGACCATGGAAATGCAGTATGACTCTCCATCAGCGAAGCCAGTACACCTTGGGAACCCAGCGCTCTAGACAGCCGGAGTCTACACTCAGGAGCAGTAGCAGGCATATCCTCATTTCAGCTTGTGTTTGTTATCAGCCATCCTGGTATTTCCTCTTGTTTCTGCTTCCTCTGCTGCATTCATGACACTTCAAACTATCATGAGGCTAACTTCTTACTGCGAGCCACATCACTGCACTCGAGCAATAATTCGGGGAAAGCGAGGGAGGGATACGGGTGAGGTGGAATGCCTAGGCTTCTATATGTATTGGGAGAAATGTGAAGTCTACTCATTTTAGATAAATCTATAAAGATTGTAAAAATACAGAACTTAATCCATGTGCAAAGAGCAGCTTACAACCGTATGTATGATTAAGTTATTGATTGTAATTGTATTGTCATGTGATCCAGATTTATTATAGGTATATAATTGGTTTATAGATATATAATTGATTGTGGCTGTATTATGACTTCTCATTAGAATGCAATTGCTCATGACACACAATTTAAAGACCCACATACCTGTGATTTCTCTACGGATGAGTGGGTGGGTCTCTGGCTGCTTTACAGGCTAGGAAAATGAGCAAAGGTTGCTGTTCGAGGAAGGGAAACGTCTTTCCGAAGGTCTGGCTATTTTTCTCCTTTCTCCAGTTGGCTTGTGTTCATGAAGGACGCAGAGCCCATCGCCTGCACTCGACTCAGTCAACGGCAGAGGGCCCGCTGGGGACAGACACCTCTGCCACCTTCAGGCATAGCTCAGGTGGCTTAGCGGGAGATGAAGGGGACCGGTGAGATCCACGCGTGGCCTCCTTCACGTGACCACTGCGTGGATAAGTGTGGCCTTACTCCCAGCATGTGGCCCAGGGTCCAGCTCAGGTGTCACAGTGGAGCCACCTCTTTGAAATCCGCAAAACAACGACATCTGAAGATGTCACCTGCTACTCTAGTGCAGCCTGCCTGTCGATGCATACAGCCAGGGAAGCTGTGTGTCACCAAGATGCCACTTCGAGTATGTTGTCTGCACAGCACGAGTTCTGTTGCTAAGCCTGGGAGGCTGCCATCCACCCACAGCCCTGGAAGCTGTGTCTGTCCCCCTATGTGTCCTCTGTGCACCTGAGGGGACCCCCAAAGGGTCCACGGATCTGTCCCTCTATGTGTCCTCTGCACCTGAGGGGACCCCTGAAGGGCCCATGGATCTGCCCCCCATGTGTCCTCTGCACCTGAGGGGACCCCCGAAGGGCCCACGGATCTGCCCCCATGGCTGGAGGTCCCAACAGGAGCTGCAGCTCAGAAGCTGAGTGAAGTAAACCTCCTTTGTATTAATGACACTGCCTCTCCACTAAAGATGAGTCCACTGCCACAAGCTGGCACGGTCATCGGGCACACGAGCAGGGCTCTCACTCCTTGGCCCGCTTGTTTTTGTATTTCCTAACCAAGAACAGGCCGGCATATCGGACTGAATCATAGATGGAGCGGCAGTTGAGCTGCTTCTGGTCCCAGGTCCGGGTCTAGTAAGATCCTAAACAAATCTGAACAAATTGCTGTCTCCCTTCAGAATCTTTGGACAAAGATTCTCTACAAAGCACAAAGTTAACAGTTGGGCTCGGGCACCTCATGTAGATTCTGGGCCTCGGACATCAGTTCTGGACCAGCAGTGGGTAACACAGCCCTCGTGACTCAGATTGTTGGTCCCAAAGGATTCGGGACACATCCAGTTCTGAGTCCCTCACGGCACCAGCATTCATGGCCTGCTCATAAGTACCCCAGGAAGGTAGGCTGCGTGTCCTGCCTTGGCTTGGATGGCTTCCTTAGAACGGGAAGTCACCATGGATAGTGTCACCAACTGCGTGCACGGACTGCATGCACGCCATTGCTGAGCGCACAGACACCACCCCCGACTGCCTGTAAAATGATCGGGTTCATATTTTTCTCCATCAAAATTTTGTACAAGAATGTCTGCATCATTAACCCCCTGGAAATGTTCTTGGAGAAACAATTCCAACAAGTGGGGACCTGGATGGCACCTGCTGGTAGCCAGTGAAGAGATGGGAGATGGGGTGGGGGGGCAGGAGGGGCAGGGGAGGATGAGGAGGGGGAGATGGGGTGGGGGAGGGGGAGAGGAGATGGGGTGGTGGAGGAGGAGGGGAGGAGGGAAGGGAGGAGGGAGGGGAGGACAAGGAGGTGAGGCAGGGAAGGCTCGGGGAGACCGGAGCTTGGATGCTCTGTCCTGGCCCTGACAACTGCCGACTGAAGCTCAGAGTTAGTCCCAGAAGGGCTCCTGGCCCATCAGGTGGTCAGACACCCCTCGGAGGGAGCAGAACCGACCAAGGAGCCCTGCCACCTCCCCCTAGGAACTGGGGCTGATGCCCTCGCTTTTAGGGATCTGAGGAGAACACTGCCTGTTGATGATTTTCACAGGAGGACAACACCCGGGCCCAGAGAACAGGCCCGCCCCATCGGACGCCGAGCCCACAATGCATGCTTGGGCTGACCTGAACCCTGGCAGGCACAAAAGAAGCCGCTGAACCCGCATTGTCTCAATCCTCATCACCCCGGGGTTGGATTAGGTTGTGAGAGCAGAAAGGAAATATGCCTGCGGTTGTCAGCGGGGTCCGCTGGACAATGAGCACCCGGAAAGGTCAAGCCTGTCACTCACTCACCGTCCAAAAGGGAAATTTTGATTTTCTTAAATAAAAGGTAATTTGATCCATCGCGGCTGAATGCTGCATCGGGAGATGCCCCCTCTGGCCTGACAGAAGCACAATGGTGCTTCAAGGGGCAGTGTCCAGGGCGCCCTGGGGGCTGGGTGCCCTATTGATTCCATTTGAGCTAATAAACGTGTGACAATGAGGCTCCCTAATCAGGGGCCATTGGCAGAAATGCCAGCCTGCCCCCCTGAGAAATACCAGTGACTCCGCTTTTACTGAGGTGCCATTTCTTATTCACATGCACAGCACCCCAACATGACACCAACAAAAGGACTTCTCACTTTGTTATGAGCTGTCAGGCAGCTGGGCACAACAGCCTGTGGAGGGCTTCCAGGAGAGAGAGGGTAAGGCTGGGCACAGGGAAGGGGACCTGCAGAGTGTTTTTAGGGGTGAAGCTGGGCACGGGCAGCCTGCAGAGGGCCCAGGGACAGAGCCGGTCAGGTGCAGCTGGGCACGGGCAGCCTGCAGAGGGCCCAGGGACAGAGCTGGGCACAGGGGACCTGCGGAGGGCTTCCAGGGGCAAAGGCCCCTCTTCTGCTACAGATCTCTACCCAGTAAATCCAGGTGCCTGGCTCATCCATGAGCTCTCACGGGTCCACATAAGGCACCACAGGATCTGGCCACAACCTACGGCCACACCACTTCTGAAGTTGCTGCTGGGTGGTCAGCAGCTCTTACTCCCACTAGCGGCCTGACACCCAGTTTTCAGCCACCGACAGCGTGGCTCTGAGGGGTTACTAAGTCAGTCAGTCCTTGGCGTCCTTGCCTCTGCTCCAGTGGCCGTGGCCACTAAGGTCGGTGTGTCAAGGACTCCAGATGCGAGGTCCCAGGTCCCCCGGCTGGGTCTGGTCAGAACACTCAGCAAACCCCAACTCTGAGTGTGTGTGCCGTACTTTCCCTGTGTGCGAGGGGCCCTAAGAGCCATGTCCCACGGACGGACACGGGACCCATGGCACCTGGCTGCCCAGCCGCACCATGTCCTCCATCTTTGACTCGTGTGTGTATTCACACATGGCCCAGCTGCTGCTGTTGCTTCTGGCCCTGGATGGTGCTCAGCTTGACTGCGTGCTGGGGGCCAGCTGCTCTCATGGCACTCTGAGAGCCTGCACGCACCAGTCTTGACCTGTAGCTGTGCTCAGGCCAGCTTGACCGGGGCAGCCACAGGGATGCCACCACCCCACGCAGGCAGTGTCTCGACGGCTGCACTCCTGACCCAGCTCCTTGCTGCTGTGCCAGGAGAAGCAGTGGAGGAGGTCCAAGAGCGTGGGCTCCTCGGAGAGCCCGCCCTGGAGCCCTGGACGGCGCTCCTGGCTGCTGGTTCGAACCTGGCCCCGCTCCGGCCGTTGTTGTCACTGTTGGAACGAACCAGTGCAAGGAAGCTCTCTCTCTGGCTCCTCCTCTGTCTGCGTCTCGGCCTTTCAAATCAAGAAGGAGCTCCTGACGTGGACTTTATCTCCCATCCTAAGCTCATTCAGAAAGCTGCCCAGGCCTCCAGGCTGAGGGGGACTGCAGCCTCCCCGGCGCGCCCTTCTCCTCCCAGTCTGCGCCGTGAGGTCACTTATTGGCCCTGGTGTCTGTGACTTGGCTGCCACAGTGCGTGCCTCCTTCTGCATGTCAGGACTGAAAAAACAGAGCTGCAAAACAGCGCTCTCAGGCCACCTGCCCAGCACAGGGAGGCAGAGAAGGATGCTGCTGGGGGGAGGACTCCTTGCTGCTTGGGCACCTGCCAGAAGCTTCCCCCACCACCCACACCACCACCACCCAGGGCCCTGCCACTGCCACCCACACCACCACCCAGGGGCCTGCGTCTCCTAGCTTTTAGGCTGCTGGTGGAGGAGGTTGGGGACAACGACGAAGTGTCTCTTGCTGTGCTGGAACGGCAAAGACCAGTAGGACTCCTGAGCAGCAGTGGCAGGAGCACAGGGTGGGAACAGGATCCCTCAGGAAGGGGTTGTTGGGGTTCAGAGTGGGGGCAGGATCCCGTGGGGGGTGGGCAGGAGCAGAGTGGGAGCAGGATCTGAGTCATCCCCCCAGCTTACTGGGACCAGGAAGCTGTCTCCTGTGCTGTAATGGGAAACGCAGAGCAGCTTGGCACACGAAGACTCAGCCGGTCATGTGTGCCTGGCGCACAGCTCAGCCACAGGCCCGTCACCCACTAATCTCTCAGTTGACAGCGAGCGGATGGAGGCTGTGGGCTGCACACCGAGATGAGGCACGCGTGGCCCATGGCTCCATCCCACAGACATGAGGCACGGAGAGGTAACCGGTTCCTGTGAGCCGCCCAGGGGTCAGGATGCTCATGGGCTGGGAAGACAGAAGCAACCTCCAGGGGGAAGGGGACACAGCCCGTGGTCCCCAAGTCCCCTCAGGCTTAACATGCGCTCGGGGCTGCTGCCCTCTGACACCGCCCCTCCCTGCCACCTCCATTTCTCCCTTGTACTCAGCGTATCGCCGAGGGGATCGCGGCAGGAAATTACTTGTGCTTGTCAGTTGATTGCGTGGTGAAGAGGCCCGTGTGGCTGAGAGCCGAAGATCTCTATCCCAGCCCGGTGAGATTGAAAGCTGTGTGCTGGACGTGGCCTTGACCTTCTGGCTGACCTTGACCCTGGAGTTCACCCTCCCCCTGCCCAGTGAGCGGAAGATAAACCTCTCGGCACCCAGACCACCGGTCACACGGGCCAGGACCGTCAACCCAGGGAGGGTGCACGAGCTGTGGGGTTGGAAGCCTTTCGTGCCCCAGCCCGGGCCTACTGCTGGGGGAGGTGCTCTGGCTGTTGGAGTGGCCACATCCTCTCCCGGGGGACACGAATAGCCTTGATTTAGAGTGAGGTTGGAGGCAGAGCAGCCTACACTGTTTAAACCAGACAGAAACCCCTGTGTGGCAGCGAATGGAGGGCTCTCTCCACCCCACAGTGCAGCCTGGCTGGCTCAGCCCCGCCTCTGCCTGTGCCCAGGAGCCCTGCCCATCCCTGCAGGGGCATGCTGCCTTCCAGGCCTTGGGGCCAGACTCTACCCCTCGCAGCTTCCCCAAGGCTTCCTCCCTGCAGAAAGCTTTGTTTGTTTGCTTTTTCTGCTCAGAACCACTTCAGAAAGTTAGCAGAAGGTGACACTCGGAGGCCAGGTTCAGAAAGTTAGCAGAAGGTGACACTCAGAGACCAGGTTCAGAAAGTTAATAGAAGGTGACACTCGGAGACCAGGTTCAGAAAGTTAGTAGAAGGTGACACTCGGAGACCAGGTTCAGAAAGTGAGCAGAAGGTGACACTCGGAGACCAGGTTCAGAAAGTTAGCAGAAGGTGACACTCGGAGACCAGGTTTCTGAGCAAAATGAAACCCATGCAGCGTCTCAAGTCGCGCCCAGTTTTCCCCAGCTCCCTGCAGACCCAGGCCACAGAAGCAGTCACCAAGCCCAGCGCCAGCTGGCTGCTACGGGCACGGCCTAAGTGACTGTCCCTGCTGCCCGCAGTACCACACCTCTGTCACCACTGTGACACCTTCAGCTCCCTGCTGAGGCAGCCGGGTAAGCAGCAGAGGACGGCCCAAGGCTTTGGCTCCCTGCACCTCTGCAGGAGACCCGGGCACGCTCCTGGCTGCTGGCTTTGGACTGGTCAGGTCCGGTCATTATGACCATTTCGGGAGTGAAGTAGCAGATGGAAAGCTCCTCTCTGTTACTCTACCTTTCGAATAAACAAACCTTTAAAACAGAAAGAAAGCAGTCTATGCATGCTGTGTGCCCATGGGCACCACCCACATTCTTTTCTGAAGGCCCCGTGTGCTGCCAGCTCCCTGACACCCACTGACTTGCACACTCCACCCTCCCCGCCTCCCCGCCCACAGGCCCCGTGACGTTGGCTCCTGCTCCTTCAGAGCCTCAGCAGGTGGCTTTGCAGAGAGGATGAGCCCAGCTGTGTCCCCCAGTAGACCCAAAGGCATCTCGGGCCCCCCTTCCCTCACTCCCACCAGCAGGGAGATGAACCCTTGGCCTCAAGTGTGCCCTGCTCCCACAGGCCGTTGGGAAGCTCAGAGCGTCTGACCTGTGACCCTGTGCTTCCCAGCAGCCCCAAACCCTAACCTCCTCCTGGGTGCACCACCTTAACCTCCAGCCATGGGCGCAGCCCACTTAGACCCTGAGAGTTCGCACCGTGGCTCAGCACTCATGGCCACTGCGTCCTGCGGCATCCCCCACACAGCCAGCCTCAGCCCAGCTGCAACTCCACGATCGACGATCAATCTATCGATCTATCTATCTATCTACCTGTCTTTCAAAGGCACAATGGCAGAGGGAGGCCTTCTATGTGGTGGTTAACTATCTACTCCCATGGACTACCTGGGGCTGGGCCAGACGGAAGCCAGGAGCTAAGAACTCCCTCAGGTCTGTGCGTACCGGGTGGCATGGGGCACCTTCTTTCTGCCAGGTGCATTGGCAGGAGCCGGGGTCAGGGGTGCGGGTGGGGGAGTGACTCTGCCTAGGGTTTGCAATATGGGGTTCGCCCAAGCAGCGGCTTCACCCAGCAGGCTCCCGCACCCACCTGGGCTCCTCCGGGCTGCCCTGGCTCATACCCCGAATATGTGACTGCTAAGCCATGGCCGCTCCACTGCGCCTGCTGGCAGCTCCCCGTGCCACGACCACATGGCGCCCTCCTTCCAGCTTCCTCTGCTGCGAGGTCTTCGCAGATGGCTCCTTTAGCCAGGGGCTCTGAGACGCTGCCTCACGGTTCTCTGCTCAGGTGTCCCACCAGCTCCTGCCAGACCCCTGCACACTCTGTGCCGTGCGCCCACTGCCCGCGCTCTGATGGGCCCCACATTGGTGCACACGGCTGTGTCCCACCTCACAGTACTGGCAGTGGGACACAGGCATGGCCAGCAGGGCGGAGCAGCCTGCCTCAGCTGCTGTGTGGGGGCTCAGACAAATAAGCACACTCACTTCTCCTGAGCATCGCAATGCAAAGAAAATCAATCAGGGCTCGAAATGTGGGAGTCTCGGGCCAGAATCAACTGAGGACGGCAGGGAGAAACTGACCCCTGACACCGCAGTGGTCCATGGGGCCCAAAGGTCCTGGTGGCCTCGCAGAGACAGTGAGGGGTGACGCTGTGATCCCCAAAGCGGGCAGCACAGGTCTGACTTCTGAACCAATCAGAAACCCTCAGCAGAGACATGAAGGGAAAGCAGCCAGCCACGGTGGAGGAAGAGCAGGTGGGAGGGGGAGGCAGGACACCTGGCGACCATGACAGGAAGAAAAGGAAGGAAAGTAAGGAAGAAGAGGAGACGAGGAGGTGGGGCTGAAGGAAGAATCAGGTGGGAGGGAAGGGGGAAGAGAGGAGACAGGGAAGGAGAAAGCCTTTGAGAAGAGCAGACAGCTCAGCAGGTTGGCAAACGATGTAGCAGGTACAAGGCGACGCCCTAGAACTCTGAGCATCAAAGATGCAGAGTTCAGGTCACGCTGGAGCTCAGACAGAACTAAAGAGCAGCCCATGGCGAGATAAGATGCCAGAAAACAGCAAGAGGGAAGAGGAAAGTGCTCGAAGAACTGGGTGCTCATGCCAGAAACACACTTCTCAGTGAAGTCGAAGAGGGCACAGTATCATTCACGGACAAAATTACTAAGTAGCCAAGATGTTCAGGCAGCGACATCTGGTTATTGGGCACAAGTGAAATTGCAGATTCCTGGAAGGTTTAATGCACTATCATGGAAAAAGATGAAACAAACGAACAGAAATCTAGTGTGGCTATGGTAATACAAGGCAACGCGGACTTGCTGTTGAGTGTGGTTCTGAGAGGAAGGATTCTCCAGGTGTGAAAGGACCATGATAAAGGCACAGGAGAACGTGTAGCCGTCACAGGGCACAGCTCAGGCCAGGCTTCATCCCGCTGCATGCTGGAGTCCTGCCAGCCACGTGGGCACCCCAAATCGAATTCCCGGCTCTGAGCTGGCCCAGCCCCGGCCATGTGGACATTCATGGAGTGGACACGCGTGGGCATTCAGGGAGTGGACACACATGGAATTTCAGGGAGTGGACACACGTGGACATTCGGGGAGTGGACACATGTGGGCATTCATGGAGTGGACACACGTGAGCATTCAGGGAGTGGACACACATGGAATTTCAGGGAGTGGACACATGTGGACATTCAGGGAGTGGACACACGTGAGCATTCAGGGAGTGGACACACATGGAATTTCAGGGAGTGGACACACGTGAACATTCAGGGAGTGGACACACGTGAACATTCAGGGAGTGGACACACGTGAACATTCAGGGAGTGGACATGTGTGGACATTCAGGGAGTGGACACATGTGGGCATTCAGGGAGTGGACACGCGTGGGCATTCAGGGAGTGGACACACATGGAATTTCAGGGAGTGGACATGTGTGGACATTCAGGGAGTGGACACATGTGGGCATTCAGGGAGTGGACACACGTGAACATTCAGGGAGTGGACACACATGGAATTTCAGGGAGTGGACATGTGTGGACATTCAGGGGGTGGACATGTGTGGACATTCAGGGAGTGGACACATGTGGGCATTCATGGAGTGGACACACGTGAGCATTCAGGGAGTGGACACACGTGAACATTCAGGGAGTGGACACACGTGAACATTCATGGAGTGGACATGTGTGGACATTCAGGGAGTGGACACGTGTACAGGGGCTTTGTTCTCTCTCACTCCCCACTTAGCTTTCTCAAATAAACAGAAAAATGCTGAAAGAATAGTCCAATTTTAAACATACCCATCTAACTTTAAGAAAAGAAATTAATAAAATAAAACCCCAATTGAGCAACAAAACACAAAATCAGCAAAAATAGTATGCAGTTAGTAAGTACACAATTAGTAAGCTTCAGACGGTGGCTCGTACTGTAACCGTCAGCTACGTAAGAACACACTCTCGCCGTGTGTAGATGTAGCCTGCACGAAAAGGCAGAGGTGCTGGCTTTGTAATACAGCAGGTAAAATCACCGCCGATGGCGCTGGCATTCTATATGGGCACTGGCAGCTCCTCTCCCAACCCAGCTTCCTGCGCATTAGCCTTGGAAATCAACAGAGGCTGGCCCAAGTGCTGGAGCCCCTGCACCCACATGGGAGACCCAGGGGAAGCTGCTGACGTCAGCCTGCTGGGGCCCAGCTGCGGCAGACATTTTGTTGATGAATCAGAGGACAAAAGATCCTGTCTCTGTCACTTGCTCTTTTCATTTCTCTGTAACTCTTTCAAACAATTAAATAAATATTTTTAAGAGCCAGCATACTGGCTTAGTAACTGAAAACTCCCTTTGCAACAGTTAGGATCCCATATAGACACCAGTTTTTATCCCAGCAGCTCCACTTCCCATCCAGCTCTGGGCTTGTGGCCTGGGAAGGTGGTCGAGGACGGCCCAAAGCCTTGGGACCCTGCCCCTGTGTGGGAGACTGGGAGGAAGCTCCTGGCCCCTGACTTCTGGCTGCAGAATGGCTCAGCTCCAGCTGTTATGGCCCCTAGAGGAGTGAGCCAGCAGACAGAAGATCTTTTTCTCTGTATCACCTCCTCTTTACAAATTTACCCTTCTAAAAAAATCTTAAAAAATATTTTTAAAAATCCATTTGCTGTCATGTTGTCAGGTGAATCTCAAAAAGCTTTGGAGATATGAATGTCACAGGTGTCCCACGCGGTCCCAGGCCCTCTGTGGCTGCAAGAGTTCCACATGGTCCCACGTGGTCCCAGGGACTCTATGGCTGCAGGAGTTCCACGTGATGGTTTGAATCACTATGCACACACTAATGGGTTAGTATTTTTTTTTAATGTTAATGCATTCAGGTGCGGGTTTTACATGAGTAAAACTCATGAGGTCTTGGCTGGGTCCTTTACACCTGGTTCAACTGGAAGTTGACTCTTCCAGCAGCAGCTCTGCCGCTCTGCCACTGGCGACTACCTTGGAGGCGTCAAGTGTGACCCTGCTCTCCACGCCATCATCCCGGACCCCGCCAAAGCATCTGTGGGGACAAATGTGATGCCAAGTCTCCTCCCCAAAACTCCCGAGTGACCCGTTGGGTGCCCAGGGCCGGGGCTTGCCACCACATCCTGTCACCATCTGCCATCTGTGACCCTGCTCAGCTCTGCCGTCTTCCAGCCTTTCTTGTCCCTCTGTTCCCAACTCCTGGCCACAGGGCCCCGACTCCATTCTTCACAAGCCCCATTCTCTGCCGTTCTACATCCTTCACCCAGGTCGTTTCTATCTTTTTGCCTCACTAATTTTGACTCATTATTCAAGTCTCAGATTAAATATCACTTCTGCGGGAAAGCCTTTTCTTAATCTCCAATGTAATTTAGATCAGCACGATAGAAGGTCTTATAGCATCCTGCACCTGTTCCTGGGGGCCTCCTGACAATTGTAATTACCCTCGAGATTGCCACCCCATATCTCACCTGGACCAGTGCAGTAATCTCCCCCGTGTAATCCTCCGCCCTGATTGCCTTTCTGGGCCCCCTCAACGCCTCAGCCACATTGGTCCCTACACAGGTGGCAAAGCAAAGCCCATCGTGTGTGGACGGCGTGCTCTGGCACAGAAGCCACAATCCCATTTGTTGGACCGCAAGCTGATTTCTCTGGCTCCATTGCACTGGCCACCCAGGCTCACCCACCAGGGTGGGGAATCAGGTGCCTCCCCGGCACTCTAAAAGCACCCCGTGACGTTTAACACCCACGTTCCCACACCCTGACTTGGGAAGCACTCCTTGACCCACACCTTTTGATGGCTCTTATTGTGGGATCATTCCTTGTCAGGGGCTCCGGAACTTCAGCTGCCGGAGCATACTGACCAGGCTTCCAACAGGTACCTGGAGCCAAGGGGCTGAAGGCAGAGAGCTAAGAACACAGGTAGTAACACATTTGCTCAGTTTGCTCTTAGGCAGGAAAATAGTGAAGAAAATGTTGAAGATGAATGACTTAATGCAGCTAGGTAAAGACTAAGCATTTCCACATCCAGGTCATTAAAAAAGTAAGATTAAAAGGTAAATTTATTTTCATCCAAAATTTGGAATCCATGCCTAGTTTTTGCATCACACTTGATTGCCTAGGTTTTCCATGAACTTGTGAGGTTGCTGGTATGCATGGAGCACACTTTTTTTTCACCAAGTCATTCTTGCGTTTTAATCCTATTTCTTCCTACTTCCCCATGACCTTGGTGAGGAGGTGATTCGGGAGTCGCTTTTCATGGCAAAGGCAGAGCTTTGTTTAGCGTGTTGGGCATCTGTGCGTCCCCAGGTAGGAGAGGGCATTGGCTCTGACGTATTGATCAGAAACTACTGGGAAGCTTACAGTGCCATCAGCAACAAGCCCCTGCAAGTGCAGCTCAGTCAGGATGGAGGAGGAAAGACCCACAAAGACAATAATGGCAGGAGGACAGGATGTGCACAGTGACTGGCACACTGAGAGAGGCCTGTGGGCAGAGGCGAGGAGAACCGTCCATTTCCAAACACAGCCACAAAGGCTTAGGATGTGTGCTTCAAGGAGCAAGAGGTGCGGCTGCTCTGGGGTGTCGCACGCTGACACACAGGTGAGTGCAAATATGGGCTGCATCAGCCAGTTGTAAAGAGAGGGGTGACAGACTGGTCCTGCACAGGGTGGCGACCACAGAAAGATTGGACGTCTCACACTGAGAGTGATGGGCTAATTGAGGAAACACCAAATGAAAAGATTATTTTTTTTCCAGAGGAACCAGAATTTATGGGGTCAAGAGTTCAAACAGAAGACTTCAATGAAATACAGTCTGCTATTGTGGCTCCGACAGCCCTGAGATTTATTAACTGTGTGAGGACGAGGTAGTGCCTCTCTAGTCTGTAAAATGCAAATACGCATGAGAATTGTGGCATCATTTCCTTCAAAATCAGGAGTGCGTAAGTGAGTGCTCCTGCACCAGAATGAAGTGGACAGCATAGAATATTCAGTCGTGATTAGTCACTATTGTCATTACAACTCCCGCGCCCAGCATCCAACCCCATCTACAGTACAGCTCCTCCACCTCAGCCAGTTCCAGAAGGTCTCGTGCCCTGCAATAAACACACTTAAGGCACCATGCATGTGCTGCCACGCCCCGTTGGGAAAATCGGGGGTTACTGACAAGCCCACTTCTGATTGGTTGCAAGTGATTAAACCCATCTTTCAACAGGCTCGCAGCTACCAAGACTGCTGCGTATCACTTACTCTGAGTGTAGATTTTAACATATAATCTCATCTTCACAGGCTCTGAATGCCATGAACCTGGACACGCAGGGGTGACATAGTGCGAAATTCTTCCTCAACCTGCAGCTCAGCCTCTCCCATGGGCACCAGTCACAGTCCTGCTCCGCTTCAATCCGGCTCCTTGATAACGGCCTGGCAAGCAGCGGTGGGTGGCCCAAGTGCTTGGGTCCCCACACCCATGTGGGAGACCCCAGCTGGGGAGCAAACCAGCAAATACAGGTTTGCTCTGTCTCTCTGTCTCTGTCTCTGTGTCTCACTGTCTCTCTGTGTCTCTTTCTCTCTCTGTCCTTATATCTGTAAGTTTGTATTTCCAATAAAAACAGATAAATCTTTGAAAAGAGAAATTTGGTGTTTGGATTTTTCTACTTCATTCCCCATTTTCTACAACTTAGCTGTTTGCCATTGCTCTGATTTTTCAAGCATCTTCTCCCATGTGTCTGCAAGGTTTCTCCGTGGGCCTTTGAGAGGTATCGGGAGAAGGACATGCTGGCCACCGGAGCCTTCTGGTACTTCTTTCTCCGCAGGTCCAACCTGGGGCTTCTGGGTTCACTCGTGTGAGCTTCAATAGGATCAGAATCACACAGTTGGCCCTAAGCCCTGGATTCTGGCGTAAAGCTTCCAGAAGGCCTAAGGGCCCAAAGGCCTTGAACACCTGCTGTTTGCTCCTTGCCCTGCCTCACAAGGATGTGACGCCCAGGCCCTGGGCTCTCAGAGCAGGCAGCACAACTGGCTCCCTGGGGCATGCGAGGGCCTTCCTGCTTGCAGAGAAGGTGGACAGAAGGAGCGTGGGACACGGATGTGACGGTGTGTCTGTGCCCTCCTCCAGTTCCATGTGTTGAAGCCCAGACCCCCCGTAGGCATTAAGGTAGGGGCTAAGGCATCACCTGGGACAAGTTCCACCCCACTCCCCAGTCTAGATTCCTACAAATGCAGATCCATGGCCCAAACCTGCAGGAGACCTGGAAGGAATTCCTGGATCCTGGCTACAGCCCGATCCAGCCCTGGCTACTGCAGGCATTGGGGGAGTGGCCCAACCTGGCTATTGTAGGCACTGTTGAGTGGCCCAGGCTGGCTACTGCTGGCATTGGGGAATGGCCCAGCCTTGGTAATGCAGGCATTGGGAGTGGCCTAATCTGGCTACTGCTGGCACTGGGGAGAGGCCCAGCCTTGGTAATGCAGGCATTGGGAGTGGCCTAATCTGGCTACTGCAGGCACTGGGGAGAGGCTCGGCCTTAGTAATGCAGGCATTGGGAGTGGCCTAATCTGGCTACTGCAGGCACTGGGGAGAGGCCCAGCCTAACTACTGCAGGCACTGGGGAGAGGCTCGGCCCTGGTAGATCTCATCTGTCCTTTTATCTATGTCTGCCTCCCTCTGTCTCTGACTTTCAAATAGATTTTTAAAAATCAAAAAATTGCTTTCTCTCTATATGACTTTGCAATAAAAATGAATAAATCTTTAAAAAAATCAAAATTTTGAAAAACTAGCAGAACCTAACCCCTGATATGGGGTCTGAGGTTTGAGGCCCCGAGCAGGTGATTAGAGGGTTCCAGGGGTGCCGTGGCCGTCAGGGTTCTGTGCACTGAGCATGGCCACAGTGAGCTAGCAGGGACTTGCTCTTTCTGCCCACGCAGCCTGCTCTGCCTCCCTCCTCCCTGCAGTGGACACAGGTTCAAGGTTTCCTGTCCGTTTCTTTCTCCAGGGAAATGTATCACCCACAGATGTTGAGTTTTTTCAAATGCTTTCTGTGCGTCAATTGATGGGATCATGTGATTTTAGTTGTGATTTCTGAGTATCATAATTAGAAACAGAAATATAAAATAAAAGCGTGGTTTTTCTCATTTAAAAACATTGGTTTATACAATTCTGCAAACTTTCACAAATCATGCAATCTATCAGGAACATTTTCACATGTCAATCAGTGTATTTTTCGAAATTATTCCTGATGGCTACGTGATAGTATGGTTATTACAGTAAAAACTAAAACAGATATTTAGATGATTCTGAACTTACATATTTTCTGAATAAAGCTTCAATCCACTATGTATTTTACATATCTCTGAAGTGAGTTTTTGTAAGTGGGTCCTTTAAGAAAAAGACCCTTCATTCCCAAGGTACACGCAATCCCACATTATGTGTCTCTACTGCAAGTTGCTGGAGCAGGAGTGCAGCACCACGTGGATTCACACTCCGCCAGACACTGGCCCGACTCCCTTTTGTGTTTTGTTCAGAGACACTGCCCCGCTTGCGTCTTTGCTCACGTCGGTCACCCAGAACTCACAGCTCAGAAGTCCAAGGAGCATGTGACATCTGTGCAGGAGACCAACAGGGCTGCAGGTGCCGGGGCTGTGAGCTGCCCTTGCCAGTGTCCTGGGCCCGACGCCCGGCTGCTCATCCCAAGGCAGCACTCACCCCAGCTCCTTTGCTCACGTCCTTAGAAAGCTGTGCTGCAATGAACACACCTTCACGTCAGCATCAACGCAGCAGAATCGACACAGTGCACGCGTGATTGCAGCCACGCCCATGACCCTTACCGCCATGTGCTGCCTGCTGCTGCTGCCGGCTCGGCTCTCGCCCAACAGTGGTGTCCTGTTCGGGTAGCCATTTCCACGTGGCACTTGGGTTCACACTGCCTCTGATTTATTAAAGATTTATTTATTTTAACTGGAAACTCAGATACACAGCGAGAAGGAGAGACAAAGATCTTCCATCCACTGATTCACTCCACAAGTGGCCACAATGGCCAGAGTTACGTTGATCCAAAGCCAGAAGCCAGGAGCTTCTTCTAGGGTCTTCCACGCGAGTGCAGGGTCCCAAGGTTTTGGACCTTCCTCTGCTACTTTCTCAGCCCACAGGCAGGGAACTGTATGGGAAATGGGGCCACCAGGGCATGAACGGGTGCCCACGTGGGATCCTGGCACATGCATGGTGAGGATATAGCCAATAGGCTACTGCACTGGGTCCACTCTGTTGTTTTTTGAAGGACATGATCTTTAGGTTTATTGTTAACTTCATCTTATGTTAAACAGAGCAATCATTGCTGCCTGACAGACACACTGGAAGCAAGTTCGTGAATTTTATTTTCTTTGTTTGTTCAGAGGGCAGTCAGTTCCTCACCTGTATCTCTAAGGAGGGCAGTCAGTTCCTGGCCTGTATCTCCAAGAACTCTGGGGGGAAGTAGGAAGTACCATCACAACGCATTTCAGTCTCCACCTTGGGGCACTGTGTGTTGTCCTGGGAAACACAAGGTCCCACGTGGGAATCTCCATAGCACCAAGGTGAGATTCTAGAAATGAAGTATGTAGCTTACAGATAGGAATCTCAAGTCTTTGTCTCCTTGAATATTTACACAAAATGGATACAATTTTTAACAACCGTTCATTGTTTCAAGGAAAAATTACCCATAGGAGCAGGTGTTTTTATTTGATGTGCTCATTGCTCTAACTCAAATGCCTGGACAGTATCTGAATCATTGGAAGAATATTCGTTCTCTAAACAAGTCAGCAGGCTCTGATCTGGCAAGGAAAGCTTTGTGGACAATGTTGGGCTCGCTTCCGTGGCAAGGATGGATACACTGATGACACACTCGTAAGCGGGAGGCCAACAGCCTACCACTGAGAGAGGCGTGAGGGAAGGCGCCAAGCAAAGGTGAGTGTGGCGTGTTCAGGGCAGCCCAAGGACACTCGGCAGGAGAGGCACACGGAAGAGCAGGTGGTGAACCGGACAGATGTGTCAGCACGTGTGGAGAATTCACAGAGGAGCCCATTAGGAGGACGGCTGGAGGTGGCACGGTCAGCTTTCCATGCGGCAGACAGTGCCTAAGGCCACAGAACCAGCCCTAACCGCCACACTCTCACCCTCCACCCAGACGCTGCACGGTCGAGGCCAGGAGGTAGGGACAGGCAGCACATCTGACCTTTATTCTCAGCACAAGGCCATCCATCTTTTCCAGAAAGACAGACAGCAAGACAAGCAGAGAAACAAGCTAGAAACAGAGCATCTCTAATGCCCCAGATACCCCGGGAAAGGCAGGACCAATGCTCACCTGTAGGGGCAACGCCCCAGATACCCCGGGAAAGGCAGGACCAATGCTCACCTGTAGGGGCAACACCCAGATATCCCGGGACAGGGTGGACCAATGCTCACCTGTAGGGGCAACGCCCGGATACCCCGGGACAGGGTGGACCAATGCTCACCTGTAGGGGCAACGCCCGGATACCCCGGGACAGGGTGGACCAATGCTCACCTGTAGGGGCAACGCCCGGATACCCCGGGACAGGGTGGACCAGTGCTCACCTGTAGGGGCAACGCCCGGATACCCCGGGACAGGGTGGACCAGTGCTCACCTGTAGGGGCAACGCCCGGATACCCCGGGACAGGGTGGACCAGTGCTCACCTGTAGGGGCAACGGGAGCTTTGGAAGGCAGCAATGGACTCTGCAAGGTTGAAGTCATCTAATGGACTAAGAGTACGTCCCCTCCGCAGCCCACCCTGGGCTTGGTGAGAGAGTAAAAAGGAGACTCCCAGGACGGCAGTGCCATGGACAAGCAGGGGAGGACTGGACGCCACCTCTGAGAATCCAGCTTGCTGGCTCCTACCCGGCTGTGGGACGGTCCACCTCTGGCCTCAGGGCAAGCTTCTCATGGGGTGGTTGGCTGACTGTGCCTCTGCCCCAGAACACGCATGCTGGCAGGTGGAAATCTTGAGTCCTCCTACAAGGTGCCACAAGCCTCTATACCCCTTTGGCACTCGTAGAACAGAGCTAAAGACCTAATGAACAGAGAAGGGTGGACGTGTTGTGATATTGGCTATTTTTTCCCACTTTGCCAGTGACAATCTTCCAGTCTTTCATGAGGAAAAGTCATTAACCCCTACGGATGCCCAAGGGAGATGTGTGTATCATTGGATGGGGCCTTGGGCCATGCTGAGGGCTAGAAAAGCCCATCGCTGCCCAGGGAGTGAATTTCCATTAGCAGCTGGCCAGTCTCCAAGAACAGCAACGCTGGCTCCACACACGCACCGGAGAACTATTATTCATATGTGTTTACAGAGACAGCTGTGGAGGAAGACAAGAGTTTACCGCGGGTGTCAGGCACGCACGCTGGCTGTCACGCTTGGCCGCCACGATGCTGTCAGGGTCGGAAGCAGATACTCAGGATGCGGACCCAGCAGGGGCGTGGGGTTTCTCTCACTCTCCCTTCCTAGTGTGCACGCCCATGCTGGTCTGCGTGTGCCTCGCCTCCACATGCACCCCAAAGTGATTTTGAATTAGTGGGTAGCCATGTTTGAAACCAGAGCCCACATCACCTTCCTTTGTATGTTTTAGCTAAAATACATGAACAAGAGATTGCGCGGTGGGGGGGGGCATTAATTAAAGCCGCAGGAAGCTGCAGAGTGACCCGCTTGTCTCGGATGGATGCTGAGAGCCTCCTGCGCCCACACCCCTCAGCCATGTGCAAGGCCCCTCCTGCACTTTCCCCCCCGGCTGGGAGCCCCCCGCCACGGCCCCCTGAGCCAGAGAACAGGAGCTCCAAGAGGGCTTTCAGGATCAGCGCTGGGCCCTTGAACTAGAATGTGATGCCAAGCCTGAGGATGCCTGCGCCCAAATGCCAGGTCAGAGGTCCCATGGCCCCTGTGAGAGTGTGGGAGTTCCCTGCTGCTCCCAGCAGGCGGCCTTCTTGACTCTCACCTGTTGCCATGTCCTGGAGGCCTGAATGTTAGAATGCAGCCACTTTCAGGCATGCCTTCTGACCTGGCAGGGCAGCGCCAGCCCAGCCCTCACCCGCGGGTGATGCAGGAGTCTCCACACCAGGGAACCCAGAGTGGACAGTGTCCTGGCTGAGGGGCAGGCCAGCAGTGTCTGCGATGTCACGGTGCCTCCTGCGCTTGCCTAGACCAAGGCTTCGATGCTGGGCTATGACGAAAGCAAGCCTCCCTGACTGGATTCTGAGCTCTACTCGTCAGCAAGCCAGAGAGGAAGCCAGCCACCAGGGCAGTGCCCCAAGGGCTCAGGTATGGCAGGGAGCTGTGGGGGTTGGGGGCTCATGTCACAGGCAGTTGGTTTCATCTCTCTGGGCCAGGAAGGCAGGGGTCACCGGCAACACCCCAACCCAGCATAGCCCCAGTGTCCTCTCCGCGATCGGCGTACATGACTGGCACAGGGGAGAAACAAGCTCTGTGACCGAGCAGCACCCAAGGGCGTCAACCCACCTCCTCCTCAGTCCCAGGGATACCACCCCTCCCACTCTCCCTCTGACCCACAAAACCTGTGAGGCCCAATACAAAGGCTGAGCTCCTGGGAGGCAAGGCGACCACAGGGCAGGCACACTGCCTGTGCATCCGAGGGGGAGAGGAAACACTGTGGCATGCCCTGGGGGCCAAGTGGAGCCATGCCCCTCAGGAGTGTGCATCCAGCAAGATGTGCATACCACTGCCAGAGGAGCTGTCCACAGGGCCAGCCTAGCCGCGGCCAGCGCAGGTCCTCCACTCAGGAAAACCACGACAGAGGCCGCTGGGAACCTCAAGAGGGAAGTCAAATAATGAAAGAGCACAGGGTGCAAGCAACAAAGCAAAGCTGCACCTGCACAGGATTTTCTAAAGGATGTTTGCAACACATCATCAAGTTCGTAGAGGATAGAGGAGAGACCCCCACGTCCAAGACACTCCACAGTACAGAGAGACATGAAGACTCAAGTGCTTCAACTTGCCCAGAGGGGGAAGAAGATCCTGATAAACTGGAATTATGCAGAATGCGCTGCCATCACACGGAAATCAAACCAGGAAGAAACACAGTCAAATCCCGAAATGCTTGAGCACTGAGCAGTGGCCTTGCCAAGAGCCCTGGAACACTGAACTGCAAACAAAGTGCTATGTGGCACACCGCGGTGACTGTGTGCGCACGGGAGTTAGGGGAGTGAGTGCAAACAGCCTAAAAACACTCCACGTCTCATATAAACAGCCTATGCCCCCCAGCACCTGGGGGGGGGAGTAAATGAAAACGAGAATGGAAGAAGGAAGTCATACAGAGCAGAAATCAATAGAACTGAAACCAGGAACACCATGAAACAAAGGAACGGTTCTTCGAAAAGATCAATAAAATGGGTAGAGTTCTTAGCAAAAATGACACAGGAACAAAGAAGTCACTAAACCAGAGGTGTGCCCACGGACATCCGGAGCTCAGTAAGGGCAGGCGCTCGGTGCACTAGCTCGAGCCCACCCGGACGCCCATGGCCCAGCGAGGGTGCCTGGTCTCAGTGCCACCTCTGCTCCCCCTCCTGGCCTTTTGCAAATGTGCACCTGGAGCGGGAGGGGACAGCTCGGCACCCAGGACCCTGACACGCACACGGGAGACCCAGATGGCGCTGCTGACACCAACGTCTGCCTGGCCCAGGTCTGGCTGTTGGAGGAATTCAGGAGTAAACGAGTGTGTAGTAGTCTGTCTCTCTCTCTCTGTCTCTCTTTCTCTCTTTCTCTCTCTCCTTCCCTCCCTCTCTCGCTTCCTCTTTCCCTCTCTCTCTTTCTTCCTATTTCCTTGCCTCTCAAATTAATAAACTAAAACATTTTTTTCAACGTAAGTTAACACAAACGGCGTCTATAACCAGACAATTGACAACTTAGGCGACATTGGTCAAATCCTCACACAGCTCGCCCTGCAGGAGGCAGACCATAGGCTAGTGTCTAGAGCATGAGAGAAGATGTGTTCACACTTTGGAAGCTCCCCAGAGATGTCTGGGGACTGCTGTGACTTGGCTGTCTACAACGCTCTCCCAAGAAAGAGAAACGGTGCAAGCAATCTCAGCTCGGGTTATGAGCCTGTGTCACCCTTGCCCCGAAACAGGCAGCATCAAAATATGGAAGAGAACTGAAAAATAGTAGTGCTGTTAAGTCCTCACAGATGTAAACAGGTAAACCCTTCAAGGACATCATCAGAAGAATTCATCTTCGTTTACAAACCTGTATCCATAATCACGTGAAGTTGAGGCAAAGCGTGTAAAAGCAGGCAATGCAGTTCACAACCCAAAACAGAAAGCTCATGGACCACGTCGGCCGGGACGGAGTGGAGATGTGCTGATGGTCCAAGCCCAGACACTGACGTACGGACACACATCCGACTTGATCAACAGGACCTATAAAACCCCTGCGCTGCCACCACACATGCCACGCTGTGCAATACTCGATGTAACAAGAATGCTCACCCTCCCAATGCTTAGCCAGTGTGGTGCTTAAAGAGATAGCCATGGCAATCCATCAGGAAAGGAAAGCGAAAAGCACACAGATCAAAACCAGAGAGAGAGCCATCCCAGCCAGAGCCAACACGGTCACCTACGGAGAAAAACCACAGAGAGAGAGAGAGAGCCATCCCAGCTGGAGTGACGCGGTCACCTACAGAGAATGAAAGAGCAGAGTCCTAGAACTAATCCGTGGGCTGAGCCAGGCCACAGGACACAAGGTAAACCTACAAAGCAAGCCTTAGTTCTACATGTTAATGAACATATGGGCAGCAAAAGTTTAAGTAAAATACCATTTATAGTCCAAAAACACTTGAGCATAAATTTAACAAAACATTTCTGTTTTTGCTGGAATTGGCAAAATTTTGACGAAATAAAGAAAATTTACAGTAGAAACCTGTGGTGTTTCTGGATTGGAAGACTCACAGTGGGATAACTGTTGTCGTCCCTTCTCTTGGCATGAAGGTTTAATGGTTCATTTCAAAATCCCAGTAAGAATTCCGGGCATTCTGGACCAGGTTACTCTATACGCTGCATGTGAAGGCAGAGAAACTGGAGTAGTAAGGAAAGGGTTAGGAAGAAGTCAGAACTCTGATTTGAAGATTTACTGTTCTGTGGGGGTGTGGTAGACACGTCCTACTGCAGAAACGCAGGGTCTGGGAGCCCAGGAACAGAGCCTCCAGCAGCCTGCTTGGAGGAACGGTGGAAGTGGTCAGACCGGGGCACATCGCTGGTTCACTGCACCTGGGCTGGGCCAAGGCTCCACCTTAGTTCCAACAGCACACAGGACGAAGAGCACTCTTGACAGCACGAGAGGACAGGCCAGAGCCTTCACGCCACCCGTGACCAGGGCCCAGAACCCGTGGAGCCCTCGGAGCCCGCCAGTAAGCCGCACAAGCAGGCCCAGAAACAGCCCGAGGCGTGTCCATGTGAGGACGCATGGTGATCAGGAATAAACAGGAAACACTGCCTGTGGCTGAGCACATGCAGAATAGTCACGCAGGCCTCATTGCTAACACCACAGACAGGTCCAGCCGTTAGAGAGACCTGGGCATCCACAAGCAGGAACTGAGCACGCAACTAGTGCACAAGCCAACCAGAGACCCCTCCAATGCCTGCTCCAGAGATGAGGCGTGTGCACAATGGTTCCCAACATCCAGAAGCAACCGCAGAAGTCTCAGGGCACCTCTGTATCCTGAGATGCTGCTCGGCCATCACAAGGAGCAAACTTGATACATTTGTCCACGAACAGGGGTCTCCAGGGCATTGCACAAAGCGGGACAGAGTGGATCTCAGAAGGTCAAGGTCGCATTTGAAACAGTTCCTGGATGGGGCGCATCACAGAGGCAGCAGTAGGTCGGGGCCCGCAGGGGCTCAGCATGGTCTGGCTGGGCGGCAACAAGGAAATGGCACCGTGTCTTGGCTTCTGGGAGGACTGCACAGCTCCACAAGCGATGACATCTGTCCGGCTCAGCCCACACCTGGCCCCACTGCCAGCTTCCTGGCCTTGCCAATCCACTCGCACAGATGCCCCCTGGGGAGTCAGATGAGCCAGCCGGGGCCTGAAGGTGCTTTCACTGGGACTCCTGTGATCCGGCAAGTAGTCCACAGCGTGACACAGAGGAGAGGCGCTGGGGGAAAATGCAAGCTGCACTGGCAGGGCCAGGCAAGGAGGAGCAGGGGTGAGGCACGCAGAGCAGCAGAGGTGTGGGGAGGCCACGGCCACAGGGCCCAATGGGGCCGGGTCCTCAGACCACCCTGGGGGCCACCAGGCACAAGGCATGTTTCCCAGTAGCAGCCCCTGTGGACCATGTACTTTGTAAATCTGGGTGTGTGTAATGTAATTTAAAAAGTCAAATCAAGAGGAAACGTCAAGCACTTCTCCCCACTTGTTATCCTGTCCCCCTTATTTCCTGTGGCCACCCCGGGGCCACAGAGATGAGTGTCCTCCACTGCCGGGGTGCAGCTCAGGCTCTGTTTCTGCACACCAGCGCCATGTGGGCTAACTGGCTTCCGGCTCTCCCTGCAGGTCCCGTATGTTCTGCAGCAAGACCCTTTCCCGAGCTGTGTAAACATCGTCCTAGAGCCAGCCTCCATCAGGCACATCTGGCTCAGAACTCACTCACTCTCCCTGCCAGTGTCCTGAAGGGTTCAGAACCGCGACACAAGCTTGCCTAACTCTGAGAGTTTGTCTAACTTTCCTGTCCTGTAGGGATTGTTGGTAGCATCATCTCACGGCTGGCAACACGTTCACCTGTCTAGTTCCACCCAACTGAAGCACAGGATAAGCAAGTCCAGTTAGGTTGAAGCACCCCAGTGATTTTGAAGCAGACACCTGCTCAGTTATCTGAGCTCGCCAGCCCAACACTTACAGCGGACAGAGAAGGCTTGTAACCTGCCTTCGGCTTTCAGCCACGCCAGTCCTTGTGGCTTGGGAGAGCAAGTAGCATGCAGTGTGTAGCCCAAGATTCCCAAAGCCACGCCTGCCGGATGGAGGCATACCCCATGGGGCTTGGGCTATGTGAAGCTGAAAGGGCCACAGACAGCAGGCACATCATGTTAAAGCCAGGGTACCCCTGCAGTAGACATTCATTCTCAAAACCCAAGACAGGTGTGGGTGTTTGCTGCGAAGTAAAGGGTAGACTCCTGCATCCCATGTCATCGCGTGCGGGATCCAGCCCTGGCAGTGACTCTAGCTCCCCTTCAGCACAGACCCTGGGACGGGTGGCGACGGCTCAAGCGGGGGCTCCTGCCACCCACGTGGGAGACCCGGCTCAACTTCCTGCCCCGGCTCTGACCTCAGACTGTCTCTAGCTGTTGCAAGAATTTAAGGAGTGAGCAGCAGGCACCGGTCCCACATGTAAGTGTTGCCGGGGAGCGATGGATGTGTCTTTCTCTTGTCGAGCACAATTGAAATTTTTTTCAAATAAAGGTGACCCTTGTTTTACCATATTTGAGAGCATATGTCAGTTCAGATGTGGCAAACTGCCCACATCCAGTGTCTGCTTGGAATCTGCAATGAGCATAGGCCTCATGTCCAGTGTGTCAGCCTGACTGGAGACCCAGTCAAAGAAGCACACTCTGACCTATTTGCATATACAATTCCAGGCTAAAATTTTAATTTTTAAATAAGTAGATCCTGCTCTGCCTCCTTTATTTTCCTGAAATGCTTGGAAGAAGTACTTCTTACAGAAACCTTGATTCATGGTTATCATTTAGATTCTCTTCTTGGAACTTGGTTTAAATGCAACAATGTTCTCCCAGTTCGCTGGCAGCAGCATCGTGTGCCCACGTGACTATCTCACTCCTCCCATGGTTGCTGTCTGCTACCCCTCTCCCCTGAAGGATCCTGGGGACCCTCACTGTTAGCTATGGGGACTCTGCAGCTGAGAAAACTTGCACAGGGATTGGTCCTGACAAACTTGGAGCTGCTGCTGACTGCTCCTAGCAGGGCGACCACACACGGGCTCCAGCTCCGAGAAACGTGTCGCTTGACCTCAGAAAGTCGAATGAAGGGGTTTGAACCCTGGGGCACAGGGCCTGATTCCACCGCCTTCCATCAAAAGCTCACCACCCGCAGGTCCAAAGTCAAATGGTGTGACCAACCTCAATTAGCCGTGAAAAATTATTTCAGAAACATGACGTGGTGCTGTGAGGGCTGTGGGAGCTCTTGAGAAGCAGGTGGAATGGTGCGGCCATCTCAGAATTTGTTCCCACACCTCGCCGGCTCCTGCAGAAATGCTGGCTTTGCTGCGAGCCCGAGGACCCTGCCCCAGCCCTCTGGCCCACCTGCACCTGTTGACCTTTGGGCACCTTGCCACAGTGGTTTCAGTTTAATTGCTTCTCACTGTTGTTCTAACCTACCACCTCTAGCCCTCCACAAGTGTGTATTTTAGCTTCTAAATATTTAGAGAAGGACGAGCACCGAGACCTAAAAGTGAAAGTCTGATGCCCGCAGGGCAGTAAGGGCCCAGCCACAGCATTAACAGATCCGCCTGGGGTCCCAGAGCCCCCCAGGCCTGGTTGCCTGGACCCAGTGTACCCTGAGGTCAGGAATAGAGAGCCTCCTCCCCATCTTCAGGCACATAGGGTAGCAGGGGCTCACCTGCCACATCCTGGCTCATTCTGCCTGCAGAATGCCACAGCCTTGGTCCAGGGACAAGCAAGGAATTCTGGGCCAGTGCTCCCTGCACCTGCAAGCACAGGGCAGCAGGAGAGTTGGCCTTGCTGGTCATGGGTAGCAACCAGGAGGAGCTGAGGGAGGGCCTGGCAGAGCTCTGGAAGCGGAGCTGAGTATTCATGACAGTGCATCCCAACTCCAGCTGGGATCTGCAGGCTACACCTCAGGGCACACAGGCAGAAAGTGAGGAGTCCAAAGGAGTCAGGGCTCCCACACAGTCCTAGAAATAACCAGCAGAAGCAAATGGCACAGACAAGCTGAAAAACATGGAACACTTTACCTCACCCAGCCTGGGCATGCATCCATCCAGGAACGACCCAACGTGTGTCCACAGGGACCACCACAAAGCTGAAGAGGGAGGCTGTGCCACTGTACACCCTGCATAGAAACTCTCATCTGAGTTCCACTGCCTGGCTTGCAAGCCAGCTCCCTCCTGACGCGCCGGGGAGAGCGGGAAGATGGCTGCGTCGTGGGACACCCTGATAGAGCTCCTGACGTTTGACCCTGACTTGCCCAGCCCTGGATGTGTGGCCATTTGGGGAGTGAACCAATGCATGGAAGATCACCTTTTTTCTCTGTCCCTTCATATCTGTCACTTGGCCTTTCAAAACTGTAAATCTTTAAGAAAGAAAATGCTTACACAGATGAAAACCATCCTCTAAAAATGCCAAAAATAGAACATCTCTACCAGTGAACTCATCATTTAACAAATTCATAGAAATTATAGAACTGATGAACATAACACTCATAACGGTCATCTCATTGTGTAGTCGACGTAAGTGAACAAGACAATGCAAATAAACAGGGCAGCGTGCACGGAGAGGACGGTGTACGGGAGAGACGGGATGACGCCCATGGACAGCACGACGTACAGGACAGGACGGTGTACGGGAGAGACGGGATGACGCCCATGGACAGCACGACGTACAGGACAGGACGGTGTACGGGAGAGACGGGATGACGCCCATGGACAGCACGACGTACAGGACAGGACGGTGTACGGGAGAGACGGGATGACGCCCATGGACAGCACGACGTACAGGACAGGACGGTGTACGGGAGAGACGGGATGACGCCCATGGACAGGACGACGTACAGGACAGGACGGTGTACGGGAGAGACGGGATGACGCCCATGGACAGGACGACGTACAGGACAGGACGGTGTACGGGAGAGACGGGATGACGCCCACGGACAGCACGACGTACAGGACAGGACGGTGTACGGGAGAGACGGGATGACGCCCACGGACAGGACGACGTACAGGACAGGACGGTGTACGGGAGAGACGGGATGACGCCCACGGACAGGACGACGTACAGGACAGGACGGTGTACGGGAGAGACGGGATGACGCCCATGGACAGCACGACGTACAGGACAGGACGGTGTACGGGAGAGACGGGATGACGCCCATGGACAGGACGACGTACAGGACAGGACGGTGTACGGGAGAGACGGGATGACGCCCATGGACAGGACGACATACAGAGTGAGTGTGGGGACACAGCCATGGAAACTGGGGAAAGTCAACATTGACATAAGGCACAGCCCTACCGACTTAAGATGCTTCAAACACCCCAAATAAGATGAGACAGGACACAAAGAAATCTTCAATAAAACACATGATCACTGAAACCTAAAAAAAACCCAAAGGCTTTGCAAAGCCAGAGGAAGACGGCACGTGGCCTGTATGCGAGGACCTGTTCGGACCCAGCAGCTCTCTCAGGGAGGTCCACGCAGGCCAAGTCTTCATCCTGATGGCTCTGAGGAAGAGAGCTGCCCACCTCCAGTTCTGCCCAGCAAGACGGCTTTGGGGAGAAGCGGGCACCAGCTGACCGAGCCTTGAAGAGCCACAGGCAGACACCCAAGGAAGACCGATGGCGGCCAGAGGGTGCAGACCTCGGGGAGGAGAAGGAAGAACGAATTATGCGGACAGGCTGAGCAGAGCAAGCTGCCCGTTACCACAGCGTTTCTTCACCTCATTTCACTGCTGAGCACAAACTACGACAGCACTGGATACGGTGCGGAGACTCAGGAAATCGACGCTGCGAGCGTGCAGAGGGAAAGACTGAAGCAGATACTACGCGGGTTTGAGAGCTCTGCACTTCCCATAGAGCGCATAGGATTGATGACTGTTCTATATCAATGTGTGTCAATATCAGAGCAATAAATAATAAAACTACACAGCAATGCGCTCCCGTGTTATTGACAAATCAAAAGTGCCCAAGTTCCTGTCAGAAGTCAAGAAAAAAGGCCCAAAGAGCCGAGCACACACGCAGAAGACCAATACTCAACGGAGACTACACAGGCACCAAGATGGAGGCCAAAGGCCCTTCTGGTCACTTCATTCTCAATGTTTACATTAAATGCAAATGATTTAAATGTAACTTTAAAGAAGTTGACTGGGTGAGTTAAAGTCTACAGAAATGCATCCAAAATATGTGTATTATGAAAATATTAACACAGCGTACCATTCTACTGCAATAGCAGACTGTGCTAAAATTAGAAACATGCCATTATGTAGTTATAGAACAATGAATCCACCTGAAAAAATACAAAGAAAAAGCAGATAAACAAACAGAAATCCTCCAACGTGTGCAAAAAAACAGCAGAGTGGGTCCCGCACGGCAGCCTAGTGGCTAAAGTCCTTGCCTTGCACACACCGGGATCCCATACAGGTGCCGGTTCTAATCCCAGCAGCCCCGCTTCCAATCCAGCTCCCTGCTTGTGACCTGGGAAGGCAGTCGAGGACGGCCCAAGGCCTTAGGACCCTGCACCTACGTGGGAGACCTGGAAGAGGCTATCGGTACCTGATTTCAGATTGGTGCAGCTTTGGCTGTTAAGGCCGCTTGGGGAATGAATCAATGGACAGAATATCTTCCTCTCTGTCTCTCATCCTCTTTATATATCTGCCTTTCAATAAAAATAAATAAATCATTTTTTAAAAAAAGAAGAGAAACTGCAGAGTGCATGATGAAAAACCGACACAGACGAAGGAAAAAGAAATCCCCATTTGCACTTGACAGGAAGTCGGCACCAAATGGACAGTGCGCAGGCCCAGCTGCCCAAGGATCCAGGCGACAGTGACAGAGCACCCTGCCAACCAAGATGACCGGCAGTCATCAAAACCAGTGGGACATTTCCCAGGACAAATAACACTCTGGAACATTTTAAAAAGAGAAAATATTAACAAATTTTTAAAATTCCAATCATCTGGGATCTTCTCTAACCATAGTGAAAACAAACAAGGAATGAATAACAGGAGGGAGTCAAAAACCAAATAACACAGGCCCAGATGAAAACACAAACCCCACGCATGGAGAGGGTGTGAGGCAGGTAGCCCCGCAACACTGTGCGGGACTCGGACGACCAACAGCGGAGAGACCCACCGAACAACCCAGAAAGAGGCTTCACACAAATACCTTAGGAGAGAGGGAGTCTTGGGTGTGGAGGACAGCAATCTTCCTGCTAGAGGTGGGAGAAGTCTGAGCGTCCCGGACAGGCAGGGGAGGCGGTGTGAGGACCACAGCAGCAGGGAGCCTGAGGACCTCACACAAGCAGAATGCTGGATCTTTGGGGAACAGATCAATGCAATCAATCCAAGTCCAGGAAACCCGACAGCACCACCAAGACAAGGCACTAACGACCAAAGCCGGCAATGAGACCAAGGTCGGCAGTCAAATCCTGAAATCCCCAGAGAACAAGGGATTTCTGCACACAACTTCACACGCTCCCCAACTTGGAATTCGACCAGGCCCTCATCAGTCACAAACCAGCAGGACCCAGAGCGAAGTGGACGACGGGAAGGTTTCCACCACTGCCCAGGTCGCCCGGACAGAGGTCACTCACCCACAAGGCTTCAGCGGAGACTCAGTGAATTGGCCTGGGAGACTCGCAGATTGGGCAGACAGCAGGCAGAGGCATCCGGGAACTGACCCGAATGCAAGCAGGTGGCAAGCCATCGTGTGTGGAGACAGAGCACACTGCACACTGGAGCAGCGTTCTCGCGAGACCGCTCCAGGGCGACCCAGCACAAAGCCAGGGACGGAAAACGACAGAAAAGTCACTCCATTCCCACACATGAGCATACCAGACGTAGGATACTCCTTCAGGGCCACAGAGCCAGGCAGCCACCAAAACTCCTATAGATGTCACCGAGCCCCTCCCCACCTGATCAGCATAAGGATGTCTCCACTCACCAGTTGTCAATCAACAAACTACACAAACACTGGCCAGCAGAGAACAGCCCAGAAAACAAACTGAAAGCTAACACCAGGAAGAGACAAAAGCTGAACACTTTTCTCTAAAATGCAACTTGTCCTGTTGAGGAAAATCAGTGCAGGAATTTCCAGCAGACCTCCTAGGACTAGGTGAATTCAGCAAGGCTGGGAACACGCAAATTCAACAGCAGAAGACCCCGCATTTCTGTGCGGTCGAGTATGTTCTGCTACAGCGCCATGTCCCCAGTCCCTGCGGTGACACAGAAGCCGCTCAGTGCCGTGTCTCTCAGATCCTGTTGTACACTCATATGATTTCCCAGGGTTTGTGAAAAACATCATTTTATAAAAATTCCTTGGCTGCACAAGCCATCATTTGTGGGTGAGTCACCTTGCTGCTCCCTCGGTTCAGGCTGGAGAGCCAGGCCACACGTGGTGCTGCTGCCCTGGGCCCAGGTCCACCTGCAGGCAGGGTGTCCCCTTCCTCAGGGGAAACCTGGCTCTCTGTCCAGGCCTCAGCAGCTGGATGCAGCCACAGAGTGTGGACCGATGAGCTTCGCTCGACGTCTCTGGACGCAGATGTGAATCATGCCAAACACCTGCACGGCAGCATCCAACCTGCCGTCACAGCGGGTACCACTGCACAGCCAAGCGGTTTCTCACATTTAACCGCCGCAGGACCTTGGGCTGTGGGCTGTTCACCTTCCCATGCTTCTGAATGGAGCGAAGCAATCACGTGGCCAGCCTGTGTTTCCGGGGTAAAAGTGAACTCGACCTCTTTCCTGAAGAGAAACGAGGTACCTCGTGCTTGTCATCCAAAGCAGAGGGAGGGGTGAAGACGCAACGTCATGGAAACCGTGCCACGTCAGCTTCCTGCACCTGCTGGGAGCCAGGCCCCGCCCTTTGCTGTGCTTGCGAGTCCTTGCTGGGCATCTCTGTGGGACAAGCGGAACAGAGGCAGCTGTCACACTGCTGTCCCCAGACGTAGTTTACAGATTGGACATGATCTCACACGTGTTGTTCACTTCCATATTGTGAACACACTGGCCCTCTTGTGATCAACAAAACACGTGATCCTGCAAGCGTGTGGCCGAGTCTGGTGTAATTCTTTTTTTTTTCCTTTTTTAAAGATTTATTCAGTTTATTACAAAGTCAGATATACAGAGAGGAGGAGAGACAGAGAGGAAGATCTTCCGTCCGATGATTCACTCTCCAAGTGAGCCACAACGGCCAGTGCACGCCGATCCGAAGCCAGGAACCTGGAACCTCTTCCAGGTCTCCCACACGGGTGCAGGGTCCCAAAACCCCGGGCCATCCTCGACTGCTTTCCCAGGCCACAAGCAGGGAGCTGGATGGGAAGTGGAGCTGCCGGGATTAGAACCGGCGCCCATATGGGATCCTGGGGTGTTCAAGGTGAGGACTTCAGCCGCTAGGCCACGCCGCCGGGCCCTGGTGTAATTCTTCACTTCAGCACGTCTCTGCAGCCAGCAAGTGTGGGCTGCACCAGAAGCTGAGAAAGGTGCCCTCGTTGGACGTGGGCCTCGTGAGACAGCAGGCCAGGCTTCTGTGGCCTGGAAAGCTGGAAACAAACGGCCTTGAGCCCAGCTCAGCCCCCTTCGCTCTGCGACCTTCCCAGGGCTCCAGACTCTTATGGGAGGTCCCGGGGGGGATGCAGGCATGGCGAGCCTGGCACTCCCAGTTGCCAAGCCTTCCAAAGCCATTTCCAAGTTGGCCATCAGCCTCAGCCCATCATGGTAAGAACCAGGGCCGCCCCTACCCCATGCCAGCACCTCCTTGGCCCTGTATTGTCCTAGTCCCTACCCCTCCGTGGCTGGCCCTGGGAGCAGGCCCGTGGCGTCAGCAGCGGCTGGTCTCCGCAGCTCCTCCCTCAGCTGACACTCCCCATCTGGCGTCTGCTTTCTAAGGAGGCGCGTCATGTGACCCAGGGCCTCCAGAACCCAGACCCCAATGGAAGGCTCCTTTGGGGCTCCTGAGTGCAATGCCAGCACACATGCATGAGCCTAAAGGGCATGGGTCAGGGAGAAGGATGGCAGCGGGACCTCCAGGCTGCCCCTGTTCCATGGCTGCAGAGGCCTGGAAGCTCTGTGCCTCCTCAGGGCAGCTTCTCGAGTCAGGGGACAGGCAGTGACTGCCAGCACCTCACACAGGGCAGTGGTCCTTCACACGAGCCCCCTCTCACTTCTGGGAGCGCCACACTGGTGACCCCAAGTGGCTCTTCCACCTCTGTATTGCAATGAATTCCCGCTGCAGAAGGCAAGAGGCCCATGTGGCAGTGCGGTCAGCACACTGAGGGAATGACAGGCTACCCAGGTTGGAGGCAGGAAAGGCTGACATCTCAGAGCCGCCGCAGTGGAGAGGGCCAGACCGTGTCCTGCATGGTCCCGGTGGAAACGCTCTCTGCCAAGCGACCAGACCCGCGGGAGGGGTGATGTCATGAAGGCTGGTCTCAGGTGGCAAGCTTGCAGCTGAGGGTGATGGGTACAGGCACAAGACACAAGGAGGTTGCTGGATGGTGAGTGGCACCGCCAGGGTGCCACCGTCGTGTCTGGCCGGGCGTGAGGGAGAAAGGCCAGCCTGTGTATTGCAGTGGCCGTTCACCCATTCGGCCAGGCTGGGGACAGTGGGTGTGATCTCATTCTCCATCTTTCAGGGGTCCAAGACAAGACCAAGTCCCTCCAAGGGCCTGGTAATTGCGTTTGGATCGACCACATCTTGGGCACGCCCCTCAGTGGAGACTCTGTGGACAAGTGAAGCAAATGAGGTGGCTGGCGCAGTGCCCCTCTGTGACCCACAGCTGCAACACTGCCATTTGGGCCGGAGTGGGGTGGGAAAAGTGGTGGCCGGGCAGCGGAGCACCTCTCCCTGGGCCGGGGGCGCCTGTGCGGCCTCTCCCTGGGCCGGGGACACCTGTGCGGCCTCTCCCTGGGCCAGGGGCGCCTGTGTGGCCTCTCCCTGGGCCGGGGGTGCATGTAAGGCCTCTCCCTGGGCCAGGGGCACCTGTGCAGCCTCTCCCTGGGCCGGGGGCGCCTGTGCGGCCTCTCCCTGGGCCAGGGGCACCTGTGCGGCCTCTCCCTGGGCCGGGGGTGCGTGTAAGGCCTCTCCCTGGGCCGGGGGTGGGGAGCCCATGAGGCCCACTGCCCTCGCTCGGCACATAAAGCACAGGCGCCTCCACCATCGACTGCCCGAAACAAAACAATCTATGATGCATGAACAAGTCTAAATGAAATAATAATATCCTTAGCAGTGGAGAGCGGATTGGTAATACAGTAATTGAGCAGATTTACCGCCAGCTCCTTGAGCCAGTCTGCTGAAACAGCCGGCTATTTTATTTAATCTCATATCAGAGGAATTACTGGCTGGTAATCCATTGTTAGACATCATTTAGAATGATGGATGAAAATGTCAGCTTCCCCAACATAATCAATTCATATCTCATTAGCACATATTATTTATGATCCTCATAATGGGACCTGCAGCGCTCTCCAGGGGGAGATGGAGACCTCAGCTGTTGTCGAAATGAGATGAGATATACTGTAGCTTATGAGTTAATAACTGCATATAAAGAAATACTTGTGCATGGTATTGATTGGACGGCACACCAAGCGCTGACTGGGCCAGGAGCGGCCACAGCGCCTGCCAGCATTCTCCTGTGGTGCTCAAGGTTAAAAACTCCACTCAGAAGGTTTTTAAAAATAACAGGAGGGCTCCAGTGGCAACCAAACTTTCCCGTGCCAGGCAGGTGGGATGACGGGGGGCAGCTGGGCTATGGGAGCCCGGGACCACCCCGGCCCGGTGGCTGCCCTCTGAGCTCCAGGCGGCAGGGAGCACCATGGCCCCCACCACCCTATGAAGATAAATGGACGCATTTCCCCCGCACCAGCCCAGCTGCGGTTTGAGGGCTCTCTCCTCCGCGCCCACCGGAGAGCCGTGGACGGCTGACCGTGATTCATGGGCTGCGGGCAGCTCAGCGATCATGGTTACCGGTCAACTGCTGCCTCAATTAAACTACATTTGAGAATCATTTTATGCTTCAGCTCATAAACATCAATAAAGGAAAATGAGTAATAAATGACTGTCGAGAGGACAAAGGACCAGCTCATATTTCAGATGAAAATGAAGACAAAACGTCGCTTTTATTTGCCTGTGGAATTCCCATTAACGGCAGCCCTGACAAGAGGGAGCCGGATCGATCGCCGGCCAGCCGCAGAAGCCGTTTCTGGCTGTTCAGCAGCCGGCCAAAGGAAAGCTGTCATATTGCGATCTTTATCAGGCCATCTTCATTACGCTGCACGGTGATATATGTAGATGCTGGTCAGCCAGGGGCGCTTCACTCCTGCTCCTGTTTGTGGTCTGAGCAGAGAGCCATCACAAATTATTTGTTTACGGCCATGAAAACCTCCCATGCTCAGCCCTTTTATTCCTTTTATAGGTGCTCTATATCTGGGAACTTTCTCTCCAGAGTGCTGTACCCACACAAGATTTTTAAGAAAGTATTACATCAAACCTCATCCTCCTGCCTGGAGGGGCTGAACACCTGCCGGCCCAGGAGCTGGGACTGGACAGGCGCGCCTGGCCGCTGCTCACCAGGCTCGGTGGGTAGATCCAGCTCCCTTGGTCAGGAATTGCTTTCAGTGTGTCACGTGGCATGCCAGGCTCTTGGCACCTGGCAATGACACTGGGTAGTAGAGTGAGCCCGCCCGGTCCTGGAGAGGGCCAGCAGCAGGTGGTCCTGTGGGAAGCCAGGGAGGCAGAGCGGACAGACGCAGTGGCTCGCTCCTCAGAGGGCTTGGATCACAACAGGTGCATCACAGCATGGCCACGGCCTTGAGCATACGTACGAGGGACGCTCTCTGGACCATCACCGGTTTCTAAGCTCCTGCAGTTCTGATTTCCGAAACTGAACGGGTGCGAGGTCGGGCCCTAAGCACCCTTCCGAAGGTGTTGGGGTGTCCGCTGCAACTCCTTCTGGGATCTGGGCTGAATGTGGCCTCCCTGCAGTGGCTTATCAACATCTCCCGACGGACAGCACGCATGCGGTTCCTCCGGATGCCAGGGACAAAAACAATGGCTGGGTCACAGCAGAGCGACCCGGAGCAGCAGAGTGGGCCCTGGCAGGCACTGGGTGCGTAGGAGACATGGCCAACGAGTCCTGTCAGATCACCAGGCTGGCCTTGGCGTCTTAGCGTGCCCAGCCGTCCCTCCGCCCGTCCCCCTGAACTGTGGTCACGGGCATAAAATAGACACAGCATCTGAGCCCAGGGTCACTTCCTCATGGTCCTCAGGGAAGTGACATACCCAGGGCCGTTTAATGAGCTACTCAACGTGGTGTCTGGTCTTGAAGAACCACAGGTTGACTTCCGAGACTTTGCTCTTCTCTCTCCCTCCCTCTCTCTCCTCCCAGAGTGTGAGCGCTGACTAAGGGGTAGCCGCATGTGCGCAGAGGGCCTGGCTCAGGCCTGCTCCGCCCACAACCCAGAGTGCCCTTAGCACTCTAGGCTTGGCTTGCTGTTCTCCATTCTTGCAGCCAGCTAATCTTCATGATATATATAATCACCATCATTACATTTAAATGATATTTGAGAGAATTACATGGTCTATTTTCCCCATCATTGTTTTTAAAAAGGAGACTTCTCAGTTAGTTGAATATTTAACAAATAGAACATTTGATTATCAAAAGAAGCCAGTGAAACCGGAGGCGAGAGAAAAACAACTCCGAACCGCTCGTACATCGGCGGATACCCGAGTGGTGCAGCTGCCATGGAAACCACGAGGACTTTCCAAAAAGTTCATGGAAAACGGGAAGGAAAAGGTCTGTTCGCTTCTATACAAGCGTTTTCACAATCCACGCAGAGTTTTTCTCATAATCGCATTTCCACAAAGATTTTGAAAGCCCCTTGTAACCTGGTGTTTCGCAAACTAGCCAACACTGGGTCACTGAGCCTGTGCCCAGCCACGGGGCCCCTGCGTTACACTGGTGGATGGGCAGGCCTGATCTGCACACACACACACACATTTCCTGCAGCACAAACGGCATCCTCAGGGGACACAGTGTGGGATTTGGACCGTGAGCAGCAAAGCCCCAGGGGCGGCCCGTGACTGCAGGAGGCTGGGTAGCAGCAGAGGCGGTTGGAGGCCCAGGGCCTGGGCATCCCCAAAGCAGCCAAGCCCCGGGGGTGGCCCGTGACTGCAGGAGGCCGGGTAGCAGCAGAGGCGGTTGGAGGCCCAGGGCCTGGGCATCCCCAAAGCAGCCAAGCCCCGGGGGTGGCCCGTGACTGCAGGAGGCCGGGTAGCAGCAGAGGCAGTTGGAGGCCCAGGGCCTGGGCATCCCCAAAGCAGCCAAGCCCCGGGGGTGGCCCGTGACTGCAGGAGGCCGGGTAGCAGCAGAGGCAGTTGGAGGCCCAGGGCCTGGGCATCCCCAAAGCAGCCAAGCCCCGGGGGTGGCCCGTGACTGCAGGAGGCCGGGTAGCAGCAGAGGCGGTTGGAGGCCCAGGGCCTGGGCATCCCAGTGTAGCAACAAGCACCTGCCAGCATCAGAATGGATGGTTGTGAATCTGCTGAGAATCACGGACTGTACGTGCAGGCACACGGGTCATGCCTGTCTGAACCTGACCTCGACAGAGCTGCCAATGAAAGCTGCTGAGGACAAGCTATGATGCTTGGACCCACCCAGGAAGCCTTTGTGCCCATGGGGTCTTTGACTGCCTCTCCATCATGGCACCAATGTCCTAGAACGCGTGTCCCCATTGCCCCTGGAATTCGGGGTTTACAGTTAAGCAATCAGCCAGCGGGCCCATCTGTCACCTGCTAGGTAATATCTGTTGAGCCCCTACTGAGTACATTTAATTCAGATGAGGCATTCATGTCAGCACATCATGGTGACTCATTATGATTAATCTATGCAATTAATAGGGAACGGGAGGCGAGTGCATGACAACCACCCAGGCCTCAGCTTTCTGCGTGGCAAGGAGCGTCAGCACAGAGCCACTGCAGCCTCTTCCCAGGGAAAGCTGGATCCGCAGGCTGAGGAGGGCGGGCCCGCAGCCCAATGAAATGTCATCGCAGTGGAGCAAAGCGCGGGCATGCGTTCCGCCTCCTGCAGCAGGCTTACCTGGGTCAGCATGGGGACAGCACACACAGGATGGCACCAGGCTTGCCAGCAGACACGGGGAATGACAAGTGTCTGGATACATAACAAAAACACGCCATGGACAGTGAGACGAAGACTTTAGAACAGGAACTGGATCTAGAGGAACGGGTTGGTGACCGCAGGTATCTGGGAGAATGTTCTGGATAAAGTGTCCTATCTCGTCTCCCTCTATAACCTGAGCCACAGGCTGACTGATCATCCTGCCCTCACGCCTCAGCTCGCATGCACCTGCAATTCCTTGTGTCCTCTCGGAGAAACTCCAACAGGGCCATGACAGGCCTCCTTCCTGGAGGGACCACTGATGTGCAGATGTGGTGTGGTACCAGTCACAACATGCCAACCCAGAGCAGCCCGACACAGCATGCTGTACCTCCATCAGCCCGCAGCAGCCCCACCCAGCAGCCCACAGCAGCCCCACAGCATGCTGTACCTCCATCAGCCCGCAGCAGCCTGCAGCAGCCCCACACAGCAACCCGCAGCAGCCCTGCAAAGCAGCCCCGCAAAGCAGCCCCACAGCATGCTGTACCTCCATCAGCCCGCAGCAGCCCCACCCAGCAGCCCCACACAGCAACCCGCAGCAGCCCCGCAAAGCAGCCCCACAGCAGCCCCACAGCTGCTGTGCCTCCATCAGCCCGCAGCAGCCTGCAGCAGCCCCACACAGCAGCTATACCTCCACCAGCCCGAGGGCAGCATGCACTTCCAGATTCTTCCAAAGGGGACTGTCTAGCTCAGAGTCCAAGGGTCACCTGTCCAGGACCTGAACCTGGAGTCTGGGGCAGACTCGGCTGACTATGGGCAGTATTTACCCCCACCCTGAGCCTCTGGGCTCACCCTCATTCCAAGCCTGGGGTCCCCTTCTTCGAAGCTCTTCCTGCCGTCTGCAGCGCACAGGCAGCCCAATGCTGCTGTCCTGGAAGTGGGCTTGTTCCCCCCTTCATGGAAGAGGCCCTGGGGAACACTGTCCTGTTCCCCTCTTGGTCTGAGAAAGCCTCCTGCAATGGCCCCAGCGTGGACAGCTCTCCCAAGACTTACACTGGAAGAGACAAATGCTCAACACTGACAAAGACTGGACTTTCTATGAATATGTACTCTAGGGATCCAAGTCGTAGCACAGAGGGTTAAGATGTACACAGTGGTGCCAGCAACCCATGTGAGTGCCAGTTCAAGTCCTGGCTGCTCCATTTCCTATCTAGCTCCCTGTTAATACACCTGGGAAAGCAGCAGGAGGACTGAGCAGGTGGTCAGGCCCGTCACCCACTGGGAGGCCTGCGTGGAGCACCCAGGTCCTGGCCTGGCCGGGTCCAGCCCCACCTGTCACAGGCACATGGCAGGGGAGCTGGCCCTTGGAAAATCTGTTTCCTTCTGCAACTCTGTCTTGTAAACAAAAAACAAACAGATCGTTCTTAAAAGGGCATATTTTGTTTTTAAAAGGGTGTGTTTTGTTTTTAAAGGGGTATAGTTTGACAAATTTCCCAACATTTTAAATGCCTTGTCCTGACCCACTGACAGCCCCAAATGCATTTCTACTGAAACTGGGTGTGCAACTCACCTGTGCCTTATTTACATCCGGATGGTGACAATTATCATTATCTAATCTGAAGTAAATAGTAGAAAATTAGAAGATATAGGAAGGAGATAAGAAGGGCTAAGAACTTGCAAAGGAAAAGGCATTTTGGGGAAGGACAGAATGAATCTAGCCAGTGAGTTTTACATCTTATGTTAACTTTTAAATGTGTGCGATAAGCCGAGAAGAGAAAGCGACAGAGCTTTCCTTCATTCTCAAAATGGCCCCGAAGGCCTGGCTGGGGACGGCTGGGTGCTCACTGCAGGCCTCTTGTTCCAGGAGCAGAACCCGCCACTCCACCCATCATGGCGGGGACGCTGAGGGAGCTGAGAACTGAGCCGGGGTCGCCCAGAACGGCACTCGGGCATCCCAGCTGGCATCGCCAGCGCCAGGTGGAAGCCCGGCACAGCACCTACCTTATCCACACAGTCCACGCCCTTCACAGCCACACATGCTCCGTTCCAAGCTGCCAGCAGAGCGGTGGGGCAGCACTGGCCTTCCTGCCCACAGAGCCCCTTGTGCCCATGAGGCTGGCTGGCAGCACCATACCGAGTGAGAGGGGAACAGCCCAGCCTCGGGGTGCAGCAAATCCAAGGCACTGTGGGCACCCTGGGCCCGGCGCCATTTCCTCTTCCTCACAGCTCTGGTCTAGCCATCCACCAATCAGATGTAACCCGGCATTCCACCTGAGAATCCCACCCCCAACCCTCAGCCCCTTCCCCAATCCCGCCCACTCACCAATCATCCCCACACATTCACCTGCAGGCACCAATCCCCTGAGGCCTGCCCTCAAGCCCTCCCAATCCCCACCCCCACACCTTGCAGGCTCAGCTGAGTGACAAAAAGGCCCCCAGGTGAGGCTCTCTCTTCTCCTTCCGGCCTCCCTTCCCCCCACCCCCTTTTTTCTCTCCACCACCTCCACCCTGTTCCTGCCCCGCTGGAATAAACCTCCGAAGATACCTCGTTGCGTCTGGTGTTTTCAGCTCACGGTAAAGAACCAGGTTGCGGGAATTAGCTGCGTGTAATAATATCGTAATATCGTATGAACTAGAAATCTAACCTGTTTTAAATAACTAACACTGTGCCCGCCGAGGCCATTAGTAGCAGGTGTGACCCGGCTGCTGGAGGTGCCCCTGATGTCATTCCTGCTTCCCTGCGCTGCTAGCTGTCCCAGCATGACCATCCAGGTGGACGGAGTGGAGCCTTACCCCAGGGATGGACTCAGACACTCACAGCACTTAGTCTCAGGACCCAGCTGTGTCCTCTGATTGGTCTACTAAGCGGGAGCGAAAGTGGGTGCTATGGGGGCTGGGCCTGGGCTCAGTGCTGGGAAGCCCTCATGGGCCTGCCCTTCTGCCTCAGCAGGACCAGCCGACAGGAAGCACACACCCTCCGTGAGGCCAGAGGGCCTGAGTACCCCTCCTCAGGCAGCCCGGAACTGGGCCCCCTCACCTGGAGGTTTCCAGCAAAGCCTGAGGCGACATTTGCCCAGCAATTCCAGTAGGCGGACTTTGGGGGCCGTCCAGAGGGCGAATTTCCGGCTCGTTTTCCTGCTCAGGGCCCTCCCTGCTTGTCAGCCCAGGAGGCCAGACTGCATGCTGGCCACCAGGGTGGCCGCTCCTCCGAGTGCCTGACCCCTGTTCTAGGGGGCTCTTCTCGTGTCGCCCCATTCTGCATCCCCGGCAGTTTCTGCCGGTTGGCCGAGCAGGACCAGGGCACCTGTGTGGGTCCGTGACGGAAGGTGGCAAGCCAAGTCCAGCCCTGAGGCGGTGGCTGACAGCCATAAGCAAGAACACGTGATCCTACTGGGACACAGCCCCGGGGAGGCCAGTTTGGGAAACGAATTTGCAATAACCACTCTGAACGCTGCTGGACGTGGGTGTGGCCATGCCCTGAGGCCTGCTGGCCACCTGCAGATGCCGCATGACACAGTGAGAGCCAGCTGCAAACGCCACACATGTAGCTCCATTCATGACAGTCTGCACAGCAGAATCACTCTAAACTTTCGAAAGAAAAGGTACAGAGGAGGTTAAGCTGGCGGCATTTCCTACGGCAGCAACAGTTCAAATCCTTGCTGTTCCACTTCCCATTCAGATCCCTGCTAAAGCTGCTAAGGCAGCAGCACATGAGCCAAACTGCCAGCTCTTCTCAGACCCTAAAAGGCCATGATGGCCAGGCTGAAGCCAGGAACGGGAACTCCACCCAGTGCCGCGTGGGCACAGGGGCCTGGAACTCCACCCAGTGCCGCGTGAGGACAGGGGCCTGGAGCTCCACCCAGTGCCACGTGGGCACAGGGGCCTGGAACTCCACCCAATGCCACGTGGGCACAGGGGCCTGGAACTCCACCCAATGCCACGTGGGCACAGGGGCCTGGAACTCTACCCAGTGCCACGTGGGCACAGGGGCCTGGAACTCCACCCAGTGCCACGTGGGCACAGGGGCCTGGAACTCCACCCAGTGCCGCGTGGGCACAGGGGCCTGGAACTCCACCCAGTGCCGCGTGGGCACAGGGGCCTGGAACTCCACCCAGTGCCGCGTGGGCACAGGGGCCTGGAACTCCACCCAGTGCCGCGTGGGGACAGGGGCCTGGAACTCCACCCAATGCCATGTGGGCACAGGGGCCTGGAACTCCACCCAATGCCACGTGGGCACAGGGGCCTGGAACTCCACCCAGTGCCGCGTGGGGACAGGGGACTGGAACTCCACCCAATGCCACGTGGGCACAGGGGCCTGGAACTCCACCCAATGCCACGTGGGCACAGGGGCCTGGAACTCTACCCAGTGCCGCGTGGGTACAAAGGCCCACACGTGGGCCACCATTTCTGCTTTCCCAGGTACGTCATCAGGGAGCTGGATGACAAGTGGAGCAGCAGGGATTTGAACTGGCACCCATGGGACCCAGCAGCACCAACAGTAGCTGTATGTGAGGTGCCAGCCCCTGCATATTCCAACAGCGTCTGGTGCAGAGTTCTGTACGGTGTCCATGCCCTTGAGTGCATGTATTCCACAAACGGTGGCTTTCAGGCCGGTGGGAAATCCCACATGGACGTACGTCAGAGTGGGCCCTCTCTGTGCATGCAACCCTGCAAAGAAGTGAGTGATCCTCATACGGGCAGTGTCAGGCCCATGGCCAAGGTGGCCAGCCCCGGGCAATCCCTCTGCACACACCTGGGAGAGAACGGCCCCACGTGCCCAGGCCAGCCTGTGCCCGTGGCGTTCACTTTGCAGACCTCGGAGCCGAGTGAGAGCAGGAGGCAAAGGCACGGCCACAGGCCTGAAACCAGAGACGGACGCCAAGGCCACCGAGCCCGTCGGGAAACCCGGACGCTCGACGGCGAGGGCCCCAGCCCTGCCCCCGGCCGCTTCCCTGGTGAAGCACAGAGTATGAGCAATGGCTTTCCTGCATAAACTGACCAAAAACCACAGGGAACAATGCACATCTCCACCGGGGCCTCTGTGTCATTGCTGTTTATCTCTGTTTTCCAATCAAAAATGACCTTTTTCCCCCTCATTTCCTCCTGCGGGCACAGAAAAGCCCCACAACGGGAGGAGCAGTCCTCGTCACGTCACCGCGCCCGACAGAGCTGCAATTTGCCTTCTAAGACACGTCACCTCGTCCGAGATTTACAGCGGCACGTGATCACTCGGCCTACAGTAGATCTCCCCGCTGATGGTCATGTAATTAAGGGCCTGGACATGAGGGACAATGCGAGACCAAAAAATGGTTCTCAAAAGGGAACTTGAGCTGTCAGGGAAGATAAACATAATTTAGCATTTGGGCAGCGAGATTTCAATGCTGCCTGCCTTGGCCAGCGCAGGCTCCGGCCCCCATCTGGGCAGAGGCGCTCCACGCCGGCCACTAGGCAAAGAAGGAAGAGACGGAAGAACACCGTGCAGGGCCAAGAGGAGGACCAATGGACGCTCGGCCAAGGACCCCGTCCGGGCGGCTTGCGGACGGAGATCGGGTCAGGACGTGGAAGTTCGTCCCTTAGCTTGCCTTGCTAATTTGAGGCAGCAGATATATTGACTAAAAGTTTCTAGTTTGAGCCACATACCATGGACACAGAAAAGTTGGAAGGCATGTTCACTTTGGTGCAAATGTTGTCTTTTTTTGCCACTGAGCTACTGACTCAAGTGTGTCTTCGCGAACATTCAGTCCAACCTATTTAAGGAAGAAAGTAAGTTGCCCGCAAGTACTGACATGTCCAATGACCGTGCACAGGAGGCCTGTGCACGGGTGTTGGCTATGTTGCTGGGGTCACCAGTAACATGCATGGAACGTGTGTGAAGTCATGGGACAAGTATTTGTTTCTCTGACTTTTCTTCCCTAGCTTCTTTGATGTTAATTTTAAGGATTTATGTATGTATTTGAAAGGCAAGATTGCAAAAGAGATCTCCTACCTGCTGGTTCACTCCTCAAATGGCTACAGCAGCTGGAGCTGAGCTGATGCAAAGCCAGGAGCCAGGAGCTTCTTCCAGGTCCCCCACATGGTGCAGGGGCCCAAGCTCTGGGACTGTTGTCCTGGTTTTCACAGGCTGACTAGCAAACAGTTGGATCCAAAGTGGGGCAGACACCAGCATGAGGGAGCGAGCATTGCACACTCCAGTTTAATGTGTGGTGCCGTGAGGCCACCTCCTCCCCCAGGTTCCTAACCCCAGGTCTCGTTGAAGAAAGGGACAGATCACTGCCCGCACTCTGGCTCCCCATGTTCCTCAACTCACACATGGCTGTGTTGACACTTCACGCAAGTGCATCAGGGAGTGCATTGCAGCACACCATCACACGCCATGTGTGCATGGGTAGGATGGCCTGGTGCTCACCTGTGGTCACGTGTGTCTACCTGTACATGCAACGCATTTATTAGGGTTAGAGGGACGCTCTCAATCACCAGTCATGACCAGTTTGCGTCCACAGACATTGCCACACAGTGCCTGTGCCATGGCCTCATGTTGGCTGCATCAGCCACGCGCACCCAGATGATCTGGCTGAGCCCACGCCACTGTGGCGGGAGCAGGACTTCACTTCACTTCCACTGGGGTGTCCAACTGCAGCCAGGCTCACCTCGGAAGCCACTTGCATTTTTTTTTTTTAATTTTCATGCAACCAAAAAGAACCAATCTCATGGATTTCATCAGTGAATTCCAAGACAACCGCACGTGCTTCCCCCAGATCTCCCACACCCTTCCTTCTTTGCACTGCCAGGGCGGCTTCCTGCCTTCCTGCAGCGCGAGGAGGCCTCCACCTGCCCGCCATCGCCTTCCTGCTTCTTCCCGTTCTTTCTCGTCATCTTCCCAGCACTAGCAGCGGGGCGGCTGTCTGTTGGATGGACACGGTGTGCGAGGCCACCCTCCTGGGCAGGCTTCTGCCAGCAGAGCCGCTCTTCCTGCTTCCCTGTCACCAGGAGCAGACGCAGCCCCGGTGCATGGAGGCAAGGCCCGCAGAGGGCAGGGCCGTGCTGGCCACCTCTTCTGGGTCACTGGGAAGCTGGACCAGGTCCCACAGAGTCACCCCCAACTCAGGTTACTGCAGGTGAAAAACCAGCACTGCTTGGATTTCCTTACTAAGAGCAGGTGCCTTACATTGGAAAGAACTGCTTTGGGAAGATGGCCACCAGAAATGTTTTGTAGGAAGAGGACCAGGGACTCTTTCTCTCTCCTCCCTTCACTATTTCTCAAATAATCCAAGTAACTCAAGAAATGTGTGTGTGTAACTAGCTTGCTGTCAGTTTTGCCCAAGGCAAGCCTATCACTTGTTAAAGAAGATGTCTCCAATGTGTGCTTTCCGACTGCCTCCAGCAGGTTGGCAGCCGTTTCCACAGGCGGTCGTCACCCAGGCCGTGTGAGTCCTTAAATGGTTGTGGGCATAAATCTCCACGCCCATGTGAAGCCATGTTCCCCGCCTAGCTCAGGAACAGAGATGGTGCGTGAGTGCGGCGGCCACAGTGTGACCAGGATCTTTTGCTGGCTCCATGGCCTTGGCCGTCAGCAGAGCCAAGGGACGGTGTTGACGGGGCCGTCACCCCACTGGACACCCATGAGACGTCTGAGATGTGAAAACCACATTGTGAGCAAGGTGACGCTGATTGTTCATGAACTGCTTGGCCGAGGGCCGCCTGCAGATTCCTAAACCAGGACCAGGACGTCCGCATTGAAGTATGGTGGTGTGCCCATCAGGACCCCGCTCTGTGCCAGGTTCTTGGCACCTGCTCGGTGGCCAGAAACTGGGCCACCACCGCAGTCAGTGTCAGCCTGCTCCATTAGGGCCAGGATCCCAGCCACCCTGGTGCAATGCTGCCCCCTGGCGGTCGGCGCTGCACGCGGCTGGCTGGTGGCGGGATTCAGGATACAGTCCTGTTAGACACCAGGATGTTTTCAGGGCAGAGCCGGACAGGGCCCAAGGAGGTGAACACAGCCCCATGCGGAAGGCCGTAACTGGCGGGGGGCAGTGCTGACGAGCTTTGGAGTTGAGGATGACAGAAACTTCACGTTGTGAGCCCATCAGCTGCTCCAACCAGCCGCGGCTGCAGGCAGGGGCTGTGTGTCGAGAGCAAGAACATCCCGAGTGGGAAAGCGGAATGCACCGGGCCAGGAATGCCGTCCCAGGGGTTCTCCTCGCCGACCCTGCTGGGCCGGCTGGAAAGATAGCCAGCGGGGGCCGGAGCCTGGGCTCTCCACTCTGCCAGCATCCTTTGCATTGCACGTGCCACAGCAGTGAGTGCAGCGGCTACACTCACAACAGCATCCAGCAAACACACCCCATGATCCAGGCCAGGGAGAAAAGGCAGAATTACAAGCAAACAAAGTGTGCGAGGCCACTGCTCCTTCCAGTCGGCCGAGAGCGACCAACTCCTCATGGCCGGCAATCTGACTTAGGAATCCTCTGAGTGGAGGGACCAACTCCTCATGGCCGGCGGTCTGACTTAGGAATCCTCTGAGTGGAGGGACCAACTCCTCATGGCCGGCAATCTGACTTAGGAATCCTCTGAGTGGAGGGACCAACTCCTCATGGCCGGCGGTCTGACTTAGGAAACCACAGAGTGGAGGGACCAGCTCCTCATGGCCGGTGGTCTGACTTAGGAATCCACTGAGTGGAGGGACCAGCTCCTCATGGCCGGCGGTCTGACTTAGGAATCCACTGAGTGGAGGGACCAGCTCCTCATGGCCGGCGGTCTGACTTAGGAATCCTCTGAGTGGAGGGACCAGCTCCTCATGGCCGGCGGTCTGACTTAGGAATCCTCTGAGTCACGAGGCACAGCGCGTTTTATCCTTGGTGGAGGTTGGCTTGGGGCACTCTGAGGAGAATGTGAACAAACACAAACAATATAAGAAGAAAGGAAGTATATTTTTAAGTGGCCAGACATTTACAAATAAGGCAAATATTACTTGAAAATTAAAAATAAGTATCTGTTAAAGCACATTGAGATGATCAGAATACGTCATTTGCTTGCCATCCATGCATCTCCACAAGTCGAATTTTCTATTCAAAAACTAGTGTGAACAGATTTATAAAATACGTACTCGTAGGCGCACGCGGTGCTGTGGTCACAGCTCCAACACTGTTCTTAAAGTTTCTTCCCGAGCTGTCTCAACGAGCAACCTGTGCCGACTGCCCGAGGAGCCGCGTCAGCCTTGGCCTGGGCTTTGCCGGTGTGCCAGGCCTGCTTCCATCCGGGAACGAGCTGTGCATGGCCACGACCTCTGTCCACAAGGCAGGTCCCAGACCGCAGCAGGAGCCACGCGAGCCGCTCCGGAGCAGGAATGGGCTCTCAAGCAAAGCCCTCATCGGCCTGTGACGTGAGTACCATCTTCTTCCTCCTCACAGTCGTCACCATCGTGGGCATGCTTCTCCCTCATGGAGCTGGCCAGTGAGGAGGCGCCTGGAACGGAGTAAGTGTGGGAACGCAGAGTGCGCGCCCACTGCAGGCTGCTGAGGCAGGTGTGGGAGGAGCAGCTGCGGGACTGGAAAGGTGCGGTGCTGGGGCAGAGCACACCCACCTTGCAGTCCTGCCCGGTTCCCTCCCCAGTGAGATTAATGTGCAGGCTGGCAATGCTGCTGATACTCAGGGTTCCAGCCTGACCCCGGGCACCTGGGTGTGCTCACGCACACATGCACACACACACACACACACGGCACACAGAGCCCAGCACCACACACACACACACACACACACGGCATACAGAGCCCAGCACCACACACACACACACACACACGCGGCACACAGAGCCCAGCACCACACACACACACACACACACGCGGCACACAGAGCCCAGCACCACACACACACACACACACACGGCACGCAGAGCCCAGCACCACACACACACACACACACAGCACGCAGAGCCCAGCACCACACACACACACACACACACACACACGCGGCACACAGAGCCCAGCACCACACACACACACACACACACACACACACAACACACAGAGCCCAGCACCACACACACACACACACACACACGGCATGCAGAGCCCAGCACCACACACATACACACACACACAGCAGCACGCAGAGCCCAGCACCACACACACACACACACAGCACGCAGAGCCCAGCACCACACACACACAGCTCGCAGAGCCCAGCACCACACACACACACACACACACACAGCAGCACGCAGAGCCCAGCACCACACACACAGCACAGCACGCAGAGCCCAGCACCATACACACACACACACACACACACACACACACAGCATGCAGAGCCCAGCACCACACACACATACACACAGCACGCAGAGCCCAGCACCACACACACACAGCTCGCAGAGCCCAGCACCACACACACACACACACACACACGGCAAGCAGAGCCCAGCAGCTGGTGACCCAAGAACCCTGCAATGGGCAGGCAAAGCCCTCACTGGTCTGGCCAGCTCTGTGCACATCTGACCACCAACTCATTAGCCATGTCCCTCTTCTTACGTCTAGTTGTTTGCTCTTGACTTTTGGTCATTTTATTTTTTAAAAAATTGTTGAGTGTGGTGTTACCTGATCAGGGAAGATACAGACTGAAATTACAGCTGTGATGTTCTGGATTTACGTGACGAGGACTTTTCATGATCAAACCCGAGCTGGGATGGGCAAGGGCAGGATCCGTTTCCTTAAGGCCGCATTGGACAGGCAGGCCGCAGACACAAGTGTTCTCCTGAGGGCTGCGACTTCCACACATGCACACTGCATGTGTGAACATACACAAGACCACAGACACACTAGGCACACACCCATTACACACACACAGAAACACAGACACACTAGGCACACACCCGTTACACACACAGAGACACACTAGGCACACACCCGTTACACACACAGACACACTAGGCACACACCCATTATACACACAGACACACAGACACCCTAGGCACACACCCGTTACACACACAGACACACAGACACACTAGGCACACACCCATTATACACACAGACACCCTAGGCACACACCCATTACACACACAGACACACAGACACCCTAGGCACACACCCGTTACACACACAGACACACTAGGCACACACCCGTTACACACACAGACACACTAGGCACACACCCGTTGCGCACACAGACACACTAGGCACACACCCGTTACACACACAGACACACTAGGCACACACCCATTACACACACAGACACACAGGCACACTAGGCACACACCGTTACACACACAGACACACTAGGCACACACCCATTACACACACAGACACACTAGGCACACACCTGTTACACACACAGAGACACACAGACACACTAGGCACACACCCGTTACACACACAGACACACAGACACCCTAGGCACACACCCATTACACACACAGACACACTAGGCACACACCCATTACACACACAGACACACTAGGCACACAACCATTACACACACAGACACACCAGGCACACACCCGTTGCACACACAGACACACTAGGCACACACCCGTTACACACACAGACACACTAGGCACACACCCATTACACACACAGACACACAGGCACACTAGGCACACACCGTTACACACACAGAGACACAGACACACTAGGCACACACCCATTACACACACAGACACACTAGGCACACACCCATTATACACACAGACACACTAGGCACACACCCGTTACACACACAGAGACACACACACTAGGCACACACCTATTACACACACAGACACACAGACACACTAGGCACACACCCATTACACACACACATACGTGCACGGGCATACACACCCATGCACATGTCCGTTACCCACACAGGCACACATATGCACACATACACAAGGTACTCACACTTGGGCACATGTCCATTGCACACACACAGAGGCACATGCTTGCACACGTGTGCACACCTGACCCAGCACCACCATGGGTGGAAAACACACAGACACACATGCACACACTCAAAGAGATACATATATAAACCCATACACACAAGCACAGCCTCCTGCACACATGCCTATTACATACACATACACACACACATGCCCATTACACACATGGACACACATAGTCACATGCCCATTACACACGCAGCACGCAGAGACATAGTGGACACACTATGGACACACGCATGGACACACATAGTCACACATACACACGGGCACACACGCCCAAATATGTGGTACCCTTGGACCCCACGGGGCTTCCCCACTGCTTCTCCCACTAGCGGGGCTCAGTGTCCAGCCCCACCAGCATCTTCTGAAGCCATTTCTCATGAAGCATCTTATCAGGAGGAATTGCCAGGGCGTGGGGTTCACTCAAGAACCACCTAGACACCCTGGACTCCGAAAAAAACGCCTCCCAGCACAGCCAGTGCAGCGTCAGGGCTGGGAGGCCCCTGGCTCTGACCCAAGTGTCGGGGTTTCCAGTGGGCACCAGGTGGCAGGCTGACCCTACGTGCCAGCCTGGAGATGTTACCACTGCCCTGGGTGACTGTCTTGTCTCCCGTAATGAGGGCCCAAGTCTGGGATCCCTGGCCTTGGGAAGGAACTGTCTTCCGGGGTGTGCCCACACTCTCTCTGGGGTGTAGGGACTGTGGAAGATGGCCCCAGGGCCCTTTCCCCTTGCGGGAAGCAACACAGACTCCTGACCTTCAGGTGCCAAGCTCTGAGCACATGCGCACTGTGGCCTGAGCAGCAAGGGCCTGGTAGCTCCACAGTCTCCAGGGTCTGTGGGCCAGAGTCAATGGGTGATGATGACCCCCCGGAGGAAAGGGGCACAGCCGTCCTGGGGGGAGCCCCACTGGCTCCAGGTCTTTGCCTCCTGCGGGTCACGGGGCTCTGTCTGGGGCTTCAAGGGCCGGTGATGGGAAGAGAAGGGCGCGGTGGCCGAGTCCAAAGGGAGAATCTGATCAAATCAAAATGTAGTAGACGCTCCAAACTGTGTGATCTGACCTAATAAGTTATTAATAGGTAACCATTACTCCTCATACATTTTTTATTAGGAAGGCATTGCCTTTTTGTCAAGATTAGTGGATTATAAAATATTTGTGCTACACAATATAAATGACCCTGCCTATTAATAAGTCTCTGGAAAGATATGCTTAAATTGAATTACATCAGGAAGAGAAGTGCCGACAGAAAATTAGGCATAATTAATGGGAACGCATAAATAACCCCGGTACGGAGGGAAAAGGACACTGTGGCCGTTGATCACCACGCGGACCAACCACGGTCCTACTGTTTGCACAAGGCGGCTGCTCGGGAGCCGAGTGCAACGCAATGACTACGTGTTATAATTGATGGGAGATAAGCAGGCCCGTTGCGGGCCTCTAATTAACAGACGGGATTTGAAGAGCTAAAAGCTACCACTTAGAACACAATAGCATCAGAGGTCCATGGAAACCCACTGCACTAACGCGGAGCATGGGGGTTCCCTGCAGGGCTTGGGCTTGCCGTGCCCGTGAGCAGGGCTGGGCAGGCTCAGGTGCCCCTGCCGCACGCAGCCACATGGGCAGCAGTGCTTGCTATTTGTCCGTGGGCTGGAGCCAGCAATCCACTTAGCCCTGTGAGACCTCGTAGATGTGGGACATTATTTCTCACATCTCATCCCCTTAATGGGTGGACAGCACCCAGCTCACCCCGTTTGCAAACAGCCTCGGCTGGCCCCGCACACTCCACTCCCCCCGGGGCCCCTGCCAAGCCCCATCTTGTAGAGAGAAGGCAGCAGTGTCCTGGCCCAGTGCCACAGACCCTGCTCAACTGCAGCCACCCCACATACGTGCCTCTGCCGTGGGAGCACGCTGGCTTCATAATTACATCGCTGGTTACCCGCCTGTTAAAGGAGTGTGCGAGCCTCATCTCTCCTTTGGCTCACGGAAAGTGCATCCAATTAAAAATTGTTCAACATCCAATTTAAAATCATCGCAACACCAAACAAATAAAGCTATCAACCAGTCACGTGCCGGTCAGTCTCGTTAATACCAAAGCGAAGTTCAGGGCCACACGTAGGACAGGCACTTAGGATGTGGTCGCCCACACTCCAGGTTAAAGGAGCAGAAGGTAAGGTGTGGGCCTGGGCGTGGCCCGGGATCTGGGGTGTGGCCTGGGATCGTGGGCGTGGCCTGGGGTCGTGGGCGTGGCCCGGGATCTGGGGTGTGGGCCTGGGGTCGTGGGCGTGGCCCGGGATCTGGGGCGTGGCCCGGGATCTGGGGTGTGGCCTGGGGTCATGGGCGTGGCCTGGGATCATGGGCATGCCCAGGATCATGGGTGTGGCCTGGGGTCATGGGCGTGGCCTGGGGTCACGGGTGTGGCCTGGGGTCTGGGCGTGGCCTGGCTCACAGGGCATGGCCCGAAGCCTGGGGTGTGGTCTGGCTCATTGGGCATGCACACGTGTTTGCTGTGAGCCCTGGATGTCCATCAGTGTGAGTCAAGGGGCACTTGCAGCAGTGGGCTGTCCCATTCTCGCTTGGGTGGGGGCTATATGTCAGCAGTGGTTTGGATCGCCTGGCCCCGGCAGAGGTCCCAGCCCTGCCAACAGCCCTCAGTCCCCAGCATCAGTACTTAAGGGAGGACATAGGCCATCGGGTGCTGCCCATACTAGACACCCGCTCAGCCGTAGGGTCACCAGAGGAGGCCAGCTGTGTCTGTCCTGGGTCTGCTGACGCTGACTCAGTATAGATACCGACTATGGAGCTGACGGCACACGCTTCGGAGAAAACAGAAGCATCACATTGTGGTGTTTGGGGTCTGTGTGGCTGTTGTGGCTCTGTAACTGATTGTCATGTTTAATGTGGCTGTGTGTTTTGGTGTGGCTGTGTGATTGATGTGTTGGTGTGACTTGTGACTACAGCTGGCATACTGATGTGACTGAGATACGTGACTGGTGTGATTGTGTGAGTTCTGAGACTGTGATTGTGTGTGTGTGATGGTGTGGCTGTGTGTGATGTGACAGGTGTGATTGTGTGAGTTCTGGGACTGTGTGTGTGTGATGGTGTGGCTGTGTGTGATGTGACAGGTGTGATTGTGTGAGTCCTGAGACTGTGATTGTGTGTGTGTGATGGTGTGGCTGTGTGTGATGTGACAGGTGTGGTTGGTGTGACGCTTGTGACTACAACTGAAATGACTGATATGATGAACTCCTGTGACTGTGGCTGACAACACTCGTGTGGCTGAGTCTCGGAGCGTCTCTCTCAGGACGCGTCCTCCTGCCCACACACTTCGCTTACGGTCAGTCTGGTAATTTGGGGCTAGTTCATCTTTTCTCAACTGTTCTCACTGGTGCTAATTTCCTTGTTCACTTTGCTCACACTCACTGAGCTCCCGGAGCCGCCCAGGGAAGAACTGCCTTGCACAACCTCCGTATTTTCAACCGCTCTGCAAACACAGTTTTCTGAAACTTGGGCACAGGGGGAGCTCAGAGCAGAGAGAGGCAGAAGGGCTGGGCTGTGGCAGAGAAGGCCTGTGGTGTTGTGGGTTAAACTGATACGTGCAACACCTCAGCCCATCTGGACACAGGTTCAAGCCATGGCTGCTCCAGACATGATGTGGCCCCCTGCTGGCAGCCTGAGCTGTGGTGTCATGGATAAAACCAACACCTTCAACACTGCAAATCCATATGTGCATGGGTTCAAGTCCTGAGTACTCTCCACTCTGCCACACCGCTCGGCTCGGCTCAGCTGCCCTGACCTTTCTGCTCCCTCCCAACCCAGACTGTCAGCCTGCCCCAGCATGCCCTTCCCTTCCCACTTCCTGTGCCCGGGTCACAGCCGGCTCAGGCATCGCCCCCAGGTGGCACTGCCCTATCTGACCTGAGTCACAGCCGGCTCAGGCGCCCCCCGGGTGGCACTACGCTGCCTGACCTTGCACAGCACTTGGGGCTCCCCTCAGGCTTTTCCGTCTCTTACCAGAACAACCTTTTCTGCCTATCTGTGCCCAGCAGCCTGACAGGTGCCTGTGACAGACACAGGGGTCAAGCTCTCGCTCCCTTGAGCAAAGGAGCCATCCACAGGTGTGAGTGATGCGGGAGAAGCAGGTCTGGGGACTGGACCATCAGCTGGCCCAGGCCTGTGGGAGGGGCTGCTGGCATGAGAAACTCCGTGAACATGACATGAGGACATCCCAGCAGGGCCCTCAGGACCACAACCGAGGCCTCTATGGTCAACTTTAGAGTCCTGGGAGTCGGCCTCTCTGTCAGCAGGGATGGCGTATGGCAGTGGCATGGGGACAAGCTTTGGTTCCTGAATAGAGAACAAACTGGGCTCAGGGACGCCGGTGTGGCTCAGGTGTGCTGGGGACAGGAGCGAGTGACCGGGGAAACTCCTGGCTCCAGCCCAGTGCAAGAGAGTGCCAGGGACGATGGCAGCACTCCCCTGGCATCCAGATGACTCTGCTTTTTCCAGGAGAAGGGACAGAAAGGAGGCAGAGCTCCGAGCTCATGGTGGGGCCGGAGCCAAAGGAAGAGCTGAGGGAAGCCGAGAACACGCAGAGGGGCTGGGAGGGACGGAGCCCCAGGTCCTGTGGACCTGCAGGAACGGCACCGAGGCCCAGGGACTGAAGGAGGGCCAGGGCCGACCTGCACATGCAAGACATCTCGGCAGAAGCTGAGAGCTGTCGCCTCGCCCTTCTGCACCTTTGTTCATCTTAGAAAACTACAGGAGCCAGGATGCCTGCATGTGTGTGCATGTGTGTCTGTGTCCCTGTGTCTATGCATGTGTGCCCATGTGTCTATGCATGTGTGTGCATGTGTGTGCATGTGTGCCCATGTGTCTATGTGTGTGCATGTGTGCCCATGTGTCTATGTGTGTGTGCGTGCGTGCCCATGTGTCTATGCATGTGTGTGCACGTGTGCCCATGTGTCTATGTGTGTGTGCGTGCGTGCCCATGTGTCTATGTGAGTGTGTGTGCATGTGTGCCCATGTGTCTATGTGTGTGTGCATGTGTGCCCATGTGTCTATGTGTGTGCATGTGTGCCCATGTGTCTATGTGTGTGCATGTGTGCCCATGTGTCCATGTGTGTGTGCGTGTGTGCCCATGTGTCTATGTGTGTGTGCATGTGTGCCCATGTGTCTATGCATGTGTGTGCATGTGTGCCCATGTGTCCGTGTGTGTGTATGTGTGCCCATGTGTCTATGTGTGTGTGTGCATGTGTGCCCATGTGTCTATGTGTGTGTTCGCATGTGTGCCCATGTGTCTATGCATGTGTGTGCGTGTGTTCCCATGTGTCTATGTGTGTGTGCGTGTGTGCCCATGTGTCTATGTGTGTGTGCGTGTGTGCCCATGTGTCTATGTGTGTGTGCGTGTGTGCCCATGTGTCTATGTGTGTGCATGTGTGCATGTGTGCCCATGTGTCCATGTGTGTGTGCGCATGTGTGCCCATGTGTCTATGCGTGTGTGCGCATGTGTGCCCATGTGTCTATGTGTGTGTGCATGTGTGCCCATGTGTCTATGTGTGTGCATGTGTGCATGTGTGCCCATGTGTCTATGTGTGTGCATGTGTGCATGTGTGCCCATGTGTCTATGTGTGTGTGCATGTGTGCCCATGTGTCCATGTGTGTGTGCACGTGTGCCCATGTGTCTATGCGTGTGTGTGCATGTGTGCCCATGTGTCTATGTGTGTGTGCACGTGTGCCCATGTGTCTATGTGTCTGTGTGCATGTGTGCCCATGTGTGCCCATGTGTCCATGTGTGTGTGTGCCTGTGTGCCCATGTGTCTATGCGTGTGTTTGCATGTGTGCTCATGTGTCTATGCATGTGTGTGCATGTGTGCCCATGTGTCTGTGTGTGTGTGCATGTGTGCCCATGTGTCTATGTGTGTGCATGTGTGCATGTGTGCCCATGTGTCTATGTGTGTGTGCGCATGTGTGCCCATGTGTCTATGCGTGTGTGCATGTGTGCCCATGTGTCTATGCATGTGTGTGCATGTGTGCCATGTGTCTGTATGTGTGTGCGTGTGTGCCCATGTGTCCATGTGTGTGTGCATGTGTGCCCATGTGTCTATGTGTGTGTTCGCATGTGTGCCCATGTGTCTATGCATGTGTGTGCGTGTGTGCCCATGTGTCTATGTGTGTGTGCGTGTGTGCCCATGTGTCTATGTGTGTGTGTGCCCATGTGTCTATGTGTGTGCATGTGTGCCCATGTGTCTATGCGTGTGTGCGCATGTGTGCCCATGTGTCTATGCGTGTGTGCGCATGTGTGCCCATGTGTCTATGTGTGCGTGTGCATGTGTGCCCATGTGTCTATGTGTGTGTATGTGTGCCCATGTGTCCATGTGTGTGTGCACGTGTGCCCATGTGTCTATGCGTGTGTGTGCATGTGTGCCCATGTGTCTATGTGTGTGTGCACGTGTGCCCATGTGTCTATGTGTCTGTGTGCATGTGTGCCCATGTGTCTATGCGTGTGTGTGCATGTGTGCCCATGTGTCTATGTGTCTGTGTGCACGTGTGCCCATGTGTCTATGTGTCTGTGTGCATGTGTGCCCATGTGTCTATGTGTCTGTGTGCATGTGTGCCCATGTGTGCCCATGTGTCTATGCGTGTGTGTGCATATATGCCCATGTGTCTGTGTGCCCATGTCTGTGTGCCGTATACATGTGTACCCACATGTCTGTGTGCTCGTCTGTGCATGTGTGCACGTGTGCCCAGGTGTCTGTGTGTACACATGTGTGCCCACATGTCTGTGTGTGTGCACATGTGCCCGGGTGTCTCTGTGTGCACATGTGTGCCTGCATGTCTGTGTGTACACATGTGTGCCCGGGTGTCTGTGTGTGCACATGTGTGCCCGCATGTCTGTGTGTACACATGTGCCTGGGTGTCTGTGTGTGCACATGTGTGCCCGCATGTCTGTGTGTGTACACATGTGCCTGGGTGTCTGTGTGTGCACATGTGTGCCCGCATGTCTGTGTGTACACGTGCCCAGGTGTCTGTGTGTGCACGTGTGCCCGCATGTCTGTGTGTGTACACATGTACCCAGGTGTCTCTGTGTGTACGTGTGTGCCCGTGTCTCTGTGTGTGCTTTTATCCATGTGCGTGGATGTTTCCCTCATGTTTCAGCTGTCCTCGTTGCTGGCTCATAACTCTAGTGTATCTGTGATTTACATAGATGAATATTAATGTGTGTGCATGCAAGCATGCATATGCATCACTGAGGAAACGCAGGTGGAGAGGTTCTGCTGTGGACTTGGGGCATAGTGATGCAATGGAATGTTCTGGAAACATCGGAGTATATTACACAATGCACCGGTATCCATGTCACCAGAGGGAGGGTCAGTGCCCCACACCCAGGGTCTTGTGCTGCTCCATCCAGGTGGGAGATCCCGAGGAGGCTCCTGGCTCCTGGCTTCAGATCAGCTCAGCTCTGGCCGCATGTGTGTGCATGTGTGTGCATCTGGGGAGTGAGCCAGCAGGAGGAAGTTCTCTCTGTGTGTCTCCTTTCACAGACAGCTCACTGCTCATAACCTCCACGACTTTGTGGTCTTTGTGCTAAAGGGTTACACCATGACAGTCTTGTGCCTGGTGAGCAGGGACAAGGCCCTGTGTGCCTGTCAACATGATGCTGCCGGCAAGATGTGTGATCAGTTCTGGAATTAGAAGCAAAAGGCGAAATTAGCTCTTCTGAGCATCTCCTCGATGGTGTGCAATTTAAAGTGACTTAACTCTTTGACAGTTAAACATCAGTCTCGGAGCGTTTCTCTCTCAGGACGCGTCCTCCTGCCCACACACTTCGCTTACGGTCAGTCTGGTAATTTGGGGCTAGTTCATCTTTTCTCAACTGTTCTCACTGGTGCTAATTTCCTTGTTCACTTTGCTCACACTCACTGAGCTCCCGGAGCCGCCCAGGGAAGAACTGCCTTGCACAACCTCCGTATTTTCAACCACTCTGCTCCGTGGGTACCAGCTCCTCGGTACTCGCTGTTTCCAGCCATTTGCACTGAGTCCTGTCCCATCAGGCCCTTGGCATGGTCCCGTATTTTACCTGTCAGCGTCCTTCTGCTGTGCCATTAGTTGATTTCACTGTGAAAGTGACTCTGCCTTGAAGTCAGCTCGACTGGCATTGTTTTGCAATGACCAGGATGAGCAGTGTTACCCACTCGTGTAATCTTTGGTCAGTCTGCAGCCATGTCCAGGGGACTCATCATGCTATGAGGAAAACCAGTGGTAGGTCTGGGTTCGAACTCCCAGTGCAGCCCCGATTGCGTGCGCTGTCTGTGTGAGCCAACACATCAGCCTGGTACTGGCCTGGTCCTTAGTGGGAGAGCCTGATGCTGCAAGCAGCGAGGGAGCCCGTGAGGTCTGGTCAGATGCTCAGGCGGAGTCAGCGTGAAGGCTCTGTGTGCGTGTGTGGCAGGGGGAGCAGCCCGGCGTGTCAGGCCTCACACTCCCCGTCCTGGTTGCCAGTAACTGAGTGTTGGGGGGGCTCTTTCTGCAGCTCAGCAGGCCAGCACAGCCGCGGGGCACAGCTGCCACCAGCTTCGCGCTCACATTCACAACACCCACAATAGTTTTCTTGCCCCTTATTGAGCACAGGTGCGTGTTGCTCCATCACTTCTCCCCACCCAGAGCAACCGCACTGAGGACCACCCCTCCGCTCTCTAATCTGTGCAAGCTGACCAGAAACAAGACTCAACTCAGACCTAGCAGACAGTACCACATTACGCCCTCGGGGCTCAGGCCTGGCGCTCCACCTAGCAGACAGTACCACGCTGTGCCCTCGGGGCTCAGGCCTGGCGCTCCACCTAGCAGACAGTACCACGCTGTGCCCTCGGGGCTCAGGCCTAGCGCTCCACCTGCCCCTGAGTGGGGTTTTCCTCCCATTTTTTCTCATCCCTACACGGGCAATCTTGAGGCCAAATGTCAGCCACACAGTGATGGCTTCCGGTGAGGAGACCCTGGCTGGAGACCGCAGACACCCGCAGACACCCGCAGCCGGCCGGCTTCAGGGTTTTCCCATCAGTGAAAACTCGGCTTGTCTGTTCTCACGGGAGCTGATAGGATGCAGGCTGCTGGAGAGCAGCCTCGGTTCTTTCTTGATTCTTGCTTCTCAGCTCCCGAAGGGGGAATGTTTCCATCCACCCGCTGTGAGACCCCCAGACCCAGCGTGCTCCTCAGACTGAAGCCTGCCTGGGCTGAGGCTGACGGACCCCAGGGCCCCCAAGGGCTGCCTGCGTGATGAGCTTAGCGGATCTGAGGGCTGCTCGCTCGGCCTCCCGGATCCCAGGGGACTTTCTTCGAGACAGGAGTCCAGGGACGCGAACTGTCCCAGAGCTGACTGCAACTGAGAAAACTGTCTACAACAGTGCATGGGCCTGGAAGAACCAGCGGATCCTGTCTGCCGCAAGAGGCGCTCTGTTCGCCTGCAGACGGGAGAGCATTCCGCGGCCAGGTCCCCGGGCCTCTCCACATGCCAGATCCAAGTGTGTGCCGCTAGGCACGCTGACATGAGGGGCTTGCGTTTCGTTCATCGTTAGGGGAGTGATCTGACAACTCCCATCGAACTAAATGCATGCTTTCATCATTTCTCGGTCTCCAAAGGCTATTTGTTTTCAAGTTAAATGAAACTTCTCCCTGGCTAGTCCCATAACTGTCTCCATTGACCTTCTCTAGGGTTTTCAATCTTGGCTGTGTTTTGCGGACATGGTCCTATTAATTTGTACTTTACACAAGTGTTAGATTATTCCGTCCTTAATTATGCCCTGTCAGTTTCCTGGCTCAGCAATCTGTAATTGCGGAGGGCTTTTCTTATGGCCACGTTCCGTTCTGGAGGGACCTTCTATTCCTGGAGGCTCCGCTCTGCTTCCTTCCACCTGCTGGTTTAGTGCTCCGTGCTCGGTGGTGTGAGCCCAGAAGTGGTGACTGGCAGGCGGAGGCGCCCTGGGAGTGTCCACAGCCCCAGCCAACCAGGGCACTGAGACATGGAGATTCATGTGGTCCTATTTTATTTCATTTCCTTTTAGTAAGATGTCTTCCCCCATCAATGCGACATCAAGAAGGAAGCTCTTGCCTGTAATAACCTTTTATTCCTCCTTCAGTTTGAGCCACGCTTGAAGACCACAGTTTATGGGTAACCGTAGAAAGCAAGTTGCCAACCGTTTGCTGCCCGAGGTTTCCACGTGATGCTGTGCGTACAGAGCCGTCGCAGTGGCACCAAATAAACTTCCCTCAGCAGCCGATTTTCACTTCCTCGTCTTCAGAATGTGTTGTGCAGTTGTTTTTATTTCCATCTCAAGAACGGAAGCATTTGAAAAGCTGTTTAATGTTCACAGTATATTCCAGAGGTCATTAATTTTGGAAGTATTTTAAGGAGATGAATTCTCACTACTCGAGATGCTTTTTGAGATTAACAAATGTTGAAATTCTGAGCACATTTCCTCAGCTAATGAGTGACTCAGGGCATAAAATCTTTCACTTTAGTTTTTACTTTCTCTTTTTGCAAATTATTCCTTCCTTAGGAAGTAGTGTGAACGCTGAAGCAAAACACAGAAGCGTGCTCCGATGAACCAAAAAGTGTTCTTTGTCTGGTATTGAAAACGTTAACGTCGTACTGCTCCTCAAAAATGAAATCCTGTTATTTGTTATTTTTTAAGTGGTTTTGGTTTGTTTTTAAATCCCCTGGGAGGCAAGTCTGGAGGAGAAGTGGCGGACGCTTGCAGCTTCCTTTGTCTTCTCTAACACGTCCAAGGCCTTCCCTGTCGTTGCCCCAACTGTCTTCACACTCAACCAGGCGACTGGCTCGCAGGGCGAGCATCTTCTCAAAGGGCAGACACTTCCCAGAGCAGCTGGACTCAGCCTGGTCCTTCTCATGGCATGTCAGTGACTGATACACTCTTGTGCAGCCCACACTGGAACGTCGGAGTGTCCCCTCCATGCTGCGGTTCCCAGGATGTCGGTTGGCACACGTGACACACCTTGGCAGGACGCCTCATTCTCCGAGGGCCGCAGATGCACGGTGCGGCTTCAGTTCCTCCTCAGCCTCCTTGCCTTCCAGCCGGGCATCACACAGGTCAGCTGCACTCCCGGCAGGACAGGGTTAACTGACATGGTCACATCTGCAGGCTGGGACAGCCCTGAGCCTGAGCCCTGAGGCACAGGTCGGGGGCAGGCCAGTGTGCGGGCCACCGGGCAAGGCAGAGCCCGGGCTCTGAGCCGGGGCACACAGTCTGGAGAGACAGAGAGCATTTCCACCCTGTGTAAACAGGTGGCCATTTGGAGAACTCTCTTGGCTCTCCAGAGAAACCTGTTGAAACAGAAGCAGATCTTGTATATGGGATTGCGCAGTAAAACTACGTGGTCGCAGAGCAGCTTCACCTCTGCCGTCCGGGTTCTCGTGTCAGTTTCCCATCCCCCTAACCTGCGTGGAATCGAATGTGCTGCCTTTACAGCCAGTGCCGATCCAGCTGGGACAGCGCTTGGCCAAGCCAGGTCCTGGGGGAGCGTCTTCTTCGTGCCTGAGCTAAGGCTGCAGCTCATGACCTTGGCCTGTCGGTAGATTGGCCTTTGGGGACGGCTGCGGTCTGTGGCCAGGCTAACCATGGAACCCGATCTCCACCCAGTCTTCCACCAGCTAATGGTGTCTCCAAGACCTCCAGAGCTGCCCACCCAACACGCCCTGCCCCGGGGCTTTGTCAAAACACCATGGTGAGGAAGTAGTCGGGAGACCAACTGAGCTGCTGCGCTCCACAGGCTGCAAGTTAGAGGCCTCCGCAGTATTGGCTGCAGGTGGGGGAGCCTTCATCAGGGGGTCAGTCGCATGTGGGGAGCTTTCGCAGGGGTGTAGGCCACAGGTGGGTGCGCCTTCGCAGGGGTGTAGGCCACAGGTGGGTGCGCCTTCGCAGGGGTGTAGGCCACAGGTGGGGGCGCCTTCGCAGGGGTGTAGGCCACAGGTGGGGAGATTTGTTCACAATGCCTGAAGGGCACAGCCGAGTGGCCGACACCAGCCCTGAGATCTGGCCCTGGCTTGCTCTGAGCCATCTGCAGCTCACTGTGGAAGCGTACTTGCAGTTTGCACAGCAGGGGCAGGGCAGACAGTGAAGGGTGGCCACCCTCTGGGAAAGGCTGCAGGAGGCGTGAGCATGACAGTCACAGCATGGAGAAAACCCTCTGTTACCGCATTGGTTCTACTTGAGAGGCAGAGTTACAGAGAGAGCGTAAGATACAGGGAGGCCTTCCTTGCACTGGTTCACTCCCCAGTGACTGTCACAGCCAGGCCCAGATCAGGCCCAGGCAAACCCCCTGCATCTCCGTAGGGTTGTTCCATATGGCGAAGGGACACAGCGACTTGGGCCGTCCTCTGCGCTTTCCCAGACCGTCAGCAGGGAGCTGGGTCGTAAGTGGAGCAGCCAGAACACGAACTGGCACCCAAATGGGATCGGTTCCACAGGCTGTGGCTTTACCTTCTGTAGGCATCCCCCGAGTCAGAGAGGAGAGGCCCCGCAGAGTGTGAACCTACCGTGTGTGTGTTTCCCGTCTTGTGGTGTGTCACCTCTCATTCTACCTGAGAGAACCCACAGAACTCCCCCAGGAACCAAAGGGACCAAAAAATAAACAAAACAAGGGATTTGAATCACCGAGGGCTCTGCTGGGACTGCCTTGGTGTCCACCCCAGCAGGGCCTCCTCGGCCTCGCCTACCTGCCAGCAGGGGCTCCGCCCGCCCACCCTGCCCTGTGCTGTGGAGAGCCTCATCGGGGACACACCAGCACTGGGTGAGTGGCAGTAGCCGGCCTCAGTGATGACTAAGTCAGCAGCGTCAGACCATGGGGGACAAGCTGCTGACACACACACCGCACGGCCGGTGCCCGGGCGGGCCTGGCTCTGCCCCTCACTCCTGCTCCCTGTGGACTCTGGCAGGCAGCCGGCGGTAGCTCAGCAACTGGAGCCCCTGCCAGCCACCGAGAGCTGGAGGAGGCTGCTGGCTTTGCCCGGCCCAGCCCCGGCTGCTGTGAGTGTCTGGGTCGGGAGCCAGTGGGCGGAGGATCCCTCCGTCCTTCCATAGGTCTGACTGTCTCAGAGAAGCTAATAACTTGAAGGGCAGAAATAGCTGTCCTGCTGACAGGCGAGCCCGGCTCCTTCTCAGAGTCTCCTCCGCAGAGAGAGCCACCTGCGAAGGTCTCTGAGGTCTCCTGGGGACAGCTGCTCCCCTGCCCCAAGCCTCAAGGAGGTTTCGGTGGCTGCACTGCCTCCATTTCCATCTGGAACAACCCCGTTTCCAGCCTGGAACCTTTCAGGGAAGTGTGACATGGCGTACCCCCATCTCCCAGCAAGGGAACGTGTCACCTGGTACCCAGACACTTTCCTTCTCTGGCTGTGCCTCAGTGAGGCACGCTGCATCCGGGAGCAGCCGCTAACAGGAAGAACTGTAGGATGAAAATCCACACCAAATGTTGAACACAGCCTTGGAAGTGGCTGTCCCTTTAAAGGCTTTCCTCTAAATCATTCACAATGAACTAATTAATAGTGAATTTTGTATCTCTTATAATTACTAACATTGGTTAAAGTGAACCCTACCAAATATCACATTAGCTATTAGAAAGCTCGTTCCCTTCAGCATCACCAATCCTGTCCTGACGCGGCAAGATTAAGCATCACTCTGAGGTGAGAGAGGCGGGCCTCTTTGTCCTTCTAGGAGGAGAGTGGGCTGGCGCTGGGTGCCCTTGCTGTCCCACGTTCCTACCAACGGCATGATCGCTCTTCTCGGAGTCCAAGATCATGTAGTTTCATGCAATGGAAGAAACCAAATTATACTGACAAGTTAGGTTTAAAATGAAGTTGGCCCTCTCTCACAGCACCATCTTCCAAAGACAAGGGCCACCAGCAGGCATGGTCTGTCCAGCCAAAGCCTGGGTCACGATGCAGGTAGCACTCAGGTTCACCTATCTGCCTGCTGCAGTGAGGGCAGGAGGTTCACTTTTTGTGGCAGAAACGGAAATGTGCAGGGTCTGAAGAGGGCTGCTGCAAAGCGGCCCCCAGCGGCGCTCGTGCCAGAATGCCAGGTGTCCTGTGCATGTGCGCCTGTGTGCTCAGGCCCTAAGTACCAGGCCCCGCTTCCACACCAGGACAGGTCGGGGCAGAAGTGGCATGGGGTGTGGTTAAGAAAAGCCACCCATCCAAGTTTTCTTGAGAAGTTAACCACTGAGGGTAATAGCAAGCATTCAAAACAATGGTGCCACGTGGATAATTTCCCTGTAACCCATTTTTGACAGCCATTTCAGAACTGTGACAGGTATAATCCTGTCGGTGAGTTTTCTGGAAATGTTGACGGTAGTTTGGCCATCAAACACTTTGCATGGATGTTCCTGGTGGATGCATCTTAGAGCTGATGCTTTGAGTAGCTGCTCTGGTACTCAAACCCCTCACTGGAGTGCCTGGCCATGTCCCGGCTCCTCTCCTGATCCCTGCTAGTGCACGCCTCGGGAGGCTGTGGGGTGCCCCAGGAGGGGGACCCCATTTCCCACATGGGACACCCGGGTGTAGTCCCAGACCCCCAGCTTTACTGCTCCTCCAGGCCCAAGGCCCAAGGCTGTGGAGGAACCTCTCTGTACCTCTCCCTCTAGGCCTCTAAAAATTGTGTTTATAAAAACAGAATGCTGCCTAGAGTCACGTGACTTGCATGTCATGACAACTCTGAAGGCGCTGCTGCTGCGGCCAGAGTTGTTCTGGGTGCCTGCTTGATCCATTATGCAAATATTTCAACATATTAATAATTAAAATAGCAACACATTAATAATTAGGATCTCCATTACAAATCTGACCTTTAATTGAATTCTATAGGAATAGGCTGAAAAATGAGCCTCTTGATTTATGCTAAGAATAAAGGTTAAAAACCGTTTTCACTATCAATCTAATTTTCCTTGTTCTCAGAAGCATTGAGAGAACATTTTTCTTGGGGCGCATTCCCCGCATCGCATCCTGTTCTGATGGATGAGAGAGCCGCAGTTCAGAGTTCCATGCATGTCCGCAGCGGGCACGTTCCAGCGTCTCCTCGGAGCAGTTGGGGCAGCCAAACCTTCCCAAAGCTCGGGCATGGGGGACCAATCCCAAGGCTGGCAGCTTCCAGGAAACACCACTTTAAATGAATCATACGCACGCCTGGGGACCCCAATCCATCAGTTAGGCTGTGTTTTCTCACTGAATGAATCGCTGAAGGCCAATGATTGGCACCAGGCCTGGTGTGCAGACAGCCATCGCCACAGACCCCGCTGGGGAGCAGGGCTGCAGTCTGTGCCGGGAGCCAGTATTACCAGGGAGAGGTCACTGCCATCAGTGCCTGGTGCCTTGTCCTTCACTTGCAAGGGCTGTTGAGGTGTGCGTCCTGTGCCGCCCCTGGTGCAGTCAGCCCCACACACTGGGCCCCAGCAGACGGACGCATCTGTCCTCATGCCCAGACCAGTTACTCTCAGAACGTTCACTTGCACTGTATCACACGTCCACGCGAGATGGGGCACTGGGGAGGCCCCGAGAAGTCGCAGGCTCCCGTGCAGGCGCAGGCACAGGCTGCCTTCCTCATCGTCCTTCTCCACAGCCTTCCACAAGTCTGCTCAGTGAGATTTCTGCCAGGCCAGATACGATGGAGGAAGGTGGCGCTGGATGAGAGCGTGTCGGTGAGCTCCAAGCTGCCACGCCAGCGAGCAGGAACCCAGGTTACAAAGTGCTAGCTCGCTGGCCGTTTGCGGGAACATAGAATTGTTGTATTTCTTTGAATCCCCTGTCAGTGTTCAGTCAGCGTGCGGTATCACAGGAGGATTTAAATTTCTGCTTTGAAAAAAAAACAATCAACTCAGCAGCCATCGGCCCCTCCCGGAGTGACATGACGGGCAAGGTCGAGCCAACCTTGATTCCTTTCGGGGCTTAGTCGGGACTGAGTCTCTGGTGGGCAGCTGGAATCCAAGGTCAGGGTATCTGCCATCCGACCGCCCCACCCGCTGAGGCTGTGTGATGTGTTTGCCAGGAGCGCCTGGTAACTTGGCATTAGATTCTGTGAGATGCAGTTACTGTAGGTGTCGCAGGTCCTGGAACACCCAGAGCCGGGGAGCAGTTGCAGACGATGGCAACATGTCATGGTCACCTCCTGCCGCGCCGGAGCAAAGGCTGCAGGGACACGGCCTCAGAGGGCAAAGAGGAGACACGTGCCTCGCTGGCTGTTTCTCAGTGTGATTCCTGAGGGCCCCGCTCGCCCCCAGACACCCCATCCCTTCTCAGGGGTCCTGGAGCAGGCGGGTGAGCTGGCTCGTCCTGTGGCTGCTCCATGATTACAAAGTTATTAATATTAATGTGGCATTTATTGCGCATAGCCAGGAAGGCCACTTATCTATTGCCCCAGAATGAATAATAATTCGTGTTTAACAAGCAGATAAGGCTGGCAATTTAGTGACATAAACGGTTTTGTAAATGTTATTCCCACGAGCAGGGGAAGGCCGCGTGGCGGGAGAGCACAGGAAACAGTGCCTCGGAACTTCACCTCTGGCCAAACAAAAAAACCTCATGGAAAATTGGCCTCAGAAGGGGGTGTGTGCAGAGGCGCCTCTCACCAGGGTCCCCCAAGCCGCGTGGCCAGAGGCGGCGTCCCTGGCCTGCACCCACTGTCAGGCATTCCAAGTCTGCCGCAGGTGCTTGGGGTCTGCGGAGGGCGCACACACCTGGTTTTCAAACACGCCCCCAGGAATGTGAGAGTATGTGCAGGCTTTGGTGTCTGCAAGGGAAGCCGGAGCCGACGCGACAGACAGCAAGGACACCGGGGAGGGTCACCTGGGCTCCGGTGGGAAGAGTTTGCAAAGCGAGACACCTTAACAACTGTTGCCAGGCAGCCAGCTTAGCCAGCAGACAGGGGCCTGGCCATGCTCTCTTCCTCCCTCTGAAATATGCAAGTTAAACTATTTTTAATTTTATGAACTCAAATGCCTTATCTTCACTTCTAAATATATCATCAATTAAGCCCGGGGTCTGCAGACTTCCTTCCAAGGGATTGTACGGCCACGTGGAGGTGAGCATGCCGAAGGCTCAGAACAAACCAACATCCACTTTCCTCTTTGCCTTTCAGGAACAAACCCAGGGTCTCACTTTCTGAAGGCCCATGTCGCAACTTTTAGGAGTTTCTCCGCCTCCTTCTACGCTGGTCTGTTAGAAGGGGCATTGGGCATCTGTCGCCACAGGCACACAGTCTTAGTTTGTGTTGGTTTTTGTTTTGCATAAGTCAGAGATGGATGGATAAAGATGCAGTTATAGGTGAGCAGAGATCCACTGATACGTGGAGAATAGATAGAGCTGCAGGTGGAAGGAGCCAGGGAGACTTGAGTGAATCCTGAGAGCGAAATAGCCAACTAGGAGCAGGTAGGAAAAGGAACATCCACCCGCCACTGGAAAAGGTCTCAGACTGTCTGAATGTCACCCGTCTACACTGCAAAGCAGATCCTTCAAGACGGGAGCACCCACATTTACGAATCCGCCCTTTTTGAGGGGCATTCTATCGGAGCTCAGTCATAATCCCCATTAGCACACGTTGCCAGGAAGGGCACTGCTAAATAACCACAGCCTCAAAGCAGGCCATCTGACCGGACGTTCCGATGGCCACTGCCCCCAAGGCCAGCCCACACAGTCCTAGCCCTGGGCAGGTGTGGAACACCACAGTGAACTGTCCCCGGGGACTCCCGTGGGCGTCCCCACTCCCCTGTCTCAAAGCCACTTCCCAATATGTGGGCTTCTAGGAGAACCACAAGTGCTTGAGTCCTGAGCAATCAAGCGGAGCTCTGCCTTTAGCTGGCCCAGCCCTGGCTTTGGAGGCATGTGGGGATTGAATCAGACCAACCTATCACGTCGGGGTGTCTATCTTCCACTGTACACCGGCAAGAACTGTACCAGCAGCCCCACAGGCAAAGCCAGAGCTCCCCCCCGTGAGTCACACTGCTTTCTCCCCCAAGCTGGTTCCTTCTCATGGAAGTGGCAGTTCTAGCCTGCACTTGGGGTGGTGGCCATGAGGTAGGGTTGGAAAGGCAAAGGAGGAAATGGCCGATTCCCTCCGGGCAAAGCTTAGAGACCTCAGAGGGCTGAGCACTAGGGAAAACATATATTACATTGTTAGAAGTTATAATGCAAAAACACAGAACCTTATAAGAATAAAATGCAGAAATGAGCCACATGTTCTATTTTTGTGGAAGTAAGTCTTGGGACTTGACATGAGACATGCACCGTAGCACAAGAATGCCCGGGTCACCAGGGCCATGCCCCGTGTGCCAGGGTTCAGGAGGAATGCCCGGGTCACAGGGCCATGCCCCGTGTGCCAGGGTTCAGGAGGAATGCCCGGGTCACAGGGTCATGCCCCGTGTGCCAGGGTTCAGCAGGAATGCCCAGGCCACAGGGCCATGCCCCGTGTGCCAGGGTTCAGGAGGAATGCCCGGGTCACAGGGCCATGCCCCGTGTGCCAGGGTTCAGGAAGAATGCCCAGGCCACAGGGCCCCGTGTGCCAGGGTTCAGGAGGAATGCCCGGGTCACAGGGTCATGCCCCGTGTGCCAGGGTTCAGGAGGAAGAATGCCCGGGTCACAGGGTCATGCCCCGTGTGCCAGGGTTCAGCAGGAATGCCCAGGCCACAGGGCCATGCCCCGTGTGCCAGGGTTCAGGAGGAATGCCCGGGTCACAGGGCCATGCCCCGTGTGCCAGGGTTCAGGAAGAATGCTCGGGTCACGGGGTCATGCCCCGTGTGCCAGGGTTCAGGAGGAATGCCCGGGTCACAGGGCCATGCCCCGTGTGCCAGGGTTCAGGAGGAATGCCCGGGTCACAGGGCCATGCCCCGTGTGCCAGGGTTCAGGAGGAAGAATGCCCGGGTCACAGGGTCATGCCCCGTGTGCCAGGGTTCAGGAGGAATGCCTGGGTCACAGGGCTGTACCCATGTTCCGAGATTCAAGAAAAATGTCCACGCTGTGAACAGGCAGGCTTAGAGCCAGCCAACAGCCAGGGGTTCCCATGTGCACTGAACTCTCATGGAATGCCCTCCAAATGCAAACTGCATTGAAACAGTCAGTCCTGCCAGTGGCCCAAGCAGTCCTCCCTGCAGTGTGAGTGGGTTGCCCACCCTCACTTCCCGGTGGCCTCAGTGTGGACTTTGTCCTTGCCTTGTGCTCATCTTTGGAACTGAAATCCCACCTTCTCTACAAGGGGCCCAGCATCCACAGCCTGCACATGCCACTTCTTAGTTGATTCTTATTTGTTTTTTCGGAAACTAGAAAATGCTGAGTACTTTTTGGGGACAATATCTGTCCAACGACTTTGAGGTTTGTCAGAGCAGTGCATTCCCAAGAGGGTGCCCAGGACCCAGGATGCCACGGTGGCACAACCTGGATGAGTGGCATGGGAGCAGCTGGAGCCCAGTCGGAAGGAGGGTGAGTGCTGGCCGCAGGAACCGCACGGGCCACAGACACCACACACGGCCTGCGGGAGCCCGAGTTACACAGACGACAGGCACGTCTTGGTCCTGGGTGACAAGTGTTTCCTCCATGGAATGGGCAGACCTGAGATGCCCGATGACTTGTCTTAGAAGCTTTTATTTCCTCATCCGTCGGGGGCTGTGGAAGCATGGCCACTTTCTGGGACAAAGAGCTTGCAGTTGCCACCTGCCGTGGTTGAGTCGGAGGGGAGGGACAGGGCAAGACACGTGTGGTCGCCCCCCAGCTGAGGTCAAGACTGGCGTCCCTGCGTCACTGGTGTTGGAGCAGTGGGCTTTATCCAATTTGGAGATCTATGACTTCCTAACTGCCCACCCAAGCGTGCCCCCCTGCCCTCTGGCTGGGGTTGCAGGCCCTGCCCCGCCAGCCCGTCTCTCACACAGTGAGGAGGACTCGGGTGTTCTTCATGTTGAGCCATCAACTCCACTAAGCTTTGCAGCAGAGAAAATGCAAAATAATATTTTAAGGAAATTTGATTCTTGAGGCTGTGTGCTGCCTTATACATTACCCTTAAACCACAGTGGTTATTGCAATAAACATCCCATTTCTCTTCCGCTGACACAGCCTTCCCGGGCGGGGGCCTGGCGGGCCGGAGGCAGATGAGCGAAATCGGCACTGACATCAACGTGATTATTACAGTCACACTTTTTATTTTTAATATTTTCCCCTTGACAGATTTATTTCTTTTCAAATCAGAAATATTTCTTCTGAGGAAAAAAAATATATAACCCCCTTATGTTTTCTGATACCGAAAATTACCAGATGCCAGGCTGAACACGTAAGGAAATTGAAGACCCCTGTCGGTGACCTCCAGGACCCGGAGGCGGGCAACTGCGGGGCGCAGCCCAGGCAATCTCATCGCGGCGGCTGGGCTCGTGAAAAATGAGAATAGGAATTCTATTACTAAATATAATGAATTCCTTTTCTTCCCTGTCACCAATTGTCAAACTCCATTGAGTTGGAGAGAGGTCTGGCCCAAACACGCACAGGGCTGGTAGGAATCCCTGCAAGGCCTGGTGGATAAATGCCCATGACCTTGGAGAGCTGACCTGGAATCCCCCCACGAAGGCAATGAGGGACAGGCGGCCAGGCGCACCGGGAGCTTGTAAATCAGTGATCAAGTTGCGGCCACCTGTCGGTAGAACGTGGCACCCCCACGGCCCCCGCAGCTCCAGGCTCTTCACAGCTGGAGCCCCCACAGAGCCTGCCCTGGGGCCTGCCACGTCCCCGGTGGGGCGCAGGCTGGGTCATTGCACTGAAGGTCACCATGCCCAGTGAGTCCAACCATCCCTGTCACCTTCACTTTCCCTAGGAACCCGGTGTGCTCTCCCTCTACACAAGGCTGAGACAGCACTGGATGGCTGAGTCCCCTCCTGGCTCCACCATGTGAGCACCCAGTGTGTGGTCCACTGGAGACAGGAGGTGCCACAACCAGCTGTTCTCACACAGCCAAGCTTGGCGGGCGACGGGGCGGGCGATGGGGCGGGCTGCATGTGAACATCATACCGCCAGTCTTGGGAGGCCGAGGTCACACCATGGGCAGCCGTGTCAGGCCTTGAATCACCCCTCCTTCCTCGCCCAGAGTCATGCCCACCGAGCTGCAGAGCACAGGAGCTCCGGACAAGTGAACAAGGGGGGAAGGGCCTCACCGCCACGGGGGGTGGGGGGCTCTATGAGGCTGTGGGCCGCTGGAACCCACAGTCTATGGGAAACTCTCAGGGACCAGCCCAGGAACCGCTGGGCAGCCCGAGTTGCCATGCCCAGCCTGTATTGGTGCCATGCCGGGACCATTACAGAGCCCCTGACTGTGGTGTCTGGCACGGAGTGGCAGCAGTGGCTGAGGAGCACAACCTGTCCTTGCCATGGCACTCTGGACACGCCATGGCTCCCACCTTCCCGTTCTGAGAGCTGCAGCGGGGACTCTGTCCCCACCTGGGCTCTGGGCACTGCCACAGTGCTGCCTGCGTTGCTTGTCCCACCCCCAGAGCAGATAGCACGCGCCCACACCCTTGCTTTGCAGGTCCCCACTGCTCGTCCACGGGACCGGCCTGCTTGGCTCAGATTTGCCACAGGAAGCCTTGAAGTTGCAGTCTGCCTTCCCTGTGGAGACGCCAGGCCTCTGTCCACCTGTCTCCCCTTGGGTGAGCAGGGCAGAGGTCGTCCTGGCGGGGTCCCGGAGCCTGATCACCTCGGCCAGCCCCGGGGTCTATTACCTTCCTCCCCAGCCTGCAGGTGAACTGCACTCTGACCTTGGTGTTTGAGAACATGATTCCTTCTGAGATCCCCCCAAGGAAGAAGCTCCCCTACCCTGCCCACTCAGGGAAGACCCCGGGGGGACACAGGGAGCCCTCAGACCCAGTGGCCAGCCTGTTGGCAGAAGGCTCAGTCTCTGAGACCCAAGAAGCCGCTCCCAGCAGGTGGATGGCTGGGCAGGCATCCCTTGTGTCCATGCCACCTAGGGATCATTCCTAGAGTCCCCTGCCCTCCCTCCTCAGAAAACAGCAGGTTTCTCTTAGAGCAAGACAAGAAAGCAGTACGTGACCAAATGCTGAGGAGACCACATAAGGGGCATCTTCAACTTGGCAAAGGACAACAGATTCCTAGAGGCAACTTGGAACACCAAAGCTCTTTGCAAATACATGGTATTTCATCAATAGTCAAAAGCCCGTGCCTGCACACATTGGTCCAAACAAGGTCATGGGCAGGACGGATGTCACGGGGGCATGGCCACGGAGGCGTGGTCACAGGGGCACGGCCACAGGGGGCACGGTCACAGGGCGTGGTCACAGGGGACATGGCCACAGGCAGCAGCAGGTCATCCCTAGTGTCCCAGGAGGATGACAGTCCTGAAAAGCCAAGGACAAAAGCATCAGGGGTCATGTGGCTACAGCGCACATACTGCCCAGCAGCAAGAAGTTCTAGGAAAACTGGAGCTGCCACACCAGCATGAGCACCAGCGTGGGGGTGACGCTGCCACGTCCACGTGGCCACCAGCGTTGGAGTGACTGCAGGCATCTAGAGCACGAAGCATGGACTGCCATCTCCTCCTGCTGGGTCCCAGGAGGGCACCTTTGCTGGGTCCCAGGAGGGCACCTTTGTGTGCAGCGCAGTCCCACGTTACAGACCCAGCTGTCCCATCCCCACCCGCTCAACGCAGTGGAAAGCCTACCATGGAAACACTGAGAACATCTTGAACGTCCACGCTCGGTGGACCGGCAGCAGAGGCTGCAGCGAATTCCCGCACTGTGGCCACGCTGGCCAGCCAGAGGGCAGTGGCCCCTGCACACGCAGCGGTGTGTACACCCACCCTGGGGGCTGCAGCTCGTGCTGTGTCCTGGCCTTGGGCAACCCCACGAAGGCGCCCAGGGGTGAGGACGGTGGCATGGCCGGCAAAGAGCCGGAGATCTGCCACTGCGATGGAGCTGTGTACTTGTTGAGGTTGCGTTGCATGTCTCTGTAAAGCTGTAACTTTAAGGCACATGCAGACTGAGCTAGAACAAAACAGCCACAAAGCTACCGTGGGGCGGCCGTGCCTGTCCAGGTCAGGGTCCTCTGCACCGTGGGGCGGCCGGGCCTGTCCAGGTCAGGGTCCTCTGCACCGTGGGGCAGCCGTGCCTGTCCGGGTCAGGGTCCTCTGCACCGTGGGGCGGCCGGGCCTGTCCGGGTCAGGGTCCTCTGCACCGTGGGGCGGCCGTGCCTGTCCGGGTCAGGGTCCTCTGCACCGTGGGGCGGCCGGGCCTGTCCGGGTCAGGGTCCTCTGCACCGTGGGGCGGCCGTGCCTGTCCAGGTCAGGGTCCTCTGCACTGTGGGGCCGCCGTGCCTGTCCGGGTCAGGGTCCTCTGCACCGTGGGGTCACCGTGCCCGTCCAGGTCGGGGTTCTTGGCGCCAAGGAGCGCCACTCCTGTGAGTTTCGCTCTTGGATGTCTGCCTTTCCCACATTGGCTCATGGGCCCTGCAAGGCACACACGAGCCGCCCGCCCTGTCCGGGCCTTGCCAGCTCTGGGCTTTTTTCTCCGTCTTTCCCCCTTTTGTTACTCAGAGCAGTGGCCCTACACTGCTCTCAGGCCCCCGTCAGCATCTGTTTCTTCCCTGTATTTCTTCTTCAGAATCTAGGCTAGCCTTCAAACGTGCTGGCTCGTTCCGTGTTAGCACAGAGGCGTGTCCCGCAGCGAATTCTGCGGCTCAGTCACTGGGCCCTGGAAGTCATGCGCCTCCATTCGCTCTGCTGTGTCTAGCTGCTGTGTCCTGACACCAAACAACATTTTAGGGGAAAAGTTCCCATTTTAGACACAGGCCATAGCAGCCTTGGCTAGCGGCTCCCTTGCTCTGTTCACCTGCGGGCTTGTAACAAACACAGCTAAAGACTAAAGGGCCCAGTTGCTTCAGAGAGAGGGACAGATAAGAGAATATTCTGCAGGTTCAGTGCTGGGATCCCATATGGGCTCCGGTTCTAATCCCGGCGGCCCTGCTTCCCATCCAGCTCCCTGCTGGTGGTCTGGGAAAGCAGTCGAGGACGGCCCAAAGCCTTGGGACCCTGCACCTGCATGGAAGTTCCTGGCTCCTGGCTTCGGATTGACGCAGCTCCAGCCATTGCGGTCACTTGGGGAGTAAATCACAGGATGGAGGATCTTCCTCTCTGTCTCTCCTCCTCTCTGTATATCTGCCTGTCCAACAAAAATAAACAAATCTTTTTTTTTTAAGAGAAAATAAGCTGTTGTTTTTACAACATTTTGTTCTTACCATTTCAAAGACTGCGATGTGTGTGACTGTGCGAGCCCCCAGTCAGGAAGCCACACCTCTTCGGGCCGCAGTACTGTTACAAGTTTTTCAAAACCGTCTTCAAATCCGACGAAGCCGTGAGAAGCCAGCTGATGAGTTCCAACGGCGTCACGGTTCCCCGGAGAATTCCGAGTACAGGAGTCAGTACCTCCGACCTTTCCCGACACAGGCAAAGCAACAAGGAGAGCTAGAAAAAAAGCATTTCTCAGGAAACTACAGCAATGACTACATGCATCAGATCAAGCACTATTCCTTGTTCCGCAAACACAAGTTACCCTGGGCGTTGGCTTCAGAGTGAGCCTCCTGGGGGAACGCGCTCTTGCCCACAGCGCCCTCTCGTGGGGCAGGCCTGCAGCGAGCTGTATCCTGCCACTTGGGTGACCATGAAATCTAGGATTCAAGACGGCCCTGGCAGGAGTCACTGGTCAAATGTTCATTTCCTTATCAAGCCAAAAAAAAAGTTTACTTACGAAAAATTGACGCCACTTTGGGTAAAATGCATCTAAACAGATCTATTTTTAGAAGGAGTTTCTGTTGGGCTGACACATCGGGCTGTCATGACCAAGTTTTACACGGCCTCACATCTTCACTTTTCCTATGAATCTCTGATGGGTGACTTCTTTATTTACTTATTTCATTTTGTTGTGTGCTTTTACAAAGCGAAAGATGTTAAGCTCGCTGAGGACCTGGCAGCTCACCACTGGCCAATAAAACATGATTTAAGAAATATACTTGCTTGGGGTTTTCAGCTGGGGGCCTGCCATTAGTGGCTCCAACATGCCCTCCAGACGCGCTCTGTCAGTAGGGTACCTATGCTGCCAGCACCGAATACAGCTGGCCCCTCTCCCTGGAATGAGGCGGAGGCCAAGGCCTGGGAGCCAGGGGCAGGCAAGGGTGACGCGGCCTCCAACAAGGAGAGCCCACGAGCGTCTCCTCGCACGCTCCTCCGCAGGTCAGAGGCCGGGTGATGCCCACCGCAGCCACGCCGCCCTACTTCGCTCAGTCCTCACCTGAACGCACACCCTTCCGGCAAACTCAGAAGTCAAGCTGCACCAGCCACCCAGGCAAGCCGACACACCAAGTGAGCACAGGGAGCTGGCACTGAGGCACACTGGGCTTAACCGGCATCTGCCATGCATGCCAGCAGTCGTTGGAGCGCTGGCTCCGGCCCACCCTGGCTGCTCCATTTCTGCTCCAGCTCCCTACAATCGGGCCTGGAGTGGCAGTGGACACACACCCAAGGGCTTGGGCCCTGCCACCATGGAGAGGCCCAGATGGAGGGCCTGGATCCTGGGGCCTTTGGTCTGGCCCAGTCCTGTGCAACTGCGACCATTTGGAAAATGGACCAGCAGACGAAAATCCTTATCTGCAGCTCAACCCATCATTAAACCAACCACAGAAGCATCTGCAGGGCACCTCTCTGACTGGTGGCATCAGGGTGCCACTTACCCCTTCAGCAGAACCCCCGCTTGGGGAGCCACTGTCCTGGGCCCGGGCGATGGGGGCTGGCTAGGGCTTCCAGATTCCAACTGCGGAGTCCCCACAATCTCCCGGCACACGCATCCGTGACCCATACTGCTTCTAACATGACCTACCACATCTGTCCCCTGGAAAGACATGGTAATGCCCCAGCCTCCTCGCCCTGCAGGGCAGCCTCTGCGCTGAGCTGGCTCTGCCTTCCAAGTCGCTCTGTGGTTCCCAAACAAACCCATCACTTTGCAAAGAAGGCTGTGTGTCGCTTGGGGAGCTCCATGTCACCTCTGCCCCCAGAAGGACCATGTACACATATTCACACACAACACAGAAAATGCATACACACCTGTACCCATAGAAACTCATACACACGTATCCAAGTGAGCCCACACATAAGTACCCATAAACGAATACATGCACAAGACAGAAAACACACCTACACACATACACACATGTGTGGATACATGGATACATGCATGTATAAGGAAATGCTTAAACACACTTATACACATATACATGCAAGCACATATATGCACACATGTACACACATGAGCAGAGGGTAAATAAACATATGTGCACATACACACGAATGCGCTATGTGCACACGTGTACGATGCAGAGACTACATAAACAGTTACACATACATGTGAACACATACATGTGCAATACAGAAATGCTATAGCACACAGCACGCATGAAACGTATAAACATACACACATGTACACATCCATGAAACACACAAGTGTGTATGCACAGCTGTGTATACACATGGGCATGCACACACATACATGATAATAAACATATATGCACATCACACACATACAAGTGTGTGGACACACATGCAGATACACATGTCCACATATATGCAAAGATACACACACCATACACACACTGACACACAGACGGCAGCAGCATTGGGTGGGTGCGCAGCAGCCCCCAGCCTTCATTTTGGGGTCGTCATTCTTGCCTCAGCCAGCCTTAAGCTGTGCGTAGCTCTCAGATTTTCCCAGGTGCTGACCCACGAGCTCCGAACTTTGTGTACTGGACCATCCACAAGACAGTTCCGCCATCAGAACTCCAGGAACGCTCACACCTCACACCCTGAAAGCCACACTCACGGCTGAACCCGTATGTCTATAAACACACCTTTCCTTGCATACACATGTCTGCATATCGTATCCTTACTCGCACATGTGTCTATAATGTCATACCCTTATTCACACATGTCTGTATATGTGTGCATGCATGTGTGCCTGCGTGTGCTTGTGTGGGGGTGTTTATATAGTTCATGCATGTGCGTATGTGTCTCCCTCATGGGAGACCCAGAAGAGGCTCCTGGCTCCTGGCTTTAGTCAACTGGGTTGCCCAGCAGATGAAAGCCATCCTTGCCTCTCCCTCCCTCTCTCTGTAAATCTTCTTTTCAAATAAGGAAACCTTTCTTACACAAGGCATTTAGGCCCTTGTCACATGTCTGTCCTTGCGTTCACTCTTCCTTCTGAAGTTTTGTGGCTCACAAAGCAATCTGCTTCCTCTTGTCCCCTCCTGTCCCTCCTGTCCCTCCTGACCCTCCTGTCCCTCCTGTCCCTCCTGTCCCTCCTGTCCCCTCCTGTCCCTCCTGTCCCTCCTGTCCCCTCCTGTCCCCTTCTGTTCCTCTTGTCCCCTCCTGTCCCCTCCTGTCCCTCCTGTCCCCCCTGTCCCTCCTGTCCCCTCCTGTCCCCCCGTCCCCTCCTGTCCCTCCTGTCCCCTCCTGTCCCTCTTGTCCCCTCCTGTCCCTCCTGTCCCCTCCTGTCCCCTCCTGTCCCCTCCTGTCCCTCCTGTCCCTCCTGTCCCCTCCTGTCCCTCCTGTCCCTCCTGTCCCTCCTGTCCCCTCCTGTCCCCTCCTGTCCCCTTCTGTTCCTCTTGTCCCCGCCTGTCCCTCCTGACCCTCCTGTCTGCCTCACTGAGGACAGCCATGCATGCTTTCAACCCCTAACTGTCCCCCATCTTCCTCCTGTCTCCCCAAACCCACTTCTGAGCCTCTCCCAGCTTTGCCCCCAGGATGGCAGGCTGGGCTCTGCCTGCACTCCAGACGCCAGGACCCCCGTCCTGTCTATCTTGGGAGTTGGGCACAGTGCCTCCCTCCTGCCAGGCAAGCACAGCATGGAGCACCCTCAGATCTGCTGGTGTCTGTGCTTTGGGGCTGGGCCCCAGGAAGCGCACCTCCCTGCCTGGGGTCTGGATCACAGTTGTCAGCAGCCATGCAGACTGCGACGGGAGCATCATGGCTGTGTCTGCAGCCCCAGGACGCTGCACAGGGTGCCACCAGCCACAGGGAGGGTCTCTGGATGGGGCTTTGTGCTCATGTTCCATGGTGGCTCACCTGGAGTGGCTGTGGTGGTACGGTGTCCTGTGCCACTGCTGATGGATAGCAGTTCAACTGTCCCCAAGACCTTGTGTGACACGGTTCTCACCTTCTCATGGCAGCACTCATTCGACGTTCACTCTAGTGGACTTGTGGGTGTCCTGGCCTGGTGTCCCTCCTTGAGCCGTCTGGAGGGCCTCTTCCAGCTCCTGCACCTGGCTCACCTGCCAGTCCTGCCCCCTCCACCATCAGCATGAGCCTCTGTTCTCCCAACCCACCACTGTGCCCAACGTCGGGGCCTCCGCAGGCTTTACAACCTGCATGTCCCCACCACCCTGGGCAAGGTGCCTGGAGGCCAGGGAACACCTCCTGTCTCTGTCTGGTTCCACCCGGAATGTTCCACAGGTATTGGAAATCACACCCAGTTCCCAACAGCCGCCTGGTTTTAGGACCATCCAGGAATGACTCGATTGTGTCCACATGAATCCCAACTCACCATGGAAGCTTCCGGCAGTCTGAACTCTCGGCTTTGGTGTTTAGCCCCACTCCTGTGGAAGCTTCCGGCAATCTGAACTCTCGGCTTTAGTGTTCAGCCCCACTCCCATGGAAGCTTCCAGCAATCTGAACTCTTGGCTTAGTGTTCAGCCCCACTCCTGTGGAAGCTTCCGGCAGTCTGAACCCTTGTCTTTGGTGCTTGAGCCCCACTTCCATGCGTGGCCCCAGCCTGTGTTTCTGGCTTTGTTCGTTGCATGTGCCCAGGTCTGCTAACTCAAAGCTCCCATGCTCCACAGCCCTCTGGCATCCATGAGCTTTCTCTCCCGATCATTTGCTGCACTTTCAGAGTGGTGTCTGGCACACACCTTGATTCTTCCAAGTGTCCCTGTCGGTCGTCTTTCCTGAACATAAAAACTGACTTTGTGGAAGGAGCCCTTTGTTGGGGTCACACTCTGTGACTGGGGTTACATTTTGTCTGGATGCTGCTAGGGGCCAGCAGAGGGCAGCAGACCCACATGGTTGGACATACAGGCGGCCCTGCGCGGTGCCTGGGGCCAGAGCTTCCCCAGAAAGTGGCAAAGCTTGGTATCCGCAGGATCTCTCTTAACAGAATTTGGAAGCTCTAAGTTACACAGCCGAAGCCAAGACAGCAGCCCCAAAGCTGTAAGCTTGCTATTTGCTCAGGTTCTCTTATCTGAGAACAGCATTAAAAGCCAAAAGTGCTACACACTGAAGCTCAGCCGGAAATGTAGCAGACATTTAAAGATGGGTAGACAGTCAATTGTCAAATCCAAACACTTTCAGAAAATCAGAACACTTTGTGTAGTAAAGAACCTGCTGCAAAAATTATGATGAGAAAATGATGATGGTGATGGTGATGATGGTGATTGTGATGATGATGGGGATGGTGATGGTAATGATGATGGTGATGATGATGGTGATGATGATGGTGGTGATGATGGTGATGATGATGGTGGTGATGATGGTGGTGATGATGGTGATGACGGTGATGATGACGGTGATGGTGATGGTGATGACGGTGATGGTGATGATGGTGATGATGGTGATGATGATGGTGATGATGATAGTGATGATGGTGATGACGGTGATGATGATGGTGATGGTGATGGTGATGACGGTGATGGTGATGATGGTGATGATGGTGATGATGATGGTGGTGTGGTGATGGTGATGATAGTGATGGTGATGGTGATGATGATGGTGATGACGGTGATGATGATGGTGATGACGGTGATGATGATGGTGATGATGATGGTGATGACGGTGATGATGATGGTGATGACGGTGATGATGATGGTGATGGTGATGACGGTGATGGTGATGGTGATGATGGTGATGACGGTGATGATGATGGTGATGGTGATGACGGTGATGGTGATGACAGTGATGATGATGGTGATGACAGTGACGATGGTGGTGATGATGATGGTGATGACGGTGATGATGATGGTGATGATGATGGTGATGATGGTGATGACGGTGATGACGGTGATGATGATGGTGATGGTGATGATGATGGTGATGGTGATGATGATGATGGTGATGACGGTGATGACGGTGATGACGGTGATGACAGTGATGATGATGGTGATGATGATGATGATGATGATGGTGATGATGATGATGATGGTGATGGTGATGATGATGATGGTGATGACGGTGATGATGGTGATGATGGTGATGACGGTGATGACAGTGATGATGATGGTGATGGTGGTGATGATGATGGTGATGACGGTGGTGATGATGGTGATGATGATGGTGATGGTGGTGGTGACGATCATGATGATTGTAATAATGATGATGATGGTGATAATGATTGTGCTGATGATGGTAGTGATGATGATGGTGAGTCAGAATGCTGGTGACGGCTGCAACCATGATGATCATGATGATTATAAATGGAAAAGCAAAGAAATAGCAGAGGCTGCATTGCTAGTTCCTTGAGTATTTTCATTGTGTTTCAGCACAGCTTGTTCCAAGGACCCCACAGTTAGTACTTTTGAAGAATCCACAAAATCTGCTAGGAAATATTCACAGAACTTTAAAATGTGGATGAAATTCTCATATGGAATCACACAATTCATGATTTACTATAAAACAGCAGGACCCAGCTTATTCTCCCCACCATTTCACTACAGTGCTTCTAGTTCTCTTTTCAAACTCCAGGCCAACAGTCACACCGTCCATGCTCATCCTGTAACTACAAGGACAGGAAGAATGATGGAGAGGAGAGACAGGGCTCCTGTCCCGAGGATGCGTCCAGACCCCGGGACGGCGTCTACCCACGTCTGACCTGTGTCCGGTGCGCAGCATGGTGCTGCATGTGTGTTCCCAGCAAGGCCCGAGGCTCGACATGCACACAGAGCACCCTGAGGCTCAGGCTCAGCAGCATCCGGGCAGGGTCCAAGCAGCCTCCTTCTCCATGATTCCTGCTAGCAGGGGGCTGCCCCACAGGAGATAAGAGCAGCAGACACTGCTCACCGGGCAAGCTTCACAGGAGGGCAGGACGGGAGGGTGGCCATGGTTTGTCCTACTCCCCGTCTGTGTGCTGGGCAGATGGCCACCATGGGAGCTCCCCTGAATTTCTCATCAGCAGAGGGGGGATGAAGGAGTGGTAAGCATGAGTAGAGGAGCCTCCTGCCCTGATTGGCCACTGGCCCAGCTGCTAGGCGGGCAGGGTCCCAAGATGGCTCCAGCTGGTCCTTGTGGATTCTGCCACTTGCTCCAGATATGGGAGACATGTCGCCCAGGCTGGGAACAATCAGTGAGTGTTGGAGTGCCACAGTGCACTCTTGGGCCATAGCGTGTGGACCCCTCCTCACAGCCTCCCTCCAGAGGCTGCCCAGGCTGAACAGCCTTCCACAACGTTCGCTACTGCTTTCTCAAGCAGAACCCAACTTTGAGAAAAATGCCCTAAAGGAATGAGCCAGGAGCTAACAGCCGCACAGCCCATTAGGATGGAGAGAGCATGAGACTTCCACGCCACGGCCGAGGAACAGCAATGGTGCTCACAGCAGTTACGAATGGGGCACACAGGACGGCCACTGGTGTGGCTGCAGGGTGAGTGGCCGTGGACCTGTCCCAGCCGCCAGCCTTTTTTTGTCTGTCCATGTCCATCAGGCATGTGAAACACAAGAAAGCAGAAGCCCTCTAGTTTATGGCTATGGACCCTCAGTTGCCCCTTCTCCAGAGTTTTGTAATTACATACGGTAATGAAGCTCAAATTACTGATTACTTTTGTAAAAAAAAAAAAAAAGACTGCTGAAAATACACAGATAATTTTCAGGAATGGGAAACTTGGTCCTACCACATACAAAACAGGTGAACTCCAGAGCTCAAAGGGAGCAAAGCAGCCATGGTCACGGGCCCTGTTGGCCCCTGGTCATGCCTGGGAGCAGTGCGGCCACGATCATGGCCCCGTCTGCCCCCCAGTCACGCCTGGGAGCAGTGCAGCCATGGTCACGGGCCCTGTTGGCCCCCCGGTCACGTCTGGAAGCAGTGCGGCCATGGTCACGGGCCCTGTTGGCCCCCCGGTCATGCCTGGGAACAGTGCAGCCATGGTCATGGCCCTGTTGGCCCCCAGTCATGCCTGGGAACAGTGCGGCCATGGTCATGGCTCCGCCTGCCTCCCGGTCACGCCTGGGAGCAGTGTGGCCATGGTCATGGCCCTGTTGGCCCCCAGTCACGCCTGGGAACAGTGCAGCCATGGTCATGGCCCTGTTGGCCCCCAGTCATGCCTGGGAGCAGTGCAGCCATGGTCACGGGCCCTGTTGACCCCCAGTCATGCCTGGGAGCAGTGCAGCCATGGTCATGGCCCTGTTGGCCCCCAGTCATGCCTGAGAGCAGTGCAGCCATGGTCATGGCCCTGTTGGCCCCCAGTCACGCCTGGAAGCAGTGCGGCCATGGTCATGGCTCCACCTGCCTCCCGGTCACGCCTGGGAGCAGTGTGGCCATGGTCATGGCCCTGTTGGCCCCCAGTCACGCCTGGAAGCAGTGCGGCCATGGTCATGGCTCCGCCTGCCTCCCGGTCACGCCTGGGAGCAGTGTGGCCATGGTCATGGCCCTGTTGGCCCCCAGTCATGCCTGGGAGCAGTGCAGCCATGGTCACGGGCCCTGTTGACCCCCAGTCATGCCTGGGAGCAGTGCAGCCATGGTCATGGCCCTGTTGGCCCCCAGTCATGCCTGAGAGCAGTGCGGCCATGGTCACGGGCCCTGTTGGCCCCCCGGTCACGCCTGGGAGCAGTGTGGCCATGGTCATGGCCCTGTTGGCCCCCAGTCATGCCTGGGAGCAGTGTGGCCAAGGTCATGGACCCATCTGCCCTGGTCACGCCTGGGAGCAGTGGGCAGGTTCTTAGCCTGGCGACTGAGATATGGACATCCCACATTCAGCTCCTGGTGCCCAGCTCCCGGCCCTGGCAGACCCTAGGAGGCAGCAGTGAGGCACATGCCAGCCCTGTGGGAGCCAGGGCTTTGGCTCGGGATCTGGTCCAGCCCTAGCCATGCAGGCGTTCAGAGGGTGGGGCCATAAGGCTGTGTGCTCCTGAATGCGCTCACAGGGCGCGAAGATGGGAGGGTCTGAGCTCGTGCTTCCTCCTCTTCTCTCTCTCTCCCTTTTCCCTCTCTCAGTGCAGCACACAAAGGTTTTTCCTTCTTAAACTCCCCAATCTCAGATATTCTGAGTCTGTGACACCAAGTGGACCAAGACGAAACCCCACATTTGCTAGTTCATCTTCTCAGGGACGTTTTCCCTTTGACAGCAGGAGGCGCTTGCAGGAGCTGGTGATGTGCCCGCCTTGGAGAAGACGCTGCCTTTGGTCGTGGAGTCACTGCTGCCACCGAGTGTCTCCTGCCTTGGGGACGGCGGGGCCTGACAGCTGTCAGACAGGCCTTGCGAGGAGGTGTGCAGAGCGCTGCTTAGCATTTCACAGCTAGAAAATGTACGGTCGGAAACGCGTGTGCTCCGCCTGAGGGCAGCATGCAGGCTGTCTCAAGCCTGCAGCGTACACATGCGTCTTGCCAGAGCGCCGTGTGTCACAGAGAACACACGCATCAGCGCACGTAGAACTGACTCCACCAGATATTCAAATGTGTGCACTTAGCTCTGCAGCTTGGGGAAACAAGTGGGTGATTTGCAGGAGTCTGTTACAAAAGGAACGGGTTTGTATCTCATTTCCTCTTACACTTACGGTTCTCCTCCTCAAGTTGGCTACCACTCCACAGCAGTCAGTCCAATCAAATGAAAATGTTCTTCCAGAATGAATTTAAAGTTTGGATGAGAAAAAAAGCCATGATGTTTTATAATTGAGAAATTTCTGGCATTCCTTCAGGGCAGCAGAACTCCGTGTGCAGTGGCTTCTGGACTCGCTCGGCAGTCACTGCTTCCTTCCTCCCAGCTCCACCCTTGGACAGGTGCGTCCTTCCTGACCTCCCATGCCGCCAGCTGGGGGCTCCACAGGTTCACACAGCACATCACACCACGAAGCTCAGCTGTGTTGGACTTGGAAGGCACTCGGGTCACCCTGCTCTGTCCCCCTCCGTGCAGGCTGCAGCACACCACCACAAGCCACCGGGCTCAGCGAACACACGCACTCTCGCAGGCAGGGCAGGTCTGGTGTCTGCTGGTTCCTGGCGGCGCCTGGCAAGCGGTGAATGCTCTCGGGACTCCTGCATGAAGACAGAAGTTAACAAGGTGAAGCTCACTGGGGCCACGTGGCACGGCAAAGATGGTCACTCTCCCCGGGTCAGCTTTGGATTCAAGCAATCAGCTTTTTCTTCTGGCGTGTGACTATTGCCTAAAATTAATTTGTACAAATCCACAAGTAAAATCAGAATAAGCTTAATGATATAAAATGTAAAAATAAAAACACTCTGAAAATGGATCAAGATGTGAATAAGTAACTTGTGGAAAAGCAAGTGAAAATATTACTACAAAACTGTTAGTCACCTAGGAGGTGTGCAAATCAGCGTAACGTGACCCATCATGAGTCGTGGCGACCAGAGCCCCACGCCTTTAGCGGCAGCTTGTGCTATGGGCCCTGCAGCCCCTGCCTCCTGCTGCTGCCCAGCGAGTGCAGAATGGCAAAGCCCAACCCTTGTCACCTGCAACTCACACTCTCCCCCTCATGAAACAGATAGGAACTGACACATGACCACAGTCGCCAGCTGTCGCCTCGCACGGCTGGGACCAAACCTCGGAAATGCAGCCGTCTGTCACAGAGGGACACGACACGACCTTGCAGCCGTGAGCAAAAGCATCAGAGAAGTGTCTTCTCCCCGCCCTGCTTGAGCTCCACCGTCGTCTCCACCTGCCCTTTCCTCTCTAGGCCTCCGATGCCACTCTCTCCTCCCATCTCCGTCCCCATTCCAGCCATCATCACCAGCTACACCCCCTCCCACACACACACACACACACACACACACACACGCAGGTGGGGAGAGAAACAGGAAAGGGAGAGAGAACTTTGTGAATGTGTCTAGATTTTTATTTAAATATACATAAATACTGGGAAGAAAATCTAAACCTTTCCATACTACTATCTAAAAAGAAAAAAAGGCGGGGCGGGGAGGGAGAAAAGTGTAAGGCCCCAAGAAGCTGTGGGTCCACTGGCGCCATCTAGAGAGTGGATCAGTGCATGGAAGATATTTCTAAGTAATAGTAGTCGTAGTACTAGTAGCTCTAATTTTCAAGCAAATAAATAAATCTTTTCAACAAAGGACTTCGAGTCTGTGTGAAACACTCAATAAGGTTGCAAGAACACAGTAAGAGGGACCAGAGCCATGGATCAATAGGTTAATCCTCCACCTTCACGTGCCAGCATCCCCTATGGATGCCAGTTTCTGCTCTGGCTGCTCCACTGGCCCGGAAAAGCAGCAGACAACTGCACCCACTTGCAACACCCAGAAGCAGTTCTGGCCCCTGGCTTAAGATCAGCTCAGCTCCAGCCGTTACAGCCATCTGGGGAGTGAGCCAGTGGTTGGCAGATCCTTCCCTCTCTGTCTCTCCCACTCTCTCTGTAAGTCTGCCTTTCCAATAAGGGTTGATTTTTTAAAAAGACTCATTGATTTATTTGAAAACCATGGTTGGAGAGAGCGAGAAGAGAGCTGTTCTGTCTCGCGCATCACTGCCCTGGCTGCGTGGGTCAAGCTCCCAATCACCTGCGCCCTCCTCCACTGCTTTCCCAGATCATTAGCAGGGAACTGGGTCGGAAGTGGAGCAGCTGGGACATGGGGCAGCATTTATATGGGATGTCAGCTTCTCGGATAGCAGCTTAACTCACAATGCCACAACGCCCATTTTGATTCCAAGTTCTTAGAAAACATTACATTGACACACAAGGGTTTCTGCTTCGCTCTGAAAAGCAGAGGCCAAGGGGCTGCTTCCCATTCTGCAGAAGAGAGCTCCTACAGGCCAGCAAGGCCCAGCTGACCTTGACGCCTCCCAGACACCAAGGGCTGGTGTCCACTCAGCAGCTCCTCCTCACTCGCCTTCGCCGGGCTTAGTGACAGGCCTTAGGCTGTCCGCACGGAATGCACGCTCTGAATGAACACGATGAGGGATACAATGCCGCCACCGGCTGTGCAGCTGCAAGGAGCAGCTCGTGTGCCTACCAGCCTAGCCTCGGAAAGGAGCCCAGGAGGCGTGAGCCCCAGGTGTAGCCCAGACACAGGTGGCTGTGCAGGGGTGAGGGCATGCGAGCAGCCCTGCAGGGGTGGGTGTCTTCCACTGCCATCCACTGCCCTGCGACACATAGGCAGCTGAGGCCGCGGTGCTGGGCTCCCACAGGGCCACGGACACTGGAGGGCAGAAAATCCACCTCTCTCCGAGGTGAGGCTGCCTCCATGGGGCTGGCCGAGGGAGGCCAGCGCTGCAGCATGCTGCCCCACACCAAGGAAAGCCAGCAGTGCCTGTAGGGGGAAATGCTGATGGGCAGCATGCAATCGGGAGGGGTGGGGTGGCACCCAGGACCAGCAGCATCCCATTTGGGAGGGACGGCACCCAGGGCTGTCTGCCTTCGTCCTGGATTTCCACATGAGTGATGTATTCTGTGGCTCTACCACTTGGCACTATGGCAGCACTGTCACCTTCACGCTGCAGATATTGCCACGGCTATCATTGTGGATGGCGTGGCCGCACGCGTGTCTGCCTTCACAGCTGACCCAGTCCACACATGCCCCGTGGAAGGCGTGGCCGCACGCGTGTCTGCCTTCACAGCTGACCCAGTCCACACATGCCCCGTGGAAGGCGTGGCCGCACGCGTGTCTGCCTTCACAGCTGACCCAGTCCACACATGCCCCGTGGAAGGCGTGGCCGCACGCGTGTCTGCCTTCACAGCTGACCCAGTCCACACATGCTCCGTGGATGGCGTGGCCGCACGTGCGTCTTTCACAGCTGACCCAGTCCACACATGCCCCGTGGATGGCGTGGCTGCACGTGTGTCTGCCTTCATGGCTAACCCAGTCCACACATGCCCCGTGGATGGCGTGGCCGCACGCGCGTCTTTCACAGCTGAGCCAGTCCACACATGCCCCGTGGATGGTGTGGCCACACGTGCGTCTTTCACAGCCAGCCAGTTCTGTCCATTGTAAAGCATTTGTGCTCGGAGGTTACCGAGCAGTGGTCATTGAGCAGCTGGTGAGAGGTGTCATCTCATCCTGTCCAGCACACAGGGGAGCATCTGTGTCCTTGTCCCTGAGTGTGGACAGGCTGGCGGCTCAGCATTTCTTTTGAATTCTGTGTGGGAGGAAAGCTCAGACAAGGAGATAAAACTGAAAGAATGTGTCTGTAGGCGTCCAGCTCTTGTCCCTGGTGGAAGAAGGTGGCTGTCAGCAGTGCGTTGTTCTGCCTTCAATAAGAGGCTGGTACGATTCGGCTTGGAGGTGGATGTGGCACAGCCCCACCCATTTGTCACGGAGGCGCTCAAATAGACACGAGGTGAGAGGACTGGGTGTTTACCTTCGGCAGAATTACTGCGCTCCTGCCTTCACCTCTGAATTTATTCCCTCGCTGTAATCAGAATCGCTTTGCGTTCAGTGTGCAGGAACAAGGGTTGAGATTTATTTGCGAGGCTTCACTGAATTGCAACCTTCCCGTACCCGCCGGCTGTTTTTCAGGGTGTTTGATTTCGACTGTTCCAATCTCTGCTCCATATTTGAAAATGGGTTTTGCCTATTACCCAGTATTTAGCAGCAATTTGTGGGAAAAATAATCACCCCAAGGTTATTTTGTGTCAGATAGTTGCAGGCGCCATTGGTGTTACCAGCGTTGAGTGGCACCTGATGCTCGCTGGTTCCCGACTGTCGGGGATGAGGATGAGAGAGCACGAGGCTGGCCCTGGACCAGGCGCTCCTGGCCACATCCATGACAGGGAACAGCCAGTCCCCATCCTCAGTACTTCCCACTGCCCCGGCAGCTCCCAAACGCACACAGGCCAAAGTCCATGCCATGACAAACACAGCCTAGCAAAGCACAGTGTCCTCAGGTGTAGCCAGGCCTGGCCAGCACGTCCTCCTCACTGGCCCTGACTCTTCCCAGAATCCACCTTGCCCACTGCCTTGTCCACTGCTGGGCCTGGGGCCCTGAACACCAGAGGGCGCCACGCTCCCAGGCTTTAGCGTCTTTGGGTCAAGTCTGAGGAAACTCACATGCTTTGACCACATATTTCAATGTGCATTTTTTCTAGCTATTCAAGAAATAATAAAAGTTATATAAAAATAGCACACAATTAATTACATATTAATTCAAAATGTATGCAATCACTTCCTTATTTAGCCCCAAAACTAAATCACACATTAAGAACATGGTTTGCTAAAAGAAAATGAAACAAACAACCAAGGGAAAAAACCAAGAAACAAGCTTTAAAATTGCACACGGGAACTCACGCTGCGGTGCAGCCGATAGAGCTGTCGGCTACAGTGATGGCGTAACACACAGGCAACAGCCGTGTCCTGGGGTCCTGGCTCTCCACTCAGCTCCCAGCTCAGAGCCCACGACGTGGGAACACAGTGGAGGACAGCTTGGGTCCCTGACACCCACGCGGGAGACCCCAGTGAGGCTCCTGGCCCCAGCTGTCTGAGCACTGGCTGTTGTCGCAGCCAGCTGGGGCGTGAATCAGCAGAGGGAGGAACGCACTTTACAGGCACACAAGCCTCGAGCCCCACTGTGAATCCCAGCGTGACTGTGATGTCGACTGAGGGCTTACACACGCTTCTGCAAGGGGTCAGTCCATATCTTTTCATCGAACTAGACATTTCAAAATGGACTCTGGCTCATGGCTGCTAGAGAGGAATTTACAAAAACTGCAAGAACAGTGAAGCGATCAGCTGCTGTGGATGCAGACGGCGGACAGCTCCCTGGTCCCGGCTCCTGGGACGCAGCCCCGGGCTGCAGCCAGCACTCTCTGGGAGACCGCTCTCTCTGAGTACGGTAGTCTACCTTTCAGGTAAGTAGGTAAATCTTGCTTAAAATGATGTCAGTTTCATGGCGACAGGTCTTTTTGTCTTGTCACGCATGTAAGTGTGGAAGAGCTGTGGCTGACAGGGTCCTTGGGTCCACCGCTTCACCCCTGACAAATGACGCGGCTGAAGCAGAGCTCTCCCCTCCACAGCTCTCTGGCATGAGGAGCCCACAGCCTGGACGTGGCCTGAGCAGTCGGTGTGGCTGCTGGCGTGTCTGCCTCTATGCAGACAGAACACGCTGGGTCCCCAGGCTTGCCCAGATCCGCGGCATGGGCCCCAGGGAGGGGCTGCTGGACCCACCAGCATCCCGGGAATCAAAGCATCTGCCCTTGCTTTCAAAACAAAGACAGATTTGAAAGGCAGTGAGAGGACAGCGTCATCGCCCACATGGCCACACTGACTGGGGCTGGGCCAGCCTGAGGCCGGAGCTCCTGGGTCGCTCTGCTGCCTCCCCAGTGCAGCTGCAGGAACCCGGATGAGAAGTGGAGCACTGGGGCGGGACCCACACCCATAGGGATACCAGCGTCAAGGCAGCTGATTGGTCCTGTCCTCCCTCACTCCTCCCCCTGGCTGGGGAGCAGGCCGTGTCAAGGCAGCTGATTGGCCCTGTCCTTCCTCACTCCTCTCCCTAGCGGGTAGTGGTGTAACAAGCAGGATGTGAGTGGGCCTTCCCTGCTTTGACTTGATGAAAGCAGGGCAGTGGTTGGCCATTGGCTGGCTGGTCCGTGCAGGGCTTTCCTCCCTTCCGCTTCCGGGTCCTCAGCCTGTGCCCTTTCCCTCGTCATCCGGGTGGATCTGGATGTCCAGAGGTGACCTGCGGGTCCGAGGGTGACCTGCAAACGTCCTTCTTGTGGCAGTAACGCAGGTGTCAAGGGGAAGTGTGGTAACCGGCGGCGGCGCTGCTACAGTCGTGATCCTCGGATCAGCTGCGCGTTGTGATCAGTGTAGCAGCTGTGACTGTCGGAAGCGTCGCGCCCTCCTCGGAACGCCTTGATAACGAAATGTCGAGGAAGGGTTGGCGCAGCGTGGTACAGGGCAGGCTGCATCTCCGTCTGTGCTGCCGCCATCCCAAGGAGCTCCGCTTCCCTTCCAGCTCCCTGCCTGTGGCTGGGAAAGCATGGAGGATGGGCCGAAGCCTTGGGACCCAGCACCTGCGTGGGAGATCAGGAAGAGGCTCCTGCCTCCTGGCTTCGCATTGGCTCAGCACCGACCATTGCGGCCACTTGGGGCGTGAACCAGTAGATGGAAGATCTTCCTCTGTCTCTCCTCCTCTCTGTATCACTTACTTTCCAATAAAAATAATTTTTTTAAATGATACTTTCAAAGGAGGTGAACCAGTTGGTCACTAAATATTCAAGATTTGATAGGAGAAAATGTAGAATTTCTATCTTCTTTTGGCAGGCTCTCTCAGAATGCTTTACACCTGAGTGGAGGCTGGGGGCAGGGGCCACCCACACCTGACATCTGGGTGCTGGCTCGAGTCCCAACTCCTCTGCTTGCAGCGCAGCTCCCCAACAAGGTGCCAGGGATGTGCCTGGGGCGGCCGATCCCTGCTCTCCTGCCAGCCGAGGGGGAGACTGTGACGGGGCTCCTGGCTCTCAGCGTCAGCGCGGCCTGTCCTAACTACTGCGTTTGAGGAGCGAACCAGCTAGTCAAAGCGCGCACGCTCTCTCTTTCTCCTCCCACCCCTTCTGTGTGTGTGTTTGTCTCTGGCACTCTGCCTTTCAAATGAATAAATATTTTTTAAATGTTTAGTACCTAAACATCTACAACGCAAGTGTTTTTTAAAAACTGGGTTGATTCAGCTATTGAAAAGGTGGAAATTTTGTAACCATCAAATTAACCTAGATTTTTAATGAAAATTAGAACTTTGAAAAGTAATTTCTGTAAAAATACTACTATCATATAGTTTAAGTACACACAGAACGTTTAAAATGAAGTGGATTTGTGACAAGAGTGATCAAATCTTGCTGTTATCTAGAAAAAAAGTTAAAATGTCATCCTAAGGCAACCAGATGCATATTTGTTTTTTAAAATGAATTCTTCAAAGTGCGAGATTTTTCTTTTTGGACTTTTTTTTTTCATTACATTTTAAGTATCTTGCTTGGCATGCTGTGCAGTTACTATGGTTACAAGGCAGCATACCAACACCCAATGAATGCTGTGCTTTGCCCCATTGTTTGTAATTTATTTTTTGGAGAAATAGGGAGACACATAAGAGAATTTTCATTTGATAATTGTTTCAGATCCAAACTGCCTGCAGCAGCTGGGACTGGGACAGGCCCAGCAGGAGCCAGCAATGGGACCTGTATAAGAGTCTGGGACCTACGTCCTTGAGCCACCACCTGCTGCCACCCAACATCAGCTTCAGTAACAAGCAAAGAAATGAGTCCCCATGGCCATGTGGTCCCAATAGGCCTGTGTCCCCTATTCCTGCCATGGGAGCAGCACAGCCCCCACCGGTGAGCACAAGGGAAGCGCAGCAGCCTTGGGTGACAACGGCTGCTGCCCAGGACCCCGGGACTGAGGAGACACTCAGACATCAGCCCCCTGGCTTTCCCAGACTCCAAATACAAGTGGGAGTGCCATGAGGCACAAGGAAAGCCTAACCCAGGAGGACAAGACTTCAGACTTGCTGCTGAGCTTTAGTCACAGCTCCCACAGCCACAGGTCTCACAGCCACAGCACACAGCCACAACACACAGCCACAGCCACAGGTCACACAGCCATGGCTCAGAACTGTGGTTCCCATTCCCACAGCTCACACAACCACAGCACACAGCCACAGCCACAGCTCCCATCCCCATGGCACACAGCTACAGCCACAGCACACAGCCACATGTCACGCAGCCATGGCTCACAACTGTGGCTCCCATTCCCACAGCTCACACTCGCACAGCTCCCACAGCCACAGCATACAGCCACAGTCACACAGCCACAGCACACAGCCACAGTCACACAGCCACAGCACACAGCCACAGCTCCCACAGCCACAGCACACAGCCACAGTCACACAGCCACAGCACACAGCCACAGTCACACAGCCACAGCATACAGCCACAACACACAGCCACAGCACACAGCCACAGTCACACAGCCACAGCACACAGCCACAGCTCCCACAGCCACAGGTCATACAGCCACAGTCACACAGCCACAGCACACAACCACAGTCACACAGCCACAGCACACAACCACAGCTCCCACAGCCACAGCACACAACCACAGCTCCCACAGCCACAGGTCATACAGCCACAGCACACAGCCACAGCACACAGCCACAGTCACACAGCCACAGGTCATACAGCCACAGCACACAGCCACAGTCACACAGCCACAGCACACAGCCACAGTCACACAGCCACAGCACACAGCCACAGTCACACAGCCACAGCACACAGCCACAGTCACACAGCCACAGCATACAGCCACAACACACAGCCACAGCACACAGCCACAGTCACACAGCCACAGCACACAGCCACAGCTCCCACAGCCACAGGTCATACAGCCACAGTCACACAGCCACAGCACACAACCACAGTCACACAGCCACAGCACACAACCACAGCTCCCACAGCCACAGCACACAACCACAGCTCCCACAGCCACAGGTCATACAGCCACAGCACACAGCCACAGCACACAGCCACAGTCACACAGCCACAGGTCATACAGCCACAGCACACAGCCACAGTCACACAGCCACAGCACACAGCCACAGTCACACAGCCACAGCACACAGCCACAGTCACACAGCCACAGCACACAGCCACAGTCACACAGCCACGGCTCACAGCAGTGGCTCCCATTCCCACAGCTCGTGCAGCCATGGATCACACAGCCATGGGTCACACAACCCACAGCCATGACTCATACAAGTCACAGCTCATGCATCCATGGCTTCCACAGCCACAGCCACGATTCACACAGCCACAACTGATACAGCCATGGCTCACACAGTCACAACCATGATTCACACAACTACAACCACAGCTTACGCAGCCACAGCTCCCACAGCCATACCTCTCAGAGCCATGGTTGACATAGCCACGGACCACAGCCTCGGCCATGGCACTGAGCTCCAGCCACAGCCAGGGCCCGGACCTTCGTTCCCACCTGGTGGTTCCCACACTGAAACAGGGGGTGCAGAAGAGCCTCCTGAGCAAGGGGCACGTGTCCATCTGCCGGCGGGAGTTCCAACAGGACCCAGAAAGGACCATGGATGGACGCCAGGCTTGGGAATAGCAGCAGTAGGAGCATCTTGGAGCAAACACCTCTCAAACAGGAGAGAAAACACGGAGGGTTGGCAAGGAGGTGACATTCCCTGGAAAGAAGCAGACGGTGTCAGGGAGCTCGTGGGGCTGGAGGGATGAGTGGCTCAGGTCGCCAAGGGGACTTTCTCGAGGGTTGTGCATTAGGAGTGTGATGGGTCTGTGGCTGTGAAGCCATCAGAAAGACGCGTGTCCACCTGCACTGAATACCTGGAGAGTCTCCCAAGTCTGTTAAGGGGCAGGGCTCAGCCAGTCCTCTCTTCACCAGAAGCGTGTGGGGCATGCTGGGAACAGGCTGATGCGCTGGGCTGGTGTCACACACACCCGTAGGTGTCTGCTGCTGCTCTGCACAGCCAGTCCCCCTCTCTGATTCTCACACACCATCAGCCGAAGAAGGCTGTGTCCTACACACACTCCTGAATGTTCTAGAAACCTCCTCTCTCCTTCTTGCCCATGCAACAGAATCCATGAATGTTTGCAGGTTGCTGAATGAGCACAACATCTCCCCAGGTAATTGTGGCGTCTCTGCTTAAACAGTAACGGCTCACATCTGCTGGCCCTCACTGTCCGTTAGTGCACCCTGCTTGGGCACTGCCTCAGGTCGGTCACTCCCGGGGCAGAGGCAGCTGTGACAGAAACCACGGGGTGAAGCCAATGAGGTTGTTTTGAGTCTGCCGGGAGACAGGTCTGTCCCGAGCGCCAGAGGAACTCGGCAGACAACACGTGTCCGATGTAACGGCGACTGCCACCTGCTCAGCACATTTCCTTAGGAGTGACTTCAGGATTTTGTTCTTGAGCTTTCCAACTGACTGCGATACTTTGCCAAAGTACCAACAAGATCATGAATACATCTTGGCCGGCTTTATTTGACATGGAAGTAAAATTTTCTCCCTGGCAATACAATTTTCTAATAAAATACTGTAATGATTTGATTTTTTAAAAACATACCTCTTCTAACGTGTTCTGAGGATAGAAAATGACCTGATGCGATTATCTAGGAGAGCAAGTAAATGCACTGCCTGTCAAATGTGTACAGGGTCCAAGGACCACCAGTTGGGCTCCCTGGCGGGCTCTGCCACCTGCGTACAGGGGCAGGCCCTGTCCTGGGCCTCACACTCCCTGTCTGCAGAGCAAGCGACACTGGCATGAAGGACATCTCCAGGAGAATGCTGAGCCACAAGTACGTGGCCCAGCCACGCGTGCCCCAAGCCCAGGAGGGCGCTTCCAGCCAGGGCTGTTCTGCACTGTCAGTAGCTCCTGTTCGCCGCCCCCACATGCTCAGATCAGACAAGGAGACTGCAGTGACAGCGCTGCCATTGTCCCACATTGGCAGTGTGTGGACAGTAGGCTCAGAGCAACCCACATTGGCAGTGTGTGGACAGTAGGCTCAGAGCAACACACATTGGTGTCTTTCCAGGGAGCTCCTGCGCAATCTGTGAGCTCCGATCAGGCCCTGCCTGCGAGCTCCACACAGGAAGGGAGGCTGTGTCTGTTTACACAAGAACACAGGTCTCACGGCTCATTTTCAGCCCTGTCGACGCTCAGCACAGATGTGACATGTTACAGGACACACTCCTCTTGACTCTCTTGCCTGAGACCCTGTGGTTCCCACAGAGCTGTGGAATTCCATTCCAGCGCAGGGCCAGAAAGACGCCAGCTCCAGAGAGTCTCCCGTGGGGAATACTCCGATGGCAGGGTCAGCTCCAGAGAGTCTCCCGTGGGGAATACTCCGATGGCAGGGTCAGCTCCAGAGAGTCTCCCGTGGGGAATACTCCGATGGCAGGGTCAGCTCCAGGGAGCCTCCCGTGGGGAATACTCCGATGGCAGGGTCAGCTCCAGAGAGTCTCCCGTGGGGAATACTCCAATGGCAGGGTCAGCTCCAGGGAGCCTCCCATGGGAAATACTCCGATGGCAGGGTCAGCTCCAGGGAGCCTCCCGTGGGAAATACTCCGATGGCAGGGTCAGCTCCAGGGAGCCTCCCGTGGGGAAGACACTGATGGCAGGGTCAGGTACTGGAGTCCACCCGCATGCCACCCACGTGTCACACCAGAATTCATCAACAGAGGAATACTTACTTGACCTTACCAGAGCTTATTTTTACTTTTTAAAAAAAAGACCACATGAAATTTCTTACAGAAAAATGTGTTTTGTTAATGCTTTTACAAACACTTCCCCACTTCCCAAGGACACCTTGTCAGACTGATGGAATGTGGCGCCCCGAGTCACAGCGTTCCCCCACCACCTTGTCAGACTCACAGACTCAGACAGAACCTGTCAGTCACAACAAATATGAAGGACTAGATGTGAGACACAGCCACTAGGTCCGCAGATGCCAGCAAGCGTCCCCACCCATCCCAAGTCCCAGGTCTGCTCAAGCACCTCTTGCGTGCGGGCAAGCATGGAGCAGGCAGACCGGAGAGCCGCTGGCAGAGCGGCAAGTCCCTCGCATGCGCGGTGTCTGCATGCGCCCCTCGCTCTCCCGTGGTTTGCTTCCATGGCTGCCCAGGCCCACCGTGAGCCTGACCTTGAGGCCTTCTGTCATTGTGCTTTGCACAGCCTCTGCAAGCAAACGAGCTGTGCCCCCCCATTACACCTGCCCACTCCCACTGGGGCCATGGGGAAGCCCGAGAACCTGCCACGGCATCCGACCCCACCCTGCTCACATCAGCCCCCGGTCCCACCTGGAGCAGGTCCTGCCGTGGCCCTGTGTCCTCAGCAACCCTCTGGTAACTGGCATGCTGGTTGTCCCCACACCACAGACGAGCCCCTACATAGGCAGGCATTCAGAATCAGGGCACACCCAGCCTTGCCCGGGTTCCCTGAAACGTAACCTAGGCTGTGCCCATCTTCCCAAGGCCAATGGGGCTTCCCATGTCCGGCTGCACACTGGAACACCCCAGGACCCAAGGCACATGTGGCACCCAGCAGTGTGACCGGGGGGATCTTGGGACTGGCAGATGCCTCCATTGCCACCGTCCCTGTCACCTGACATCCCTGGCTTTACAGTCTATCCCTGCCGCATTTAGAGTTCAATTCCAGCCTGTGCTTGCTGGCTTCGCACAGTCACGACAACCCCGCATCCCATTTGCCAAGGCACTAAGGTATATCAGTGCATTTCCCAATAACAAATAGCATGTCTCCCAGCCAGATGGGCTGCACGCTGTGCCCCAGAGGGGCTGGAATTCCATAACCCTTGCTCTGTCACAGCAACCTCTCTCGTCTAACACAGCCTTTCTCCATTAGGGCTGCAGAGAGGAATGACACAAATTGAATTTAAACTCCAGCTCAGATGAGACAATAATAGCTTGCCGTGTGGGAGGTCCAGAGGAGCACCGACGTGCGTAAGGAGCTAACGTCAGTACCTGGAGCACCACAGGACCCGGAACAAGCCAACCGCATCCTAGCTCCCGCCATCCACACGGAAGAGACTGTGCAGCCTGCTCCCGGACAAGCTGCCTCCGTCCCCACAGCCAGCTCCGGGGCCACCCCCTGCACTGCCCGAGCGCCCTGGCCACCCTGCACGAGGCAGCAGGCAGGTGCATGGCCCAGAAGGCATGAGCTCACTGTGGGCTGCCCTCAGAGAGTGAGGGGAATGCCGGTCACAGCGGAAAATGCCCTGGAGTGGAGAAGGCGCAGGAGGAGCCAGTGCCTGGCCTGGGCTGGCCATTGCCGCGCAACGGCGTCAGGCTGGCGTGGCTCGGGCCTCTTGTGCCCCATGAGAGCTGGACCTGGGCTTCTGAGAAGCTGTCGCATGATGATTGGCTGCGTTTGACCACGGTGGCTGGAGCGGAGCCTCTCCTTTCTCCCAGGCCTCGTGCGTCGCTGGGGAAGGGAGTCTGTTGGTGTCTGTCCACATCTCCGTCTGAACCAAAGCTTTCTGCATGAGAAGGATCCATGCAGCTCACCTATGGTGTCGTCTGCGGCCCTGCACCTGGTTAGCACTGAGGGCAGGGCCTGCAGGAAGAAGTGGCTGCATATGTTTATTGATTTATTTTACTTTTTATTTGAAAAGTAGAGTTACAGAGAAGAGACAGAGAGAAACACCTCCACCCACTGGTTTACACTGTGGTTGGCTACAACAACCAGGGCTGGGCCAGGCCGAAGTCAAGAGTCAAGAGCCTCTTCCAAGTCCCCCAAGCAGGTGCAGGGTCCCAAGGCTTTGTGCTGTCCTCGACTGCTTTCCCAGGCCACAGGCAGGCAGCTGGGTCAGCAAAACAACCAGGACATGAACCGGGCACTCATGTGGGATGCCAGCACCACAGATGGAGGACTGGCGTGCAACACCATGGCACCAGCCCCAAGACAGCCATGTTCTTCTCTGATAACACTAAGGGCGTGTTGTGCTGGCTTTTACTGTCACACCTGCACATACGCAGCCAGTGGAAAACTGGCTTGGATTAGCAACTCAGACATTCAGTCTTCCCCTTGTCTGGAGACCCTCACTTGTGTGAATGCCCTCGTAGGTTCTCTGAGCAGCATTTGAGGCCCCTTGGCTCACAGTGATGCCCATGGGCCACCTGCTCATTTCTGGCCACCACGGTGTGGGCAGTCATCTTCCTGAGCACCTGGCGTTGCAGTTCCCCCAAGAGCATCAGGCTGTGACCCCACAAGGTCTGCTTCCACTGTAGTCCTCAGCTCAGCCGACCTGCCTCTGTCGCCAGGAGCTCACGGTTATACGGGGAATGAGCCATCCCCTGTGACTTCCTGCCTTTGAGCACGCTAACCATCCATTTCATGTAAAACTTAGAATCTGTGTATCCTGCATATGCTGGCAAATGCCATTTCCAAGCACATGTTTAGCCCATTTTATGCCATTAGAATTTCTCAATGTGTTTATTCTCATGATTAAAATAGTACTGAATACAGCCAGGTGCTACGCTGCTTTGGAAGCAGGGGGCCTTCCATGCAAGAGCTCCCTGCCTGACACCTGCCCTGTGCTTCTAGGAACATCATAGCATGTCCCCCACACAGACACCCGGGACATGGCGCTGGGGGCAGGGGAGGCAGTGTGCCAGGTCCTAGGAAGTTGCCCACACACACGCTGGGCCGTGGGGCTAGGGGTGGAGGAGGCAGTATGCCAGGCCCTAGGAAGTTCCGCACACAGACACGGGGATGTGGGGCCGGGTGCTAGGGAGGCAGTGTGCCAGCATCCTGCAGGTGGTTTCGGAGCATTGGTCCCCAGGACTCCACAGTCACTTGGTCCCCTTTCCGGTCCCTTACTGCCTTCCCACAGGTGCTGCCTGCAGAGGCCGGCCTTTCCCCCAGCACCTGCTCCCTGCTCGCAGTCCCAGGAGCGTAGGCCGGCCGCATTCAGCCTGGCCCTTGGTTTCAGAGTACACTCAGACCTGTGAGAACCGAGGACCTGGTACCCACAGGCCAGTTCGAGGCGAAACCCGACCTGGCCTTACGCGTGGATGCAGTGTGCAGCCCGCACAGGCCTTACGCATGGATGCAGTGCAGCCCGACCTGGCCTTACGCATGGATGCAATGTGCAGCCGGCCTGGCCTTATGCATGGATGCAGTGTGCAGCCCGCCTTATGCATGGATGCGGTGTGCAGCCCGACCTGGCCTTACGCATGGATGCAGTGTGCAGCCCGACCTGGCCTTATGCATGGATGCAGTGTGCAGCCAACCTGGCCTTACGCATGGATGCGGTGTGCAGCCCGACCTGGCCTTACGCATGGATGCAGTGTGCAGCCCGACCTGGCCTTATGCATGGATGCAGTGTGCAGCCAACCTGGCCTTACGCATGGATGCAGTGTGCAGCTGACCTGGCCGTGAGCCTCCTTTTCATCACAGCTTTGACGCCGCGGCAAGTACAGCCAGTATTTTCAAATTCCTGCCAGAGCAGTGCGTGATGAAATTGCCCCATGATTTCAGCCGGCGGACTAATGTGTGCTGTTTGTAGGACAGGAGTGTGTCTCCTACTTCCACAATAGATGAAATGCTACATGTAGAATTGAAATTGAAATTGGTACAAATCAGTTTGATTTTTCCTGGGCAAGTTACAGACCCTCTAATTCTTTTTTTTTTTTTTTTTTTAAGATTTACTTGTTTTCACTGGAAAGACAAAGTTACAGAGAAAAGGAAAGACAGAGCCCTTCCACCCGCTGGTTCACTCCCCCAATGGCCGCCGTGGCCAGAGCTGAGCCAATCCGAAGCCAGGAGCTAGGAACTTCTGGGTCTCCCATGCAGGTGCAGGGGCTTTGGGTCATCCTTGACTGCTTTCTCAGGCCACACACAAGGAGCTGAATGGGAAGTGGAGCAGCCAGGACATGAACCAATACCCATATGGGATACAGGAACTTGGAGGAACAGCCATTGTGCTGGGTCCAAGACCTTCTAAATTCTACACCCCAACTGAGGCAGGCTGCCCTGTGGAAGCCCTGTGGGGACCCTTTGAAAGCTCTGGGGGACCTGTGGGAGCCCTCGTGGGGCCCTGTTGAAGCCCCGTGGGAGCCCTACGAGAGCTCAGTGGGAGCCCTGCAGGTGCCTGTCAGTGCTCTATGGGGCATTTCTGCAGAAACACCATCTCTTGATGGTTCTCTGAGTTCCTCTCTGGTGCATGCAGGTTCCTGGGGCTCAGCTGAGGATCCCAGCTCTCCCTGGGACAAGGCATCTGAGCTTCCCCTGCTGGACCCAAGGGCAGTGCCTGCAGGCCAGCTCTGCTGCAGGCTGCCTCACTCTGTGTGTCTGTGTGTGTGTGTGTGTGTGTGTGTGTGTGTACACTACGGTCAAAGACATCAGGGGAGACTGGCTGGCAGATGGGTGTCTCACCCGTCCACCTGTACTCCATTCATCCCAGACATTTTACTCCCAGGAGTGGACAGCAAGCTCAAGCTGCAGTCTGCAAGAAGATCAAGAGAAACCCTTGTGATGGAGGAGAGACCGTGCCAGCCCTGGGGAAGGGCTGTGGGGGCCTCCCAAGTCGGGGTGCAGCCAGGGGAAAGGGGCATGTGCTTGGTCTTGAGAAAACGCCAACAGCTCCACAGCCCACGCCGGCAGGATCCGGGGTGTAGTGTGGTAACTTGACAGATCCTATCCCCCAGGGGCATCTGGCTGCTTGGCACTGCTGGTGGCGATGGCTTTGCTGAACGATTCACCTGAACATAAAGTTATTACAAAGTCAGATAACAATCATTTGAAGACTAGAGAAGCAAAGGAAGCCACACGTATTTCGAAAAATCTCCACTTTCTTAAACAATTTCAGTAAACAAGGAGGCTTAGGGTCTAATTTTTACTTACGGTTTAACTCATCCAGCTGGTGATAAATCACAATAATTAGAACAGTCAAGCAGAAGATTTGAGAACAAAATCAATATGCGTCATTATAATGGCACGTTTGCCATAATAAATGATCTTTTTCCACTTATCATGGGCTTCATCAAACACATGATTCAATAAAACCGCCCCATGTTGTCCAATCGACCGCATGGCTCGGCGGTCCGGATGGCTCCTTCAAGCTGGGGGATGTGTTTTCACAACAGTCACACTCGAGTTGTTTTCAAGTGTAGTATTGAATGCAGCCTCACAATGAAGTATGCTTTGTTTATGAAATCCTGTGGCTAATGGGGAACTCGAGAGCGCTCTGGAATCGTTGGTCATTGCAAGCAGTGTGATTCCAACTCCTTCATACCCCTGGCCTATAATCTCATTGGCCCCACATATCGAGCCACACACTGGCTTTCTTGAGGAGAAGGCTTGACCTGATGACGCGTCCACCTTAGACTCCCCCGGGGCAGGTCCTTGGCTCAGCAACTGACATGGTCATTGCACTTCTGGGCTCTGACCCCGACTCTAGCTGCGTGAAGACCTAGCTCCTGTGTCCTGGGGCTGGGCTTCCTTCTCCAGCCAAGACCTCCCACACAGGCCACACCAGGCTCACAGCCTGCCCCCAAGGGGGACACTGAGCTGTCCGTGGCAGTGGAGGAGGCGGCCCAGGCTATCCCCTTGGGACTGCTGGGGTCGCCCTGAATCTCGGCTCTGCTTCATGGCCAGCCATTGCTTGTGCACCGGGACTGCATATCGATGCCTGAGCTGTGGGCTGTAACTGTGGGCTGTAGCTGTGGGCTGTAGCTGTGGGCTGTAGCTGCGGGCTGTAGGGGCAGGAGGAGCTGCCCCTCAAGACCACCCCAGGGCCTTTCCATCAGACTGCGGGAGGCTCCTGGCTCCACCCCCAGCACACAGCATCTGCTGAACAGAGTGAAAGCAGGGCAGCCCCGCCCACCTGTCACCCTGTGAAGGTGGGTGCAGGAATGGAGCTGCCTCCCCCGCGTGCAGCCGCAGCACTGTGGTTTGGTCCTTTGTAGAATGGGAGCTTGTTTTGGTTTAATTTGCTTTCTGTCATATTTTCAAAATAGGCCAGGAATGCGTGTTGGGGTTGGCTTCGTGAGGAAATGGTACATTCCGATGACACTTCAGGACCCGGCAGGCCCGACTGTGTGTCCCCCCAGCCTGCTGCTATAGCAGTGTCAAGGCCTCCAAGTTTCTGAGTGGCCTGGCCCCCTTGCCCAGTTGTCCTGACTATCATGGCATGGTCTCTGGGACTCAGTAGCCTACAGCCCCTCTGCGATCCACTGGGGCACAGGGTCCAAGCCCAGGGAGCAGAGGAGAGAGGAGGCTGACCCCTCCCAGACCCACCTCAGGAAGACGGCCTCCTTGTCAGGCCCATTTGCTCCGTGCGGATGGACTGGGGCCATGGTCATGTGGGCGCCACTGTCCCCAGGAGCTCCACAGCCGCCCCAGTCTCTGGGGTGTGCAGTTTTTGCCCTCCTTATTGCTGGCAGCTGTCCGTCCTGGAGGCGAGCTTCTGAGCTGCACTCATCGCCCAGGCTGGGCTGTGCTCCTGGGGCCAACCATGCTGCGGTCTGGCAGGATACTTTTCAGATGGCCAAAGCCATGTTCCAATCTATGCTGGTGATCTGAGAAGTGTTTCTGGTTGATTTTCAACTTGACCTCCTACGCATGTCCAGTTGCATGAAAACAAAATCTATAGACTTTTATTGAATTATCATCAATAAAAATTGAACAAGATTTTAGTAGAATATCCTCACCAAAACTGCCCTCTTGCCCAGAGGTCAACACTTTGAGCTTGGCCTTCAGTGATTTTGTGGACTAGCAGCTAGCCACTCAGCATGCTGAAGCTGCCACAGTGAACTATTCCCAACAATCGCGTAGAGACATAGGTGTGACTTCCGGAGCTCAGCAGCTTGCCTTTCCTTCTTCACGTCAGAGCTCCCTCACACGTCAGAGACTGTGGCCGACGGCTGTGGCGAGCTGATGGGGGACTGCCCAGCGCAGGTCTGTGCAGTCTGGGTGACAGGTGCCCTTCCATCCACTGATCCAGTTCCACTGTACACTTACCATGCTGGCCTGGGTTTTCCTGCTGGGATCTCTGCTGTGACCCTGACAGAAGTGTCCAGTCCTCATGTCTCGGCTGAGTGCAGCAGCCAGGGCTCTGGCTGTCAGCTGAAGGATGAACTGGGTATCTGTCAGATTCCCCAGGGCACCATGGGGCTCTGAAGGCCAAAGGCACAAGCAAGCCCTTCCAGTGACCAAGTGCCTTGGGCCATGTCCTCAGCCTGTAGCCCGAGGGCCCCTGGGCACCAGCCACGTGCATAGGTCATCTGAGGGTGCCCCAGAGAACCAGTATATCCAGGCCTTGGCAGGAAACAGGAGGCGACTGTGCCCACCCAGTTTGATCGCATGCCATGAAACGAACAGCCAGCAGGGGCTCCAGGTAAGTCTTCAAGCCCAGAGCTCCTCCTGTTAGTGAGGGCTGCAGCTCTTTCACACGGCTTCTGATGACAGGTTCAGAGTATGTGTTCTTGAATTTTCACTGGATACACATTACTGGCTGAGTGAGGTGCATGGACTGTGTCCAGGGACAGGACCTCACAGAGGAGGGAGGCCACCCTGGCCTCCTGCTTTTGTTGCGAACTCCTAATCCACTCTGTTTAGCAGCACTCAGCTTTCCCGGGGCCATAGTTGCTCCCACTGTGTCTGTAGCAGTCTAAGGTCACACAGGTGACGGTCCAGTGCCCGGCTGGCATCGAGGGCATCCTTGATAGCAGCAGACCATACGTGCTCTGGTTGACAAGCCGAGAACTCTGGCTCACCAACCCCCAGAATAGCAGAGCAGGTGGCCACAGACTGCCCACAGACACAAGTCATAACCAGGCCTGGCCAGGGCCTATTGTCACCCAGTCTCAGAGATCCACCTCTTCAGGCAGGAGCCCACATCGATAGCTCCTGGGAGTCTGAGCCAAATGTAAGGAGCCCAGGTACTTGGAGCGTCCTCCACTGCCTGTCCCGGGCCATAAGCGCAGAGCTGGACCAGAAGTGGAGCAACCAGGATTCAATCCAGCACCCATATTGGATGCCAGCACCAAAGCTGGTGGCTTACTCGTACAACACAGCACTAGCCTAATTTTGTGCTCTTTTTGAGAAAGGTTTATTCACTTAACCCAGCGTAGCACAACGTTAGCACAGTCTTTGGTGTCTGTCTAGCTTCTGTTTCACTTATCTCTGCTTCTAATTTTGAGACTGTTTCATTTTTGTTTTTCTAATTCTCTGAGGTCAGTGGAAAGTTGTTTATTTCATCTGTGTTGCTATTTTTCTCTGTACCCTGCAGGTTTGGGGATGCTGTGTTTCCAGTTTTGTTGGATAATTTTTCAGTTTTTGTCTCAAGTTATCCCTTCAGCCACTGGCTGCTCAGGGCAAGCTGCCGGCTGTCCATGGTCTGTCCAGCTGCTGAAGTGCCTGTTGGCTATAATTTCGAGCTCCTAGCACTGTGGTCAGGAATGTTCTGTAGAGGCTCGGCAGGTCCGGCTGCTGGACTGCAGTGGTCGCAGACTCCTGTGTCGGGACAGCCTCTGGAGTGTTGCAGGATCCCACTGGTATCGGACGGGAGGCCGTCTGTCCCCTGAGGCCTGTTGACATTCGCTTTGCGTGTTTGTGCGTTCCAGTACCAGTACCAGCTACACATGGATCCATGCTGGATTGTTTTTCTGGCACCTTCTACGTCTCTCGCTCTCTCTCTCTCTCTTTTTTTTTTTTTTCTGTAAAATTTATTCTCTTTGCAGCAGTAGCCACAGCAGCTTCCTCTCTTGGCCTCCTCCACAAGTGCTCTCCTCGGTCCATGTGCCTCTAGCGGTGCCGAGAGTTTCTCGTAAGCAGCACACGGCTGCATTTCATCTCCTGCTCGGCCTGTGTCTTTTGAACAGAGCATTTGTCCTATTTGCATGTAAGGTCATTGCGAGATAGTTGCTTTCTTTCTCCCTCTTTTTCAATCTTCCTTTGTGGCTAAAATTCTTTACTAGTGTGATTCCCTAATTATGATTTTGGGTAAGCCTATGATAGGTTTTTAAAGATTTGTTTATTTATTTGAACATCAGAGAGAGAGAGAGATCTTCCATCAGCTGGTTCTTTCCTCAGATGCAGGGCTGGGCCAGGCTGAAGCCAGGAGTCAGGAACTTTATCTGGGTCTCCTTCGTGGGTGCAGCAGCCCAAACCCTCAACCATCCTCTGACGCTTTTCCGAGGTCACAAGCAGGCAGCAGGATCAAAAGTGGAACAGTCAGGACACAAACTGCTCCCCCTAGGGGATGCTGCCATCAAAGGCAGTGGTCTACCAATGACTCTTTTGTGGTTACTAACGCTTACTAAGGACATAGCTCGGCTATAACCAGCCAAGTTGAAAGGGCAGCAACCTGGAAGACTAGTTTTCTGAGCTTAGCACAGTGACTGTGTTTGTGGCTGACTTTCCAGAAGTTCTCAGCAGTCCACTTGTCTCCTCTGAGCCTGCTGACCCTTGCACCATCTTAACACCAGGTGGCATCCGAGTCGAAGCCTGCCACAAGTTCATGGCCAGTGTACCAAGAGGCAACAGACACAGAAGATGCTCCGGGCTTAGCAGGCAGGTGGTAGCACGGCCCTACACGGCCCCACCACCGGGGGAAGGACAGATTCAGACGCCCACCCAAGCCAGCACACTGGGGGTAGGACCAGAGCCAGTCCTGCTCCACTGCTCCAGTCTGCCTACTGCTGGGTACCCCTTCCCCCCAGCCACAGGCACTGCACGCCAGTGCAAGCCTGAGCAACCCAGTACAGGACTGCCCCAGGGACCGAGGCAGAACCTGACATTGAGGCTGTGTTCCAGACAGTCCCATGGCTCGGCACCACCGGCCCAGGGTGAAGGAGGAAAGATGAAGTCAGGGCCCTGCTTGCCTTGTGGACACTAAGCTGGGTCCAACCTGGTGGCATTGTCACCAGGGCCCATATGATCCCATATGCAGGTGGAGGTGCTGCACCTCACAACGCAGCCAGTCCCAGGAGGGCACACCCACTCCCAATGCTGCCAGGGCTGCCCAGGAAAGTCCTGGACACGCACTGGTGTTACACGGTGTCAGATCCTGCAGACCTGGGTGTGGTTCTGACCCCAAGGACCACGGCCTCTGTCCCCTCTCCGTCCACACTGCCCAGCGGCAGCTCTGGAGGGAGTAGAGGGAAGCAGACCTGGGCAGGCACTGGCTTGGCATGTGAGTGCCCTGCCACGAGTGCAAGCTCTGTTTCCCTCACTATCCTCCCAGGCAGAAGGCATTTCTGTCCCTGTTGCGCTGCGTGGAGCCGGGGTGAGGGGCTGGCTCCTGCCCTCCTGGTCGATTTTCCCGCAGGCAGACCCACTGGCCAAATTACCAACACAATTCCTGTACCATGCTGCATGCTCACAGCCTTACTTCCTTGATGATAATCAATTTTCAGGTCATAAGCATAGAAATACAGTCCTAATGGACACGCAGGTACAGCCGTCAGGAAACCCTGAATCATCGGAATTTAACCTGGCATTTCTATTCTCTACTGAAGAGTTTCTCACTTGAATGTTAAACATCAAATAACTGACATGCCACCCTGGCAGGTTCGTGATGGCCTTGCAATAACTGTGCTGAGCCACAGGCTGCTGCCGTGTGCTCCCCAGCCTTGAATCTAAACAAACACCTGCCAGAGGATGGCAGCCTGGAGTGTGCTCCGGCAGGGGACACAGAGGCCCAGCCCAAGCCTCCCACAGGGCGGGTGGGGATTCCTGCCACAGCTTCGCTGGGTGGTACCAAGGTGAGTATCTCTCCTGCACCCGTAGCCTGTAGTGTGAAACATGCATCAGCGCAGACAGGGCTGTGAGCCCCAGTGGCTCCCCCATGGCCGCCTTCTGCCACAGCCTGGGCATGCCCCACACTCCACCGTCCCTCCGTCTCCCTAGCCTTGCTGCTGGCTGGCAATGACGCTGCGAGTCTCACCCACAGGTTGCAGAAGGCACGCAGCCTTCAATTCTCTTCACTTCAGTTTTGAGCCTGTGATGCCAGTGAAAAAATTTCCAATGTCTATCTTTTCTGGGTCCCTTTCAAATAGGAAAAAAAAAAAAGGTAGAAGTCTGAGGCCATTGCAGCTGTGGGGTCTTAAACTGTGTTTTGGATTTTAAATTGGCTCAGGAGGACCCAGTCCAGTGGCCTAGCAGCTAAAGTTCTCACCTTGAACACGTGGGGATCCCATATGGGCACCGGTTCTAATCCCGGCTGCTCCACTTCCCATCCAGCTCCCTGCCTGTGGCCTGGGAAAGCAGTGGAGGACGGCCCAAAGCCTTGGGACCCTGCACCCGCGTGCGAGATCTGGAGGAAGTTCCTGGCTCCAGCCGTTGTGGTCACTTGGGGAGTGAATCACAGGATGGAAGATCTTCCTCTCTGTCTCTCCTCCTCTCTGTATATCTGACTTTGTAATAAAAATAAATAAATCTTTAAAAATAAATAAATAAATAAATAAATAAATAAATAAATAAAAATAAATAAATAAATTGGCTCAAAAGTGTTGACCAAATATACAACTGAGTTTGCAAAAGCCTGAAGTGGCCGGGAATTATGAAGCACCCATGAGATCACCACGTTTACATGTGTGGAAAGCACAAATGGGCTGGGAAATATCACAGCCTGAGGGGGACTGTGGGCTCCTCACAGCCTGGGGGAACTGTGGGCTCCTCACAGCCTGGGAGGACTGTGGGCTCCTCACAGCCTTGGGGGACTGTGGGCTCCTCACAGCCTGGGGGGGACTATGGGCTCCTCACAGCCTGGGAGAGGACTGTGGGCTGCTCACAGCCTGGGGGGTGGGGACTGTGGGCTCCTCACAGCCTTGGGGGGAACTGTGGGCTCCTCACAGCCTGGGTGGACACCATGGACTTGTCACAGCCTGGGGGGCACTGTGGGTTCCTCATAGCCTGGAGGGGAATTGTGGGCTCCTCACAACCTGGGGGGACACCATGGGCTTGTCACAGCCTGGGGGGGACTGTGGGCTCCTCACAACCTGGGGGAGGGCACTGTGTCTTGCACACTTTTCAAAAGTGCAAACCAGCTGCTGACTTTCAGAGTGTGACTGTTATCAAAATGTCTGTCATGAAGCAAACATCGGGCTCTGACCCCAGCACCACATCACGTCCCCGCAGCACCACATCACGTCCCCGCGGGACTGCCTTCTGGAGACCCAGTGGCAGGTTCCACACGTGTGGGAGAACCATGCTGTCACATCTTTGGGATCATTCTTTCTATGTCAACTTCAGTGTCTCTCCCATAGGTGCCCCCACTGCATTTCCGGAGCAATGCCTGTCCTCCAAGCTGAAGACACCATTGGGAACATGACTGGGTGACAGTGTGGAGGCCTGTGTCCTGGCAGCCTGGCTGTGGGGGCTTTATGCCCACACGTGTGGCTGTCATGGCATTCTTGGAGACGGCTTTCCCGGGGGCAGACTGATGGCAGAGCTGCGTCCTGAGAAGGCAGCCGCTCTCCTGGGTCAAACTGCTGTCCCTGGCTCGGTGTCCCTTTGGCACAGCGGAGAGCATCACCCTGTGCCACCACTGAAGTGTGCCAGGCCTGCTGCATTTCTTTGGCAGGATCCTGGCGGAATCTTCGCAACCTTAGGATGAAATTAACCCTTGGTGCTGAAGAGAGGGGACCTGACCTCCCATTTGCGATTCAGGCAGCTGTGGGATCCCATAAGCTTTCAGAGGCATTTAAAGTTGTTAAGTGTCTGACAATCTGAATTCTCCCACATACTTTAAAAGTGGCAATACTATTTAGAAAGTAACTCTTCAATGCTGTGCTGAGTATGCCTTGCGGTGTACACTGGGACACCGTGCCTCTCCAACACCATCCAGAGAATGAAATTCAACAACGAAGGCCACCATGGCCAGCAACGTCAAAAACCTCGCAAACCTTGGATTTCCCTAGCAAAATACAAGCTCTGAAAACCGGGAAGTACTCTGGGAATTCCTGGGTCAGAAGTCAGTAACAGATACCAAAAGACTCTCTCTGTCTCGACTCCTACTAGTCCAGATATATTAAACACAAGTAGGGACTAACGCCGGGACCAGCCGGCACCTGCCTCTTGCAGTGTCGGCTTTGAGTGCCGGTTCATGTCCAGCGGCTTTGCTTCTGGTCCAGCTGCCTGCTAATCGCCTGGGAAAGCTGCAGGACTTGACCCTGGCCACTCACATGGGAGACCAAGGCGGGGTTCCCAGCTTTGGGCTTCAGCTGGCCAGCCCCAGCTGCTGTGCCCATCTGGGAAGTGAGCCGATGGATGAGAGTGCCCCCCTCCTCTGTCCACCTCAACCACAGGTGACCTCCATCAGAGCCTTGAAGGGCAGAAAAGCTTCTCGGCCAGAAATTGAGACTTGATGTGAGGCTTGGTGTGAGCAACATCCGAGGCTTCAGGCTGCCGGCTGACCGGCTCTGCTTCTAATGCAACATGCCCCCTCAGCAGCAGAGGGGCTCCCCGTGGCTGCAGGTCTGCCACTGTGTCACCCCCTCCCCATCAGTCACGGGCTTGCTGTGGCTGCATGCATGCCACCGTCTCCCCCTCCTGGCCCTGAGGGTCACGGGCTCACTGTGACTGCGTGCATGCCACTGTCCCCCAGCCCCAGGGGTCACGGGCAGTGAAATCTGTGCGGGGCCTGTTCAGGCTCCCAGCGTCCTAGGCTGTCTTCCTTGGAGCAGGAGCTGGACCAAGGTTGTAAATCTGCTTTTCGTTCCACTTTAAACTGAAGTCAATCATCAATATTCTGCTTAGCATAACGGTTAAAAAAATGACCAAAAAAAGAAAAAAATGTATTAGCATAATGATTTCAGGAAGTAAGAGGAAGATGCAGAATGGTATAAAAGCATGTAATCTCAGGAAATTGTGTTTGCGGACAGGATTCTCCACCGGTCAGCCGGAGGCTGTGCGGGACGGCCGTGGGAGGCCAGCGTGGGGTAGCCGCCGCACAACAGGCTCGTGGGGCTTTGAGCAAAGGCTCCCACAATGCCCCAGGCCCAAGGACGCAGGGCTCCCCTGCTCCCCTGCTCTGAGGACGCCGAGCACACGCTAGGCAGGGCTGTGGTCTTCCTCCGCAGCCGCTGAGCCACCTCCTCCTTGCTATGCGTTTTCCTCCTCCCTCCACCTGCTGAGTGGCTGTCGTTGGCAAAGACTCCAGGCTAACAGCGACAGTTTAGGACATGGCTGCATTGGTTTTAGTTTTTTCTTCAGATATATTTTATTGGAAAGTCAGATTTATACACAGAAGGAGAGACAGAGATAAAGATATTCCATCTGTTGATTCACTCCCCAGGTGGCCACAATGGACCTGAGCTGAGCCAAAGCCAGGAGTTTCCTCTGGACCTCCCACGCAGGTACAGGGACTCAAGGCTTCCCCAGGCCACAAGCAGCAAACTGGAAGGCAAGTGGAACAGACGGGATAGGAACAGGTGCCCATGTCGAACCTCAGTGCATACAAGGTGAGGACTTTAGCTTCTAGGCTACCACGCCAGGCCCTTCTTTTATGCTTTTAGCAGTCTATTTATTTTACCTGAAAGTCAAAATTCCATAGAGACAGGGAAAGACAAAGGGACGGGGATAGATGAGATTTTCCATCTGCTGGTCCACTCCTCAGTTGGCCACAACAGCCAGAGCTGGGCCGATCCGAAGCCAGGAGCCTGGAGCTTCTTCCTGGTCTCCCACATGGGTGCAGGGTCCCAACTCCCTGGTGCTATGGAATCGAAGCTTGGCGGAAGAAGTGAATGAGTGTGCAGGCCCGTGGCTAGCCTCTCACAGGCAGGCTGCATCAGGCAGGCGCACACTCTCAGGTTGCTGACAAGCGCCCTGCACAGCCCCCGCAAGGCTCCCCCATTTTCTCTGGCACAGGTGGCTCAGGGACAGCCCGTGGGTGGGGCTGGCCGCCCTCGGTGTGTGAGCCCCAGAGCTTCCTCCTCCACAGGAGCCCGGTGAGTCCCTCACATGCAGGGCTAGGACAAGCTCAGGACATTTAAAAAGGAATTGCTGGACCGGCACTGTAGCATAGCAAGTCAAGCTGCTGCCTGAATCGCCAGCGTCCTGCATGGGTGCCAGTTCAAGTCCTGGCTTTTCCTAATGTGCCTGGGAAAGCAAAGGAGGATGGCCTTAGTGAGTATGACCCTGCACCCACGTGGGAGACCTGGATAACACTCCAGGCTCTTGGCTCCAGCCTGGCCTGTCCTGGCTGCTCCAGCCACTTGGATAGTGAACCAGCAGACAGACATTGAGGGGCCTGGACGGCCACCAGGCTGCTGTCATCTCATTCTGATCACTCCAGCATCTTCCATGTCACACACTAGCCGGGCTGGGTAGGTCAACACTGGGGACCTCGAATTCAGTCTAGGTCCAACACAAAAAGCCAAGTCGTGACTATGGCACAAAATGCCCACCCCTAAAGTGTTCTTCTTATGGCTTTTTTGTAGATAGAACTCCTTGTGCACACACATAGACAAAGCTCTGTCACATATTGGACATCACCTACAACAGGGACATTGCCACGAAGCTGACCTCTGTTCACAATCGAAGAACCCCAGGACCGAGCAGGATGCAGGCTTGTCTGATAGGGTCAGGCCGTCCGACACTCACGCATCTGCTGTTCCCACTGTAAACGGTGAGCACCAAGCTCCTGAAGGTGAGAACGAGAAGACATTTTTTATTAGAGTGAAATCAGTCACCTAATCACAGTGAGGCTGAGTTTTCTTTTAAAAATATATACTTACTGCTTGTGTATTTGAAGCACAAAATGAGAACCCCTGCCCCCCGGTTCACTCCACAGCTACCTGTGGTGGCTGGGCTGCGCCATGCCCAGGCAGAGGGCACAGCTTGTCCGGGTCTCCCTGTGGGTAGCAGGGACTGTTGTCCATGGGCTGCTCCCTGCTGCCTCCCAGGAAGCTGGACTCGGGGCCACGCACGACGTGGGCTACGGCCACCCCGACCAGACTTCACTGCAGCACCAAACACCTGCCCCACACGATAGCTTTACAGTTCCAACGGCAGGCCCTTCATGGAGGACACAAGGAAATAAGCACATGGCATCCTTCATCGAACTCGGAGGGACAAAGATGTGACCTCGTGTTCTTGGAAGGAGAGGGAGGCATTAACCGCTGCCCTTACAACTTGGCTCGCTGAGTTCCTGAGTGCTCGGAGGCGCTAACTCAGGACTTCCATGTCTCAGACCACGCGTTCTCCTGTGCTTGTCCCTGGCGGCAGTTCACACCAACTACTTGAGCTGGAGAACACATTTCCTTTCTTTCTACTATTTTACTGTCAAGCTATCTATCATAGAGAATTAGATAAGCAAGTGTTAACTATGCATCTGGAGACCTCTGCAGCAGGAGAAGCAATTGTTGTTTTAAAATCTTTACCCCAACTTGACATGGAATAAAGGAAGTCCTGTGGTTGGACCCTGAGCCTTGGGTTTCCCAGCAACGGCCCCAGCATTCCTGAGCTGTGTGTGTGTGTCCCAGCAGTGTCCCCAGCCTCCCTGAGCTGTGTGTGTGTGTGTGTCCCAGCAGTGTCCCCAGCCTCCCTGAGCTGCGTGTGTGTGTGTCCCAGCAGTGTCCCCAGCCTCCCTGAGCTGCGTGTGTGTGTGTCCCAGCAGTGTCCCCAGCCTCCCTGAGCTGTGTGTGTGTGTGTCCCAGCAGTGTCCCCAGCCTCCCTGAGCTGCGTGTGTGTGTGTCCCAGCAGTGTCCCCAGCCTCCCTGAGCTTCGTGTGTGTGTGTCCCAGCAGTGTCCCCAGCCTCCCCGAGCTCTGTGTGTGTGTGTGTCCCAGCACAGTGTCCCCAGCCTCCCCGAGCTCTGTGTGTGTGTGTGTGTGTCCCAGCAGTGTCCCCAGCCTCCCTGAGCTCTGTGCATGTGCCTCTCAGAAGAGTTCTCCAGTGTTCCCCACACTCAGATTTCACCACGGAACCATGGTAGAATGTTCCAGTGAGAAGGGCTCATGCACTATGCTCCCAGCCTAGAGTTAATAACAAGGATGGGATAAACACTGCCACAGGAGCCTTGAGGAGCCAGAAATGCGAGAGATTACAGAAGGGCTGGATTTTCAGGACTACGTGAGCAATGTGTTCTACTGCCCCAACATGAACATCTCTGTGAAATGTGCATTCACGTGGACATTGAGACACGGATGAAGGAGAGCTGGAGGCCCAGCCTGTTTGCGGAACGTTCCCACTGCATCTCTGGTGCTTGTTTTCGCTTTCTCCTAGGCAATAAGAGCAAACTTATATTAATGTCCACCTTCAAATCCCAAGTGTGTTTGGCTCCATGTGCATCATGAGTCAAGGATAACTGTGTCCTTATCAGCATGACTCAGGCTAAAGAATGTTCTTATTTATCTAATATCTCTCCCTAAACAAGTTAGAGTAGTTCTTTCAGGGGTAATTCGATTCTCACGTCTGTTATCGGATGGTGGGAGGCCTCAGATAATGAAAGGTAAGCATTCGGCCGGGCGGCCAGCAAGACGAGACTCAGGAGAGCCATTGGGCTGGGCCTGGGGTCCGACCGAGCTGCTGCAGGCACAGCCCCCGTCGGCAGTGCCGGTAGGCCAGGCAGCTAGGGCTAGGCACCCAGCGCAGGCACGTTGTGGTCCAAGAGGCATCGCTGTTTGGTTGCACAGCCTTTTTCTCGCACCATGCCAAGGCTGGCAGCCTGCTGCTTCAAAGTAGGGAGGACTTCAGATGAGCAGGGCGGTGGGTCCCAGTGCCAACCCTGCACTCCTGCCTTTCCAGCCCTGCGTGGCCCTGGAGGCCAGGGGCCTCAGGCTCCTCTCCCACCAGGCTCCCTCCCAGCTTCCTGCTCTCCCTGGGACTGCTCCACACTTGACACAGGAGGATTTCCACTTGTTGTTGCACTGGTTCTGCGTTTCACATCTCCCTCTGCAGGTCTGTAAGCTCACACAGCCTGCTCCTCCCACCTGACCAGCTGTTCCCCCATCCGAGTCCCTGTGGCACAGAGCGCCCTCGTGGCTACCTGGCACATCATCCCCATGTCTCTTCCACAGCTTGTCGCAGGCCCCAAACCCCCAAACCAGTGTCCCCCAGCCAGGTAAATCCGTTTCTTACGCTGAGGATGACTCCCTGGACACGGCCTGGGTCTGTCTCCAGCTGTTCATCTCCCAACCCTGAGACTTCCAGCCACAGTGTCCTTCACAGGTGGGGGGAGCCACGTGCTAATGTGCCCGCCTCCAACCCCCTTCAGCAAAGATCGTCCCCAAGCCAAGGCTGCTCTCCTGGGCTTGCCTCTCCATCCCAGTCCGCAGACCCTGTAAATCTCCCCAAGGCATGACTCATGCTGAGGGCTTTCCAGGCAGGAGAGCATTGCTCCCTCGTTCCTGTGGGTACCTTGACTGTGGGAGGGAGCTTTCAGGAGAGGCCTGCAGGCTGTGAAGTCCCTGTCAGCCTCGGAGCCAGCAGACTGGCGCCCCTTGGTGGGAGGCCGGCCTGTGGTGGGTCCTCCCATGTGAACACAGTGCTCTCCTCTGATGGGCAGATGCTGCCCACTTCTAGGAAGTGTCAAGGTCACGTCTGACACCATCTCCATAATGGTTAAGTGCTAACGATGTAATAGAATACTCGCTGTTTATATTGGCAAGTGCTGCTGCAGGACAGTTCCCTGAGCCTTAAGTCTCGCGCTGAGAACACACTCTGCCAGACTCAGTTCACACTCCCATGGAAGACAGCGCTGGCACTGTCCCCTCTCCACAGCTATACCCACGAATCCTTCAGAGACACGGCTCACCCACATGGTCTCCTCCGAATGGCAAGGACGTCTCAGCTGCTAGTCCTGCTTTGGAATCAGAAGCCATCGTTGGGTTTATGTCGCCCTAACCGATTTAGTATGCTGAGCTTTTCCTGGCTGCACATAGGGCTGTCTCTGTATCAGCAGTCCCCAGTGCCCAACAGAGGGTGCTGACTCCCAAGGCACCTGATGGGCAGCATGCTAGTCACCCGACAGCACTTACTCCTCAAATGCCGGGCAGACCCCTCTCCACCCAGACCCCCTCTGCTCTCACAGACCATGTGAGAGAGAATTCACTCTTGTCCCAAACTTCTTTCCCATCCCATGGGAATCAGCCAGCAAGCACGGGCCTCACTCTCTTCTAGCCTGCCTTGAAGGCCAATGAGAGGAAGAAGCATGTCGTGTCTGCATGCCAGAACTCCTGTCCAGTCACCGCAGCTCTGCTCTTCCGAGTCGTCCCAGTGTTCAGTGGATGGTGACCAAGTCACAGCTCCAGCAGCAGGGGAACCATTAGCCTGCATGCCGGCTGCAACGCGCTGGTGCCAGCACTGCGCATGGCTATAGGGAGGGGTGATTGTGCAGATGCCAAGAGGTGCCATGGCTTCAGTGGCAGGGACCCTGGCTAGTGCTGCATCTGTTGGTGGCAGTGCATTTATGTAAGGTTGGGGCTTGGCTGCACTGTGAGTCTCTGGATAGGAAGGCATGTGTACAGGCCGGGGCTGGGACTGGGGAGCTGTCAGCAGTGGAGGACAGCCTGAGGCTGCATCTGCTATGAGCAGTCGGTCCAAAGCCAGGCATCGCAACTGCTCTGGGAAGGGTCAGAGAGAAACACGTGCTACAGGTCTTGAGCTGCAGACACAGCTGGCACGGCTCTAAGGTAAAGCCACCTTGACGGGCTGAGGCTGTCAGGAAGCCAAACGAATGGTCACGTCTGTGGAGATCTTCCTCCACACAGGCCATCACTAGCCAAACGCGAGTGTGTGGCCAAGTGAAGGACTATAGGGGGTTAAGCTGATCAGAATGTTCATGTTGATGAATCGCTTCAATCTTCCTCCAAAGCAATTTCTTGCATTAAAAACATCTTTAAAAATGACATTAACATATACAACTCCCTTCCAAAAACCAATGTAAATCCATTTTGAAGCAATCTGCTCATATAAATAGCAGAAATGTGCAGGGAATAATCACTAGAAATCTAAGACTCCAGAATAATAAAGGGAATGAAATATTTCGGGTGATGTGAATTGTAGCTGAGCGTTACACCCCACGGGGGACGGTCAGAGCCTCAGCCCGAGTTTCAAAACAGATGTGGAAGCATGCGCATCCTGAGCCGAGCTGGGATCGATTAGTCATGTGCCCTGGGAGTGTGCTGCTTTTGCCACGGCTAATTCATCTTTCCAGGGTGTTCCGTCACCAGATGTCGGGACCAAGGCTGCAGACCCGCTACCCTTCATCCTCCACGATGCTAGGAACCAAGGTCAGCATGCAGTGACTTCCCAACCACCACACCTCGTGTTTCTGGTCCGCAGTTCTCACCTTTTCAGCAAATCTCTCTATAGGACAATGGTCAGTAGCATAGACAACCCAACAGCCTATTGTCCCTGGCCTTCCGTGTATGTTTCCATCGAAGAACTGAATCGGAGATGGAACATAAAAAGTAAGCAAGTACAAGGCCAAAGGGCTGTTGGCAACCCCCGGCTGCCTCGTTCCACGGAAACCGTCAGCTCCACCGAAGAAAGGCGCAGGATACCTTTGTGCTACGACCTCTGTCCTTTCAGAATGAACTACAATCGAGTGAGCCAAGATCGTCAGACCAGGGGTCCACCTGCATGTCACTTTCGGGACTGTTAACATTCAGCTTTAGGATACGAAGGAAGACTCCGTTAATATGAGACGTGGAGGGATAAACGCATTGGCGTGACTAACGCACGAGGCAGCCAGGTGCTTGGCAGGTACTCCAACAGTCTAAAGTCAGCAAGGCCAGGGATGGAGTTACGGAGCTGCTCTGGGGTCAGTATAGGGAAAAGCCTGTTAGAAAGGTGAGAAGAAAAAGTAAGCAGTAAGAGGGAGTGACCAGGATGGCCATTCTCACACAATCGTCTCGAGGAAAGCGGATACCCTTGAGGGCCAGGGTGCCTGGGGTGGGAAGGAGCAGAGTTCCCAGGAGCAGGGGTGGAGAGCAGCAGCCGAGTTCCTGGGAGCAGGGGAAAGCCGTGGAGTAGACACAGAGAGCTGTGGGAAAGAGTCCCCAGGTGTGTGGTTCTTTCCAAACTCCAGGTCCACATCTGATAAGCACCATCTTCCCTTCACTGTCAGACTGAGCAGAGTCACCGCCTGCAGCTGACCCAAGCCATGCTCATTGAGGCAGGCTGCAGGCCACAGAGAGCCAGGGTCACTGTCCGAGTTCAGGGACCTCAGGGGGAGGTGTTGGCTGTAACAAGGAGCTAGCTGGTGTCGCTGCTGCCAGGTGTCCTGTAAACACAGAATGACTTAGCAGATGTGAGGTTCCAAGTACTTGGGTCCCTGCCAGCCATGGGGAGACCCATGTGCAGCTCCAGGCTCCTGCGTGTTTAGGCTACGGGTTCGGATTCAGGTTCAGCCCCTGAGGGTGCAGCCCCAACTCCTGCAGGTGTTTGGGAATGAGCCAGCAGGCAGATGGTCTGCAGCTCACAGCACTGCGTTCATCCTGGGTCATCCTTAACACGTCCCTGTGCTCCCTTGAGTTCTCATTTCCTGGGCTGTGAGCTTCACTGTTGTTTCATTGGTTCAAGCATCATGTCTGTTGACTTGTGACAAGACGTTTCCATAACTAATGTTTCATTAAATAATCACAAATGCACTTACTTTCGACAATAAATAAATTCTAAGTGAACATTGTTGTTTGGAATAGCTGCCTATTCAAAGACACACACAGCACACACGAGTGAGAGTTTCTGTGCTTATGTATATGTGTATAGTTACATAAACACACAATATGTGCTTCCATATATACCTGTGTGGGTGCTTGCAATGCATGTTTATACATACACTCACACTTATTTGTATATAGACACATGTATATATGAAACCCAAACACAGTGTCATTATAGTACATGCAAGAATAGTTGTCAAACATCTTTCCTCGTATTTTGGGTCTAAGCCACAGTCCCACACGGTGGACGCACCGGGCCTTCGCTTCAGCTTCACATACTGACTACAAGTCCACAAGGCAGCCATGGACGTGGCTCTTCCTCGATGCTGTCAAGGCGTTAAGGCCAGGTCCTTGGGCTCCCACATGAGTGTTCTGCTTGAATCTCTCCATCCTGCTCTCATGCTATTCTTCCTCTTAGTGTCTCAGTGTGCACGCTGTGTGTTGTTGTCCCCAGTCACCTGCTACCCCTTGGTCCAGTTGCCCTGGGTCACTCCTGCTGTCCTAGTATATCCTGATCTGCTGCTTTTCAGAATCAAACAGCAGCACGGTTTCTCTAACTGTGCTGCACATGAAGAGCATCGCCGGGGCGGGGGGGGACTTGTCCTCACACCCCAGGGATGATTCTAGAACAAAATGCTCTGCTCAAGACAAACTTCTGTAAAGATTACAGCAATCTGGGAAACCTCTTGTGGATTTTAGTTTTATATTCACAGCAGCGGCAGATTTGTGCTGGACTCAAAAACTAGAAAAACAAAGCATCGCCTGGTAACCTGTGGGAGCAGGGTAACCAGTGGGCACAGGGCAGTCAGTGGGTGCAGGGTAACCAGTGGGCGCAGGGCAGCCAGAGGGTGCAAGGCAGTCAGTGGGTGCAGGGTAACCCATGGGGGCAGGGTAACCAGTGGGCACAGTGTAGCCAGTGGGCGCAGGGCAGCCAGTGGGCGCAGGGCAGCCAGAGGGCGCAGGGCAGCCAGTGGGCGCAGGGTAGCCAGAGGGCGCAGGGCAGCCAGTGGGCGCAGAGCAGCCAGTGGGGGCAGCATCTCCTCAAGGCGCCCACCCACCAGGCAGGGGAGCTAAGGACTGGCCAATTGCTCAGAAGAAGCGCCGAATCGCACACGGCCTCCTGGTCAGCTGGGAGGTTGGCTGAACTCCTGCGTGTGCATGCAAGATTCTTGAACCTTGTAAAGCAGGCCCACACGCAGCCCTGACAGCAAGGCAGCAGAAGGTGGCAAAGAGGAGCGTGCAGCCGTGTCTTGGTGTGCGTTTGTGGTGCTTTGAGGCCTTGATTAAAGGGTTCCTCGTTCAGCCTCCACAGCAACCAATGATGCAGATGCTATGAGTAGTATCATTCACTAAAGTGCAAAAAAGTTCTTCCTGAAGTGGAAGATGCCCCCATGAAGTCCTCCTGAGTCCCACCTGCCCAGCTTGTCTACCTCCAGTGGACGTGGGAACAGAGCCACAGATCACGACACTCTATAGACCAGGAGACCGAGTTACTGTCGAGCCAGACAGCGTGGCTTTTATCGGAATTCATCATCGTAACTGCACAACTGCTGATGTTAAACTTCAGGAATAACTCCCTAAACCTTGAAATGTGGCTGCAAAGAAGCGTGAAACAGTTCACAATGGTATGCATATGTGGTCGGTTTAATACCTTAACATTTTAATTAAAAGCACATTGTAGTGAATTTGGAATTTGTAAATTTTTAAATTCTTGATTTTTCCAGTGCTAAGAAAATCACTTTTGAAACTTAGAAGCTAAGAACTGAATACGTCGCCAGGCAGGCACAGGCAGAGACCCCAAGCCCCCCGGGCACTCTCCTTTAGGGAGACTTGAGGAAGGCTTGTTCGGATCTGCTCAAGTGGGAAAGTTCACACTCGCCACACGCCATGATCTCTGCAAGTGTGGACAACAATGCATTGAGCTGTTCCAAATCCCCGCGCACACATTTGGTAAATTATGCACTGTAGACAGAGAACACAAATCCTCCCAAACTAGACCACGAGCTATAATTATCACTTGCATAAGTATGTTTTGTGTTTATAATTTTAATAAACCAATGGAGTTTCATGCAATATTAAGCAATTTTTCTTCAAAATAATTTATTCATGGAGCGACTAAATTACAGTAGCTTAGTGCAATAACTGAAATGTTTATGTAATTAATCATCTTATAGTTCCTTCTAGAGTTTCACTTATGTATATTTATTTGAAAGCAGAGCAACAGAGAGATGGAGGGACAGGGAGAGCGAGCTCATCCATCCACTGGCTCACTTTGCAAGCAGCGCGACAGCCCGTGTTGGGCCAGGCTGAGGCCAGAGGCCAGAGGCCAGCAGGCTGTGCGTGTGAGGCGGCAGCCTGAAGCGTCCTCTGCAGGCACCTTCGCAGTGAGCTGAACAGGAAGCAGAGGCCGCACGCTCACCAGGCACTGAACGCGTGCTGCTCCCCAGCTCCTGCCCTGGCTGTGCCCAACTCAGCTTTTCCTGCGGAGCAGGGAGTCCGGGGTGCCGGAGAGGGGCAGGGATCGACCGAAGTGGAGTCACTAGCACTTTTATCCTGGGCAGCCGGGGACGGAGACGCACACTGAAGCGTGGGTGTGAAGGACTCTGCTCGTACACACGGAGTTAAGTCCAAGCAGGTCGTGGAAAGACTGCACTGAAATGTCACTGTCTTGGTGAAAAAAAGCTCGGAAATCCACAGAAGGGTCTTCAATCACATGCACTTTTCATGAACTTTCTTGGAAACTTGTTTACTTGCTGTTCCAGAAAGTCTGCCCCACGGTAAACCTAGGCTTTAATTGCATGCCGCATGAGCTTTTTGGAGTATGTGATCCCACGCATAATGAAAGGAATTTCCATTAAAAATGCCTCCCTGCGGTCTCCAGGGAGCGTGCTGATTTGCAGGCGGCTGCTGTGCCGAGGCCTGAGGACAGGGCCCAGAACTCTAATTTGAGGTTGTTTTCTGCAGTGTGAGCACCGCTGCCCGCCGGCCCTCGGCCTTGTTCCTGGGGAGCAGCAGCGATCGCCATGACTGCGCACCTTCGCTTTCATCACCGATATTGATGTTTCTAGCTGTACCTTTTCAAATTCAGACCAAAAGAAAAATACTAATCATGTTGGCACAACGCGGCGGAAAGTAAAACATTTCTCTCCAAAACTTACTGTGCTGGGGTTGACCTCATGGTATACAGTGTTGGGAGTAAGTGGAGATTTTATTGACACCAGAAAATTAGAGTTAGTACTTTAGGAAGCAGTTACAGGCGAGCTTATACACACACTGAGTTTTTAAAAGTGAGAGTGACTCTGAAAAGACATGAGTGCTGCAAAATTAGCAGCTCAAGCAGTTTGAGGACCCACCAGCTAGAAAACCCAGCAAGACCCCTGGGGCCATCTGGGTTTCAACAATTAAAGGAAAATTGGCGGTGGTGTGGCAGAAACCTCATCAGAACGAAGCCGCTCAACATATGAAGTGTTTTAGAAGCTTTCAGAAAGCTACAAGCAACTCCTGTTTCAAAGATGGATTTAGTTATTTGAAAGACCAAGTGCCGGAGGCTGAGGAGAGAAACAGAGAGAAAGAGAGACAGCCCAGTCTGGGCCCCCCAGAAGCCGAAACCAAGGACTCCTGGTTGTTCCAAACGGGCCGCAAGGACCCAGGCACCTGGGGCATCATCCAGGCACTTTAGCAGAGAGGGGAGACTTGAACAGACTCGCCAAAATGGGGTGTGGGTGTGGCAAGCATGGGATAATCTGCTGTGCCATGAGGCTGCCCTGTTAACCCCGCGAGATCACACACAGAGCAGGCACAAGGAGCTGACAGAGTGCCCGTCTCCTCTCTGCGGACAGCTTGTACCTCCAGAGCAGCCTGCTGGTGCAACGCCAGGCAGACCACCCATGACGCAGCCTCCAAGCCCGAGAGCCTCGCCACTTTCTGGAAGGAAAGAGCGTGGTAACTTGCAAAAATTAAACCTAATTGAAGATGGATTTGATTTTGTGGAGATTTTTGCTACATTTATGACGAGATGTTTAAAGATACAACCAGCTGACCAGATAACAAAAGTTCTGCCTATACTGCAGCTGTGGTCTATGAATACAGATTGTATATTTTTAGCATGTGGGGAATGGCTTTGGGACCAGGCACAAAGCAGGGAGGTGAGCTGCATTCCAGGTGTGTGCAGGTGCACCGGTGTTGGGTGGGTGCTTACCCAAGTGTCCTCAGTTCAAAAGAGATTCGACCAACACGGACCATCTTCCCCCAAGAAAAACAGCAGCTGCTGTGCGTGACAAAGGCGCTTTCTTTTTCTGGAGAACGACCAGCCACATAACCAACTGTGACCTCACAGCCAAACACAATCCTTTGAGGGAGTGGGGCCACCAGTGTCCAAGCTGAAGCGCTCCAACAGTCTGTTCGATTTTGTTCCTGTCTCAAAGCAAAATTCAATAAAAACCAGGAAGACAAGAACAACTTTTTCTCAACCTAAAAGACAATGCTATTTGCCACAGCTTTTTGTTTTGTCAATTTTTAAAAAAGATCTGTTTATTTTTATTACAAAGTCAGATATACAGAGAGGAGGAGAGACAGTGAGGAAGATCTTCCGTCCAGTGGTTCACTCCCCAAGTGAGCGCAACGGCTGGAGCTGAGCCCATCTGAAGCCAGGAGCCAGGAACTTCATCTAGGTCTCCCACGCGGGTGCAGTGTCCCAAGGCTTTGGGCCATCCTCAACTGCTTTCTCAGGCCTCAAGCAGGGAATCGGGTGGAAAGTGGAGCTGCTGGGATTCGAACCAGCACCCATAAAGGATCCCTGCATGTTCAAGGCAAGGACTTTAGCTGCTGGGCTACCATCTCAGACCCCCACAGCTTTTGGCATTATTGAAACTGGGGCATGAAATGGACCCAAACATTATTTCAAATGTTTCTACCTGAGATGATTAAATACTAAATTGCCTTCCAGAGCACTGAACTCCATAGCTCCTGCAACTTCACTGAGCTGCTTCTCTACACCTGATCACAGGCGGGTGTGTGGGGAAACCTTTCCAACAGGGACAGACTGCTGAGCCAGTGCAGAGGAGGAGGTGGAGTGTGGGCGACTCCAGGTATCTGACAAACCCTTACTTCTGAGCCAGCAGCCCCTTGGTCCAGCCTGGGGGCCCCCTGCCCCACAAGGGTTCAGGCCTCTACAGTTCCCATCTGTCTGCTTGCATGGCCGGTGACGGACATGGCTGGGAAGCCATAGGGCACTTCCTGAGCTCACTTAGAGGAGGGAATTCTAGGGGGATTTCACCTGTCCCTTGCCAGGTGGGGCAAACCGAGAGCTGACCCAGAGCCTGGGCCAAGGAGGCTGGGTCTAGTGAGGAGGGTACCTGTGTCCCAGGCTGCACCCAGGGCCACCTCCCAGACCTGCTGCTGAAACCCAACACCATTCCCGCCACACTGAATCCCTGGCTCCTAGCTTCAACCCCACAGTGAGCCTTTGCAGGCACCTGGAGAGGGAATTCAAGGTGACAGCGTACTCTGTTTCCTTGCCCCTCAAACAAATGGAAAAGAGGAATTTCCACAACAATCACATGGCATACCACATGGTCAAGTGGTGACAATCCTTCCCACGGGGCAGGCCGGCGATGCACCTCTGGCTAAGCCTCTGGACACAGCAAAGCCATCATCTCTGCTTCTCACCATGGTGGCAGAACAGCTACCAGTCACAGAAGGCCCAGGGCCTCCTGGAAGAAAGGCCTAGAGGGGGAAGTTAAAGCCCAAGGGCGACAGAAGTGGTGTCTGTGGAGGGTGGGAAGTGTCAAGCTAGAGTCTGCAGCTGGAGCGGCACAGACAACACTGGGGTAGGATTTATCCTGGTTGGAAGTGGTTTAAACTTAAGAGAGCTAAAAATAAGGAAAGGAGAAGACTAGAGCAAAAAACATGGGAATTGAACTACAGCTGTTGTTGCAGATTCCTGGAGCCCACACGGATGCTAGATGATAAAGACGCAGATGAAAGGTAGGTGACAGATGTCAGACACACAGGGAACCAGCCTCACGTGCCTCTGACACACCCGCACACACGTCCTCTACTCCTCATTGCAAGGGAGGCCTCGGTGCCTGCATCCCAAATTGTGGTTTCTAAGTGAGGTTCTTGGCTAGGAAGACCTCTAGATCCTTGGACACAGGGCTGGTTGTAAGTCTGGAACGGAAACTCCATAACAAGTCTAGAAAAATCTATGCCAGAAAAGAAGAAAATGCTCAATGACAGGAACACATCAAAAGAAGACAGCCGGTCTGCAGGTCGCCCTCTGGCCGGAGAGGTCAGCTGAGCTTCAAAGTGCACAATGAATTCATTTGGAAATTCTGATCTATTAAATAGTACAGAAGATTGTCCATCTATATTCATTCCAGCTCACAAATAATTGAAAATTTGATAAGAAATCAAGTGTTAAAATAGTATATAAATAATCATTCATAATGTATCTATTAACTGACAGTAAAAGCAAAATCTAGCCTGTAAAACAAATTTAGTCTGGAAGATACTCCTTGGCAGCATGACCCACATGGACTCTGTGAGTGAAGAGCCAAGTCACACACGTCCTCCCAGGACACAGGGAACACGCAGGCACGTCCATGATTGTGACGTGGACACGCATTTCACAACCTCAGGCCTTTTCCGCAAGATAGCTCCTCGCCAAGGTCCCCAGGGTCAGGCAGAGCCGGAGTGTCTGTCCCAGGATGACGGTATTTAGATGCGACAGCCAAACCCAATCCATGACCCGGGTCCGGGCACCCCTCCTTAGAGGACAGTCTTTCCTTTCAGCAGGTTCATTATTTATTTGTTTGTTTGTTTGTTTGTTTAACGGTAGAGCAATGATAGAGTGAAACATGCAGAGAGGGAGAGAGTGAGGGAAGGAAATACATTCTTAAAAGATTTATTTTTATTTGAAAGGCAGATTTACAGAGAGAAGGAGCAAGAAAGATCTCCCATTTGCTTACTCTCCGAACTCTGCAACAGCCAGAACTGAGCTGATCCAAACCCAGGAGCTTCCTCAAGGCCCAAGCTCTTGAGCCATCCTCCACTGCTTTTCCAGGCCAGAAGCAAGGGACTGGATCGGAGGCGGAGCAGCCAGGGCTTAGACCAGTGCCCATGTGGCATGCTGGTGTTGCAGCAGGAGCGATGGTCTGACACACCGCCATGCCAGCCCTGACACAGAGACTCATTTCCAAAAACGCCACAAAGCCAGGACCTGGAACTCCATCCGGTCTTCCACATGGATAGCAGAGACCCGAGTCTTGGGGTCATTTCCATTTCTTTCCCAGGCACATTAGCAGAGAGCTGGAGTGGAAGCGGAGAACCTGAGACTCAAACTAGTGCTCATGTGGGATGCCAGCACTGTAGCCAGCAGCTTAACCCACCGCACCACAATGCCTGCCCTGAAGCTGTTTTTTAAAGAGATGAGAGACGCTCAAGTGTGAAAGCCAGCCTCTTCTGTCACTGGCTCATCAAACACTAGCACCCATTCACCATCCCTGGCTCCTTCGATACAAAAAGAAAACGTCTCCAGGGTGCTTGCTGTCTCCCTCACGTCTTTAAAAGTCTGAATTCTGAGAAACTATGATGGATTTTACTTTCTCTGCAGGGTGTCCTTGTGCCTTTCCTAGAACTCAGTGGTCTAGACATCGAATGCAAGACAACATTCACACAATGAATCCCGAATTGTCATCATTACTTCATTTAGCACTATTGTCATTATGATCAGGAACTCTTCAAACTATTTCATACCCTCTTCATGTCCTAATTGTTTCCTAGCTGTGCCTTTGCCTCAGCCATGCTCCCCCAAATTAGACTACAAAATTATAACAAAATTCATCAGTTTTCATTGTTCCCACACATTGGAGCTTCACTGCCTGGTTTATTATGTAGCCGTTACCAGGTCGGATGCGAAAATAACACGTTCCCAGAGGTCTTCCTTCTACCCCCACCCTCGGAAGTGCGTTGATTCACTGCGTTGTTTCCTGCATGCTCCTGTCCTGCTTCCCAATTCAATATATCCTAAAACACAACACCATAGTTGTAACTTTTTTAAAGAGGCATAAATAGAGGCAAAGAGGGATGAGAGACAGACAGAGGGAGTCAGGCTCTCCCATGAATAGAGTCAGTCCCCGAGTCCGTGAAGCTGGGGTTCGGCAGGGGCCAAAGCCAGAAGCCTGGAGTGCTGCCCAGGTTTCCCAAGTGGGCAACAGGAAACCAGTGACCTGGCCAGCCACCCCTGCCTCCTAGAGTCTGAACTGGCAGGTAAGTGGCGTCAGGGGCCAGAAGCCAGAATGGACCCTAAGCTGTGTGCTGGGCATGCGGGTACTCCTGCTGTTAGGCTTAACAACCCTTCCAAAACCAAAGAGAAAAATGTGCACTTGGCCAATATACTGAAAGGCTTTTTGCTTGTTTTACGTTTTTTTTTTTTAAATCTGGTGTTTGTGGTAGTTATGAACATATTTTCTTAGTTAAATTTCTGTAACACGTTTTTAAGAGGCTGGTCCCACTTCAGAACTCTCACTGTTTTTTTGCACATGAAGCGTGTGAGCTGCACATCCCAGAAGATGAGACCTCTCTGCACCTGCAGGAGCTCCGTGGGGTCATGTCAGAGCAAGGCTCTGGGCCAGGGACCAGTGCAGAGGTGACAGAAGGAATGCGAGAGGAAGTGTGTAATTCTAAGTGAGACTGCATGCGTCTTCCCATGTATCGAAAGAAAAAATCTCCAACCACAACGGAACCATGTCTCACACATTAGACTGGTGAAAATTAAAATGTACCACATTGTCATCCCGGGCTGCAACGCAAAATGGGATGATGCTGAGATGTAACAGTATCTAACCAAACCACACACCACTTCCATGCAAACCAGGACTTTCAATTCCAGAAATTTATTCTGAGATACTTGACAGCACAAATATCTCTTTGCACAGTGCTTAGAATGCTCGTCTAGGCAGCACGATAGACACAACGGAGGACCTACAGGAAGGAGGATGTCTGATGAAAATGTAATCAGACCAAGCAATGAAGAACTTTTCAGCTCTAAAAACAAAAAAAGTAACTCGAATGATCTCCATGAACAGCTGTGCAATCACTTTCTGTATGTAGTTACACACTCATGCTCACAGACAAGAAATGAAGATCTGTTAAAGACATGTGTGGCAAATGGAGACAGATTAAACAAGAGGACAGAAGAAATGGACTCCAGTGAGGGTGTTTTTGCAACACTTCTTTATAAAAATCAATACCATTTATGCTCTTAATATAAATAATTAAGTCAACAAGGGTTGAAGGCAGTGGGACTAAAGCGTGAAGTGGCTGTGTTAGAGGCACACACAGCTTCTCTGGCGCAGATGGGGGACTGAAGTGTCGCCCCGAGGACGGTCTCTGCCCAAGTCCCAGACAGCAGGAGCTGTGGATGCTGGCTTATTTGAAAGTCGGGCTTTTGCAGAAGTAGCTGGGCTCTTCTAGGAGCAGGGAGACTTGAACACAGACATCCAGGACGTGTCTGTAGCCATGCCTTTCAAATAAAACAAAATAAACAAACAAAACAACACACGAAGGGTTCCATTCCCTTCCAACTGTTTCCAGAACTTTGCTTATGTCACCAAACAATTCAATTGACCGTGTTAGCCCAGACGTGCTCACGATCCAAAGGCGGCCTCATTAGGCAGTGACGTCAGCAGGCCACGCTGTCTGCTTGCACACCAGTGAGGCCACGCTTCCCTGGAAAATTGAGCATGTACAAAATAATTTGCATCACTATTGAGAATATTATTAAAATTGCTTGTGCTGGCTTTTTGGAAACTACTAAATTGGTCAGAATAAGATTATTGTCAATTTAGTTTATTTACATAAATGGAATAAAGCAATTATTTGGATAATTCAGAGTAAACAGAAGCTAATTCTCCAGAAATGCTCAGAATAACCTCAAGTATATAAATTTACCTTTACAGGAAAGCTCATGCTGTGTACAAGTCAAAATTTGCCTGTTTTGTCTTTATACACATGTGTTATTTGGGTCAGATAATCTTTGGTTCATTAAATGCTTTTAAAATTTATTTCCATTCCGTTTGAAATTCAGAGAGAGAGAGAGAAACACACAAAGAGAATGTCTCCAGCTCCTCCGGTTCACTCCTGAGGTGCCTGAAACAGCCAGGGCTGGGCCAGTTCAAAGGCAGAAACCCAAAACTCACCCTGGGCCTCCCCGATGGCTGCTGTGGACCCAGGTCCTGAGCCATCACCTGCTACCTGCTAGGTGTGCCTTAGCCGGTGTGTGGACCCACGTCCTATGTGCCTTAACAAGCGCGTGGACCGAGGTCCTGAGCCGTCATCTGCTACCTGCTAGGTGTGCCTTAGCCAGTGTGTGGACCCACGTCCTATGCGCCTTAACAAGCGTGTGGACCGAGGTCCTGAGCCGTCATCTGCTACCTGCTAGGTGTGCCTTAGCAGGTGGCATGGACCGAGGTCCTGAGCCATCACCTGCTACCTGCTAGGTGTGCCTTAGCCAGTGTGTGCACCCAGGTCCTTGAGCTACTAGCTGCTACCTTCTCGTGGGAATTAGCGAGAAACCTGGGCAGAGCAGAGGAGACACTCCAATATGGAATGTCAGTACCCTGAATGGTGTCTCAATGACTGTGCCAAGTACCTGTCCCCATAACACTTTAATTATTCAAGTAGAAAAAGGCTACTTTCTTTCTCTAGCATATGCCTATCTACTGTCTGTCTGTGTATGCATCATTTATCTTCAATATGCATTATGATATCTTCAACACGTGCCGCTGAAAGACCTAGATCCCTACATCAATGTTGTTTTAACTGTAACGCCTTCCCTCATTAGTCTCTCATTCCTCTGACTTCTCCATTTAAAGTGGCCATTACTTAGAATTTGGGGATTGCCATTTCCTGACCTTCCTGCCTATGCAATCCAAAGGTATTGTATTTATTCTTTTCGGAAAGACACTAAATTAAAGGAGGCTGGGAGGGGCTGGTGTGGCGGTGAATTGAGCTAATCCTCAGCCTGTGGCCTTGGCATCCCAGAACAGCACTGGTTCGTATTCTACACACTCCACTTCTTTTTTTTTTTTAATAAAGCAAACATTTATTAAACTATAATAAAAACATTCAATCAAATTATAAAACCTGAGCAAGAAAAACAAACAGCACGTGCTTAACTGTAGTTGACATTCAAATAAAATTTACATTCCCAAAATATTATACAGTAATTAGAAAATACCAGCCAAAGTAATATTAGGATACTTTAACGTGCGATCTCAACAAATTTGAACAGAAGCAAATTTTAACAAAGATAAATTTTACAGTGAAACATAGCAGTAAATTAAGGATCTTAACATGTTTATTTTACTGCTATTTGACACTATGATACAAAAATAAGAGGATTTACTTGACATTTTTAATAAATATCTCATGGGCTGTTGAGTGCCTTACTGGTGAAAAGATTTAACTGGCTAATCTCGTCAATCCATTTTGTACATTTAGTAAGCATCATCTCTGCCCTACCTAACTCTTCATGCAATTCACAGCACACAAATTGTTATCATATTAAATACATAATCAACTCGGACTTCTCAACAACAAGGAAATTAGTAAACCATCAAATGGACTGCTTACCATACACTTTCCTCATAACTAAATAACACACAAAAAAATCAAAATAATATTTGTCATCACTCTAAACTATTGCCAGCAACTGACGGAAACTGCCAATTTGCCATATTCATGTTCACAACATGCTAAATATACTCTGCTCTTACTTCATCCATGAAATGCCAACATGCCTGGAACAGAGAATTTTCACCATCTCTTGCCGTGGGACCTGACTTGCAGCAATCTATATTTAGATCCGAACTCCATGGGCACTTGATGAACTCTACCTTTCCATGTTGGCTTTCTTATATGAGAGAGAATATATGGTATTTATTCTTTTGTGATTGACTCATTTCGCTGAGCATAATAGTTTCTAGTTGGGACCACCTGGTTTTGAATAGAATAATATCGTTCTTCTTGACAGCTGAATAATATTCCATTGAATAGATGTACCACAGTTTTTTTAACCATTCTTCCTTAGACGCACATCTGGTTTGTTTCCATGACATTGCTATTGTGGATTGTGCTGCTGTGAATATAGGATTACAGATCCCCTTCTCGTATGCAGATTTCACTTCTGTTGGGTATATTCCTAAGAGCGGGATTGCTGGGTCATATGGCAGGTTTATTTGCAATTTTCCAAGCACTCTCCATATGGATTTCCACAATGATTGTACTAGCCTACACTCCCACCAGCAGTGAAGGAGGGTACCTTTTTCCCCACATCCACGCCAGCATGTGTTGTTTTTCGAATTCTGAATGTAGGCCAGTCTCACAGGAGTTAGGTGGTACCTCAAGGTGGTTTTCATTTGTATCTCTCTGATGGCTAGAGAGCCTGAGCATCTTTTCATATATTTATTAGCTATTTGTATCTGTTCTTTTGAGAAACGTCTGTTCATTTCCTTTGCCCATTTTGCTACAGGGCTTATTTTTTCACTATCCTTGGGTTTCTGAAGCTCTTTGTAGATCCTAGATATTAGTCCCCTGTCACTTGTGTAGAATGCAAAAATTTTTTCCCATTCTGTAGGTTGTTTCTTCACTTTTTTAATTGTTTCTTTTGCTGTACAGAAACTTTTTAGTTTGATATAGTCCCATTTGTTCATTTTGGATTTGATCGCCGTTGCTTTAGGCGTCTTTTCTAAAAAGTCTTTCCCTGTTCCTATATCTTGGAGTGTGCTTCCTATGTTTTCCTTTAGTAGTTTAATGGTTTCTGGGTGTGGGTTTAGGTCCTTGAGTCAATTAGAGCTGATTTTTGTATAGTGCGACAGGTGCGGGTCCTGCTTCTTTATTCTGCAAGCTGCTATCCAGTTGTCCCAACAGCTTTTATTGAATAGACCAGGTTTTTTACCTGGATTGTTTTCTGTTCTCTTGTCAAAGATTAGTTGACTATACATGTGTGGATCCCCTTCTGGTGTTTCTATTCTGTTCCACTGATCTTCTTCTCTGTTTCTATACCAGTACCAGACTGTTTTGATTACCACTGCTCTACAGTATGTCTTGAGGTCTGAAATTGTGATTCCTCCGGTTTGATTTCTATTTTTCAAGACAGCTTTAGCTATTCATGGTCTTTTGTGGTTCCAGATGAACTTCTGTATCATCTTTTCTATTTCTGAGAAGAATATTGCTGGGATTTTGATTGGGATTGCATTGAATCTATATATTGCTTTCGGTAATATGGCCATTTTGATGATGTTGGTCCTGCCAATCCAAGAACATGGTAAGGTTCTCCATTTTTCAAGATCTTCTTCTGTTTCTTTTTTAAATGATTTATAGTTTTCATCGTAGAGGTCTTTCACATCTTTAGTTAACTTAATTCCTAGGTATTTAAGATTCCTTTCCTCTATTTTAAAGGGAACTGTACTTACAATTTCTTCCTCAGTGGCGGAATTATTTGTATACACGAATGCCATTGATTTGTGTTCATTAATTTTGTATCCTGCTACTTTGCCAAAGTCTCTTATGAGTTCCAATAGTCTTTTGACTGAGTCTTTTGGTTCTCCTATATAGAGAATCATGTCATCTGCGAATAGCGATAATTTTAATTTTTCATTTCTAATTTGTATTCCTTTAATTGCTTTTTCTTGTCTAATAGCTCTGGCAAGAACTTCCAAAACTATATTGAAGAATAGCGGTGAGAGTGGACATCCCTGTCTAGTTCCAGATTTTAACGGGAAGGCTTCTAGTCTTTCCCCATTTAGTATGATATTGGCATTGGGTTTATCGTAAATTGCTTTGATTATGTTGTAGAATGTTCCTTCTATGCCTATCTTATTTAGGGTTTTTAACATGAAGTGGTGTTGGATTTTATCAAATGCCTTCTCTGCATCTATTGAGAGGATCATATGGTTTTTATGAGTCAACTTGTTGATGTGATGTATCACATTTATTGTTTTGCGAATGTTGAACCATCCTTGCATACCTGGGATGAATCCCACCTGGTCCGGGTGAATAATCTGCCTAATGTGTTGTTGGATCCTGTTGGCTAATATTTTATTGAAGATCTTTGCATCTATGTTCATCAAGGATATCGGTCTGTAGTTCTCTTTTTCTGTTGTTTCGCTCTCTGGCTTTGGTATTAAAGTGATATTAGCTTCATAGAACGAGTTTGGAAGAATTGCCTCTTTTTCTATTGTTTGAAAAAGCTTGTGTAAGATTGGGGTTAGTTCTTCCTTAAACGTTTGGTAGAATTCAGCAGTGAAGCCATCTGGTCCCGGGCTTTTCTTGGTTGGGAGGGCTTTAATTGTTGATTCAATCTCAGTGCATGTTATTGGGCTATTTAGATTGTTAATTGCTTCTTGACTCAATTTTGGTGGATTGTATAAGTTCAAAAATCTGTCCAATTCCTCTAGGTTTTCTAATTTGTTCGCATATAGTTGCTTATAGTAGTTCCTGATGATTCTTTGTATTTCTAAGGTATCTGTTGTTACATCTCCATTCTCATTTCTGATACTATTAATGTGTATTTTCTCTCTCCTTTTTTTAATTAGTCGAGCTAGTGGGGAGTCTATTTTGTTGATTTTCTCAAAGAACCAACTCTTTGATTGATTAATCTTGTGTATAGTCCTCTTGGTCTCTATTTGGTTTATTTCCTCCTTTATTTTGATGATTTCTTTTTTCCTACTAGTTTTAGGGTTGCTTTGTTGTTGTTTTTCTAGTTCCTTCAACTGTAAGATTAGCTGATTTACTTGGTGCTTTTCTTGTTTCTTGAGATAAGCATTAATTGAAATGAACTTTCCTCTCAGCACCGCCTTGATTGTATCCCATAAGTTCTGATAAGTTTTGCTGATGCCTTCATTTGTTTCAAGCAATTTTTTAATTTCCCCTTTGATTTCCTCTCTAACCCATTGCTCATTTAATAATATATTGTTCAGCCTCCATATGTTTGTAGGTCTTCCTTGGTGTTTCGAATTCTTGGTCTCAAGCTTCACTCCTTGGTGGTCTGAGAACGTGCATGATATGATTTCCACTTTTTTAAATTTGCTAAGGCTTGATTTATTGCCTATGATATGATCAATTCTGGAGAAAGTTCCATGTGCTGATGAAAAAAACGTGTAATCTCTGTCAGTAGGATGAAAGGTTCGATAGATGTCAACTAAGTCCATTTGCTCTAGAGTTTGAATGAGTTCTATTGTTTCTTTGCTGAGTTTCTGGCTTTTTGATCTGTCCATTTGTGTTAATGGGGTATTAAGGTCCCCCACTATGATCGTATTGGAGTCTATTTCTCCCCTTAATCCCTTTAATATTTGTTTCACGTAACTAGATGCTTTGGCATTTGGAGCATAAACATTTATTATGCTGATCTCTTCTTGCTGGATGCATCCTTTGATCATTATATGGTATCCTTCTTTATCTCTTTTGATGCTTTTCACATCAAAGTCTATGTCATCTGATATAAGAATGGCTACTCCTGCTTGTCTTACCTTACCATTTGCTTGAAATATCTTTTTCCACCCTTTTACTTTCAATTTTTTCTGATCTTTATTGGTGAGATGCATCTCCTGTAAGCAGCAGATAGATGGATTTTGTTTTTTGATCCAATCCTCCAATTTATGGCATTTAATTGATGAGTTTAAGCCGCTTACATTCAGCGTTATCATAGATAAGGGACAGTTTGGTCCTGTCATTTTGGCGATGTGTTGTTCTAAATTAGGTCTTGTGTTAGCGTTTTAGTTGGATGTTCTCCACATTTGCCTTTGTTTCTGATGGTTGCTATTTCTTTTTTCTTTCATAGGAACTTCCTTGAATATCATTTGTAGGGCAGGTTTAGATGAGACAAAATCTTGAAGTTTTTCTTCATTGTGGAAGAATTTTATTTCATTTTCAAAGACAAAAGAGAGCTTTGCAGGGTAAGTTATTCTGGGCTGAAAATTTTTCTCTTTTAGAATCTGGAATATGTCACTCCAGTCTCTTCTGGCCTGTAACGTTTCCTCTGAAAAGTCAGCTGTAAGTTTAATTGGGGTTCCCCTATATGACACTTGATTTTTTTCTCATGCACATTTAAGGATTTTTTCTTTTTGTTCAACTGAGGAGAGCTTGATTATCATGTGTCGTGATGAAGTTCATTTTTGATCAACTCTGTTGGGAATTCTGTAGCCCTCCTGTATATTATTTTCTAATTCTTTGCTCAGTTTAGGGAAGTTTTCCTGTATTATTTCATTGAATACACCTCTAATCCCAGCTTCTCTTTCTGCACCTTCTGGAACACCCATAACTCTTATGTTAGACCTTTTAATCATATCTTTTAATTTTTGGATATTATTTTTAGCTTGACCTAGCTCTGCTTCCAGCTTTTTGTTTGTTTCTTCGTGATGGCAGGAAATATCTTCTAATTCTGAAATTCTTTCTTCTGCCTCATTCATTCTATTTTTGAGACTCTCCACTGTAGTTTTAATTTGCTCTACTGTGTTCTTCATTTCTGATATATCAGCCTTAATTTGATGTATTACTGCTATTTCTTCTTTGAACTCTTGTTTGTACTTCTCATTGTTGACCAGGAGCTTTCAATGAGTTTTCTGAGTTCTTTGTCCTCCATTTTCTCAATGTCTTCCTCAGTTAACTCTGAGAATGGGCGAAGCTTTTGCTCCTTTGTTAGAGAGACTTTAGTAACATTCATAGTGTTTTTTTCTTCTCTTTTTCCTTTTGAAATTGTCAATCTGTTTGACGACATCTCTCTGGTCTGTTACCTCAGGTGTATAAGTTAACTTTAATACTCAATCAGTACCCTGGGTTTAGGAAACACAACTGTCCTAAATAATTGCTTTGCGTGGCACTGATTTTATAGGCAGGACTGAGCTTATTACCCCCTGCTAGCCAACACGTCTAAGTACCTCCTGAGGTCGTCCTGGGCAAACTTGGTGGCCAGAAAGATCAGGGGGCTGTCGTATTCAGCTCCAGGGACTACACAGACCCCCCAGGCTGCAAGACTATTGCCGTGGGCTCAGCTCTGTGCAATCAACCAACAACACACCCACTCTGGATCTCCACTCAGGGTTCACACCTGCTATCCTGCCACCCGATATGGCTCCAGGTGGAGAACTGCAGCTGCTAGCCTTCAGCTCCAGGTACCACACCAACCCCACAGGGAACAGAGCCAGTGCTCCCCTCCACCCCCAGACCAGATCTGCACAAACAGTCAGAAAGGGGCCCGTGTGCCGTTCTGTCAACTCCGCCCTGCGCCTCTCCACACAAGGCGGCCCCCCCGAGTCCCCGACTCCCTCCACGTGCAGCTGTTCCCAATCACCAAGCTCAAACTGTCAGGTCCCGGACCACACTCGCCCTCCCAACCCCCCACACAGACCCAGGCTCCAACCTGGCAGTCACAACTTCCATGCAGAGGCCACCGGCGGATGTCCAGCCGGCACTGGAAATGAATCGCTGGAGTCCGGACCACCGGAGCCCACGGTCCCGAAGGCTAGCGAGTCCCCAGCCGGCCACAAGGTCAGTCACGAGAGCTCTTTGTGCCAGGAAAGCCAGGTGTTCGCCTGCTACCACCGCCCAGCGCAGGGACTCCAGGTCTTATGATTCCATTCTTTATGTTATCAGTCTAAGATGTTTTGTTGTAGCAACCCACAAATAAGATGAGGGTGGCATGAGCTTCTGTCACGGGCAGCAGAGCCGGCAACGTGGGCACGGCAATGGTCCAGGGGTCGGGCGAAGGTCCGGGGGTCCGGCGAAGGTCCGGGGGTCAGGCGGAGGTCCAGGAGTCGGACGAAGGTCCGCGCGCAAAGCAAGGCTTTATCAAACTAATTTTTTGACTCATTGAGTTTAGTCTTCAATTTTCCAAAGTCAGCAGTGAAGCAAACATGCTCACTCATCCCCAGCAGCTGGAGGCCTGGACTTGTAGCTTCCTTCACCCACACTCCACTTCTTATCCTGCTCCCTGCTAACCGCCTGGGAAAGCATCAGAGGATGGCCCAATTCTTTGGGCTCCCAAATCCATGTGGGCGACTCAGAAGAAACTCCCATATTCTGGTTTCTGAATGGCCCAGCTCTGCCTGCTGCAGCCATTTGGGGGTGAACCAGCAGATGGAAGGTCTGTCTCTCTCACGGTTCCTGAATCTCAGGTAAAATAAATAGATCTTTAAAAAGGAAAAGAACATGGGGATCACATATTGAAACCAAATCTTTATATTTTCTCCTTGTTTTTCCTGGGGCATTTATTAGAGAGCTACACCTACTCAAACAGGGATAGAACTGGCTCCCTGGGGGTTCAGGACTAAGGTGGGAAGACAAGATTAGATCTTCATGGACCAGCTAGAAGTCAATTGTAAAACAAGGTAGGGGAATTCAGAATTAGAAAGACAAGACCTGGCCATCAAGCAGTGTTTTATGCAGAAAACAGATGACCGGCTGGGATTTGGGGCTAAACGGTGATTCTAAGGGACACGTTGCTGCAGTCGGAAGGGAACAGACGAGTGAGAAGGCAGACCGATCAAAAGCAAGCAGCAACATACAAGTTGACATATCTTGGAAATGTTTCATGTAGGAAGACTGAACTCCAAACTGGGAGGGTTACAGCTAATACAGTTTCAAAAAACTGTGTCGTGAGCCTAGGGTACACAATAAATAATGACATTAATGATATGAGAAAACAGGAAAGTTGCATGACGCTGACACCCCCTTCACCTATGCTTCATAGAGCATCCCTTCTCCGGCTAGCAACACAGTCTCAGGGAGGCACAAGTTGAAGCTGTTGTCTTCGGAGTTAAAGGGGTATGCTACATTTGGGGAGTGTGCATATAACAAAGACGCACTCAGCTCTGTTCAGGCAGACACAGCCTGAAGTTGGTTGCCATCAAGTCTTCATGAGTAGTTTTGTGACAGATCAAACTAGGAAAAAGTTAAGAGACTTCAGAAAAAGGCGAGTTTATAGACACACACCCCTAGACAATTGAGGTGTATCTCGGGTAAGTGTGAGCTGTTATGCAGTGACAGGGCTTACAGGTGGACTGACCTGGAGTGCTAACCCTCACCCTGAAGGCTCGCTTGCTCTTTCTCTCTCTCTGCCTTTATCTCTGGGTTCTCTGGCTGCTATGGAATGTGGAACCCGTAAATTAGCAGTGGGAGCTGCAGCTGTGGACAGAACCAACTACCCTCCACTTTACTAGAAACCCAGGGATCTATGCTCCCCCAGACTCCCTTTCACCACAGACAACCATAGGTCTTCACAGATACATCATAAAAGAAAGGTTATGCCTGGTGATTTCAGAAAGAAGGGGAGTGTTTATCTTCCACACAGCTGGCGCCCCTCATCAGAGAGTCCTGCAGCAGAAGGCAACCCGTCTCTGGTGCGGAAAAGGAACTGGCACTGTGACGTTGCCTTAGAAACAGTGGGCTCTCGAATGGAGGTGTGCTGAGGGGTTGGGGAATGAATGTGGGACTGGGACAGCACTGCCCAGGACATGTAAGAACCCAGATCAGGCTGGACACCATGAAATCCAGAGCAGAGGCCAAGAGGAGGACCGACTGTGCTGCACAGACACGACGCTGAGGAGCCCTGGCTGCTGTGATCCAACCCCGTACACAGGAGACCAAGCAGCCACGTCATCCACTCTGCCCACAGGGCAACGGACATTGCAGCCCACTGTGGGGTTTGCAGGTGGGATCTGTGGGGAGTGACTAAGGTGGGATTAGGCTGTCAGGACTTGGGGAGACTGCACGATGGGGAAGGGGTTGGGGAAGGGCCACGTGAATGTGTGCATCAGGGAAGCACCGATGCTTACACCACGCTCTTCAGTCCTGGAGCCACCAGAACCAGGAGCCAAAACAAACACCTTTTCTGGAAACCAGAACCTGCCTCACATGTTTTGCTAGAACCACAATATGTTGACTGACACACTCACAAAACAATGTGTGCCAATACTCAGCAGAGCTACCGACCGACCATAGTTGCAGCACACCTGTCAGCATGGATCTGAGCTATCGCCATGGAGACCAGAGTGAAGAATCAACACTTAAGGAGGCGCCAGCACTTCCTGGGCTCTGGTGGGAGCTGCCACGTGGTGTGAGCTCCTGATGGCCATGCTGTCCTACACGCACACACTCTAGAGTCCTACCAGCTGCACCTGCACGGAGTCACATGGAGGACCCCAGCCAGAGTTCTCTTCTGCAAAAACACAGGAGCGATCCCATGAAGGCTGGGATCCAGGAGGAGCTGCAGAAGCCACTGGAATCCACTCTCACTTTTTTTTTCAAAGATTTATGTTGTTGATTTAAAACACACAGTTACAGAGTACGTGGGTGGCTGGTCTGCGTCCACGGCCGTGGGAGCTGACCTCTAGCATGTCCTCTCTCCTCTTACGTGGGTGGCTGGTCTGCGTCCACGGCCGTGGGAGTTGGCCTCTCAGTGTGTCCTCTCTCCTCTTGAGTTCACCATTCATCTCTGGAACAACAGACGTGTGGCTTGACTGCATTCAGCTTGCAGAAACACCAATGTGAGCGTTACCTGTGGACATGTCTCCAAAGCAGCCAGAGACACAGGCCACCACTCAGCTGCCCAAGACAACCAGAGCTGCGACAGGGTGCCAATCCACCAGGCCCAAGATGACCGAAGTGACAGCAGCCCTCGTAGTGTGCTGCACCGAGGACAGCCATGAAGGGAACAGCTTGTCGAGCTCGCTCTGTCAACCTAGAGATGACACAGTGTGCTGGAGTTACGAACAAACAAGGCTTCTCACAGTCTTCACTATTTTGAGTCATATAGTGATAGCAAAGTCTAATTTAGAAATACAGAGATAAGCTTTGGACCAAATCTTGGAATATTTGGTTATTTTGGAAATCCATTTGATTGTTCATTTTTTCTTGAGAAAAATATGATGCACTTTTTTTTAATGTTCATTTTTATTGGAAAGGCAGATTTACAGAGAGAAGGAAAGACAGAGAGAAAGGTCTCCCATCTGCTGGTAAACTCTCCAAATGGCCACAACAGCCAGAGCTGAGCTGAGCTGAAGCCAGGAGCCAGGCGTTCCTTCCGGGTCTTTCACACATGTGCAGGGTCCCAAGGCTTTCGGCCATCCTCCACTGCTTTCCCAGGCCACAGCAGAGAGCTGGATGGGAAGGGGAGCAGCCGGGACATGAACTGGCACCCATGTGGGATCCTGGCACTCAGCTAGGACTGGCCTGTTGGGTCAATGTGCCCCACATTATGCTTTTAGTCTAGGAAGCCACTTTTAGCCATGTAACATTTCCCGGTGAGGACGGAGGCTTCCTTCATTCACCGGGACATGCAAGAGGACGCCAACACAAGGGCCCAGCAGGACAGACTGTAATTACCCACCTGCTACTCAAACCTTCCGATTCAGCAACGCCAACCAATGCGGCTACTGTGGCCTCATTAGTCTTCAATTGTGAGCTTTCTTGAAGACAATCTAATTAAAGATAATCACCATCTCTTCTACCCCCAAACGAAGAATCTTCACACTGAAAAAGAACATTTGCACAGCAACCACAAAATTAAAATAATCCTTGGTTTTGAGAGGAAAGTGACGGTTTGATGATTTTCAGAGGTTGTCATCTGATACAGTACATGGCACATTAATGCAGAATCATGGGTTTTTCCCCTGCCGATGCAAGTGTGCAGAGATATTGTCCTCTCTGTGAATTAGTGATCCCTTGCTGACTTGAGCCATCTGGCCATTCAGTGAACACTGGGTCAGCTCCCCATGCTGAGGTTTTGCCGTGGAAAACAAGGCAGAACTGGTTTCTGGAGAGACAAGTAGAAACAACGCCCTCCGTGCCAGTGGGCTCCCTGTGCGGCAGATGCTGCGGGGACACGCCTGAGCTGCCTGCAGTCCTAGCACTGCAGACATGCAGGGAACCTGTGTGGCCATGTTCAACAGCAACGCCCCGACCTCAGCACACTCCCATCGACTCGCAGCAGCCGGGAAACCGTGCACACACAAACACTGAGCAAGTCAGAGACACAAAGGGAGAGAACTGAGGGCCACACGAGGGCTGGGCTTCGTCGGCATGCTCGCGGCACCCACGGGTAAATGGTGCTACAAGCAGTGAGTCAGAGGAGACATCTGGAGAAGTGCCCGGCCGAGCGCCACGGGCGGGATGTGTCAGGGACAAGTGAGGCTCACGTGCTGTCCGAAAAGGTAACGTTTCGGAACAAGAGCCCAGCCCTCAAGGCTCGAGACCACTCTTCTCTGGGAGTGCCTCTCGCTGCCCAGGCCCCGTGTCCCAGGGGAGCCCTTCAGGCAGGACCGAGCCTCTCTTCTCTGGTTCCAGAGGTTTCTGTCAGGAACTCCAGCTCTCTCTGCTCGTCTGTCTCCGCTGGCTTAGAAGCTAATCAGACAAAGAGGAGAACATCACGAGTACTCATAGCCTTGGGAAGCCAGACCCTCTGGGACCAGCTTGACACAGGGGCCAATGCAGGGGGCCCCAGAAGAGCACTTCATCAGGCTCTTTGACAATGGCCCTGGCCTTCACTGGCCCTGTCCATCTCAAGTTTGTGAATTTGGGTACTGACCTGGGTGGTGAGCGGCAGACGAATGAGTGTCCCAGGGAGGCCGGGCTCCTGGCTCAGAGAGCTTGTTGACCCTGTGTTTGTTGCACAACATCTCTTTTTAAGTGTGATTTGCAACAGGTGCAGTGTGACCAGTATGTGTTTGAAGGCAAATATTAGACTTATCACATGTAGGCCTTGGGTCCTTCAGATGAATATTAACTTTGCTAATTTTGCTATGTCTTTAGGTCTCCTGGCAGCATCTTTTAGGACGTCCAGTTTCAGCCTCAGACGGCACGACCCTGAATTCATCCTGATGTCTGGAAGCTTCCAGGATGTGGCGGCGGCGTCGGTCAACCATCAGATGCTGTTCCCCTTCGATCTGGTTTCTGAATTTCCTTCCACAGCACAGAAGGGAACGCAGGGGACACATGAGTACCACAGCAGGAAACCAAGGGAGTGGGGGAGGAGGGAAGATAGGCCCCCTGTTGGAGCCCAGAGTGAGGCAGCCAGAGCGTGGCCTTACTCAGAGGCGGGGCCCTCAAGGACCTCAGATGACGCGGCCTTGGATCACCTGCACAGGCGCAGGGAGGCCGTCCGCGCAGACCACGAGCCCCGCTCGGATGGGGACAGATGCATGTTCATGTTGCCCTGTCGGCTAAGCCAGCACGTATGGATTCAATCACTCTGAGTCTGTTTTTCCCATCAGAATGAAATCTTTAATTTGCTTAGTTTTTAGATATAATTTTCTCTAAGGGAAAAAGTAGACTTTACCTAAGGGTCATAAAATGCAGTTGGGGAAAACTTTAGGACTCTGAAATGTTATGGTGAAGCCATTTGTTGTCGTCCGTCTGCTTCGATTGTTTGTGCATGCAGGGTCTTCAGGGAATGAGTGGAAATGTATAAACAGCAGGCATGGGTTCCAGAAGCAGAATAAGCCCAGACCAACGTGTAACGTACCTGAGCACCTAGTCTGACGCACCGGGAAGAACGACACATCAGTTTGAGTAGAGATCTCACGGGATCACACGAATTCTGCTCAGGGAAGCACAAACAGCCAATTACAGCAAAGCGGCGAAAGCCCTGATGCTTCCAGAACGGTTTGGGGGAACGACGCCCTCAGAAGCCAGCGTGCACCAGCAGACGCTGTTTCAGGAACGGAGGGGCTGTGTGGTAGACGCACTCAGACTGCTCGCTGCCCAGACCCCTGCCACTGGGGTTCTGTGTCCAGAAACTGCCACCTTGGAGCGTGCCCTGAGGCCCACAGCTTTCACCAGCAATGCCTGGCGAGCCTTATCGGCAAAGCAAGGTTTGCCAGATCACCTTCTGCCTGTTACACTTTGTATGAACATGTTACCAGGGAAATCTGCAGCGCTTGAATAAACAGCACTTTCAAAATTGGAAAACAGCTCTGTTTTCCGGTTTATTTTGTTTGGATGTTTAATATCAAATTGTAGATAATAAGGACAACAGATGGCAAAATGCTAACCCTGTGTCTCCGCCATCGATAATTTGCTTTGCATTAAAACTGTATTAAGACGTCCAGAGCTCCCATTGTGTGCTGCACTTTAAAGGCAGGTGTTGCAGGCATGCAAGCTAGCCCACTGCTTGAGACACCCACCCACCCTGTCGATATGCTGCCTAGAGTTCCTGGTCTTCTGCTTCCAACCTAGCTTTCTGTTTCGGGGCCTAAGAAGGTAGCAGATGACAGCCCAGGGCCGCTCACATGGGAAACCCGGGTGGAGTTCCTGGCTTCTGGCTTCGATTTGGTCCAGCCCTGACTCATGTGGGCACTGGGGGAATGAGCAAGTGAATGGAACATCTGTCGATCTCTCTCTGTCACTTACCTTCTAAATAAATATTTTAAAAAGAAAACCATTTCATATTAACACCAAGAAGGAAACTACACAGAATGGCCCAAGATGTCTGAGCAACATTTTGACAGTGTGTAAATATTTTGCATGAGGAGTGCCAGTCAGAGACAGGGTCTGCGCAGCCCCAGGCCTCTAATCTCGGAGCTGCCAACATCACGTAGAGCCTCAGGCCTGTCTTATTCAATTTAAATGTTAGTTGTATAAACTCAGGCCACCTATTCTGAGCCTCGTTCACCTCTGGGAATGAGGACCGTTTTGCCCAGAATCAAGATTGTTGGTGAAAGGAGTTAAATCATGAGACCAGGTGGCTGTGATAAGCATGTGCCCCTCCCTCTGGTGGGAGGTGGTGCGGCCTTGGGCAAGCCAGGGCTGGGGAGGCTAGTGGAGGTCTCATGCGCCCCTTCCCACAGGGTGAGGTCAGCAAATCCTCCCCTCAATGCCTGGCAGGAGTCAGATGGCAACAGCGTGGTACTCAGCAGCTGTGACTACCCACCAAGGATTCCTGTGGAATCTGCTAGTGCTCCTGGCAGGGGCCCGCTACCTGGAGACCCCAGCAATGCAAATAGATCTAGCAGAGAGGGAAGATATAATTACTGCCAGTATCAACACAGATAATCAAATGAGTGCCATGTTTTGTTTGTTTGTTTCACTCTCCAATGCAGGATAACTTGCTTCTAATAACTCGGAGTCCCAGAACTGCCCCTGGGGTATTCGGCATTCCTCTTCCCTGACATTACTAAGTCCCAGGTGATGGTTTTAAAGGTCAGCCTTCTCAGGGCCCTGAGTCAGCAGCTCCTCCCGCCCTCAATGCAGGACACAGAGGAAGGTGGGATGGACGTGACGCTGAGAGGGCACAGGGACCCAGGGGAGGCCAGAACTTGGCATCATTCACGAGGGCTCCGAGGTCCTGTGCTGTGTGTCACCTGTCATCCCAGACTGGGTCATCCCAAATGGATCAACCACTTGTGTGAAAAACTCTAAAAGGAAAGTCTATATCAACGAGTCAGAAGACCTAGAAGAGATGGAGAGATGCCTGAGCACAATGCATCTGCCAAAACTGAATCACGAGGCAATTAATAACATAATAACATAACAGGCTGTAATAAGGATTGAGACAAAATCCCTCCCAACCAAGCAAAGCCCTGGGCCAGACGGCTTCACTGCAGAATTCTACCAAATGTTTCAAGAACTTACCTCAATCCTCCACAAGCTTTTCCAAATAACAGTAAGGGAGGAAATCCTTCCAATGAAGCCAATATCACCTCAATACCAAAGCCAGATAGACACACAGAAAAACAACCACGGGCCGATATCCCTGATGGACACAGATACAAAGATCCTCAACAAAATACTAGCCAAAAGGACCCAACAACACATCAGGCAGATCATTCACCCAGACCAGGTGGGATTCACCCCAGACATGCAGGGATGGTTTCACATATGCAAATCAATAAATGTGATTCACAACATCAAATTGAAAAATAAAAACCACATGATCATCTGAATGCAGAGAAGGCATTTGACAAAATCCAGCACCATTTCTTGTTAAAAGCCTTAAGCAAGATAGGCATTGAAGGAACATTCTATAACACAAAGCAATGTAAGAAAACCCAATGCCAGCATCATACAAAATGGGGAAAGACTGGAAGCTTTTCCATTAAGATCTGGAACTAGAAAAGGATGTCTACTTCATCGCTACTATCCAATATTGTACTAAAAGTCCTTGTCAGAGCTGTTAGGCAAGAAAAACAAATTAAAGAATTCAAATTGGATCTGAGGAATTAAAAGTATCCCTATTTGCAGATGACATGATTCTCTATACAGGAGAACTGTATCATGGAAAAATAAAACAAATAAGTAAACTTTAAAAAGGAAAAAAAGTCTAAAATGCATGCAGCCAAGTATGCCAAAACGAAACCTGTGCCTTGTCAAATTTTCAAATGATGAGGTTGACCGAAGGGAATTCATAACTGTCAGATAAATCATGACTTAGAAGTCATCATTTTGTGTGTGAAGATTGTTTTGACTTCAAATGTGTTTACAAATATTATTGCAAACAAAAAATTACCAAAATAATCCCTGTATGGAAAATATCAATCCCAGTATGCATAGTAAGTTCACATATTTGACAAATGCTACAAGCCGAAAGTCGTAGTGCATATACGAGATCAGTGACACTTTTCACACTTGGCGATTTTCAGTATTTCTGCTGACTAGGCTGCTTGGAAATAGACAAATATGAACAATAAGTAAAATTACCAGATTTTCTAGCAGTACTTGCTCTATTTCTTCATATCCTTGGAGATACATAGCTCTTTTTTACAAAATTGGACAATATTATTGCACCTTACAGTTTTTCACACTGTCCGATTGTCCTTGTTCCCTATCTCGTCAAGAAATAGTTGAAAATTATTTTAATGCTCGGTGTAATTTGGCGGTGCAGGGGCATCTGTGTGTTTATTCTCTGGTGATTAACTCATTCAGAATCGCCCCAGTATTTTCTCAGCGATTGACACAGTGATGAGTACCTATGTCTCTCTCTAACTCTTGACCTGCGGCGGCTCAGCCTTTGGTTCCGAGGCCCTGGTGGCATCTCTGCTTGTCTTCCGCAGTGGACAGCAACACTAAGGGTGGTCCACCCTCCCTGGGTCAGCAGGTTCCTCAAAGGAGCCTAGCCTCCAGGGACAACAGGATGAGCTGCAGAGGAAACGGACATCACACTCCACTTTCTCAAAGATGCTGTCAACTTTTACTTCTAAAAACAAATGCACTATAAAAGATTTTCTTATGAAAGCAAATAATATTCTACTTACAACAGATTTAATGAAACACTGATAAGATTAAATTCTTAGCATTCTAATGAAGTTAGAAATATATTTCCCCAATGCACTTAATTTTAACTAACAATTGATCAAATAATGCATTTTTATAAAATGGTGATTTACATATGACAAGGTTTATTGGTCAACAGGAACATCTTTCATTCTTGCGATCTTTGCATCAAAGAATCCTTTATGTTTGTGAGATAAAACGAAGAGAAGAAATAAAATTTTTAATGACACTATAATTTTTACGTATTTATTTTGTGGGCAGCATCATAAAAAATATTTACTGCTAAGAAGAGAAGGAAACCATGAAACACACCCAGTAAGTAACTGCATCCCTTCTTCTGAAATAGATGTTTCCATCTCCCACCAGTCCTGAGGACCACTAAAACCGCAGGTCTTTCCCACCGCCCTCAGGTGGCTGCTCACCTCACTGTGGCTGCTTTGAGTCTTTGTGAAGGGGTATGGTGTGTTCTTTCACTCTGGTCTCTCACAGTCATTTGCGTTATCTCCTTACCGAGACGCTGACAACGGCCAAGATGTGAAGTGCACAACGGCACTCAGTATCAGCTGGAACAGAGGTATAAGGACACAGCACGATCCTATCAAGCCATTCGAGGCATGAAGCCTTGTCAAGTGTGGCCACATGGCTGGACCAAGAGGACACTGCATGCACTGCCACGTTTTAGCAGAACTGTACACAGTAGCCACAAGTTGGAGGTAACCAGGGTATCCACTTCTAGAGGATGGGTGAAGAGGATCAAGATGACAGAGTAAGGTAAGGACATGCTGAAGCAGACAGGGAAACATTAGCCAGTGTGAACAAGAGAGGGCACATTCCAAGGAACAGAAGAGGGCAGAACAACAGCAGAGGGGCACCTGGAGACTGACAGACACAGGAAAGCAGCGGACAGAACGGTGTGGTATTGCAAGGACCGATACCCTAGTGGCACTCAGCAAGTAGTGAACTGAATTGCACCTGGAGCCAGAACTCCACCAGCAACAAGGTGGGAAGGGGAGCTCACGGGGAGCTCAGGAGGAGAACCCAGAAAAAGAACTGCTCATCCCGCTGGTCTGTTTGATTTGACCAGGAGCAGAGACAGAGCAGCAGGTCCCAGATGGGCAGTGTGGGAACAGGGTGGATTTCACAGCTCAGTCCCTCCTCTAAAGCCAGATTGGGTACCATCTTGTCTAGAGAGACAAAGACTATGGGGCAGGACTGAGTGTGCACTTAGCTGAGAGTAAACTCATTTCTGACTCAGTGAACGGCAACAACGTGGGATCCTGCAGGTGCCACTCCAGATAGGTCCAGGTAGCCCTCAGACCTGACAGCCAGCAGATCAAGAACTCCAGTTTGGCATATCAGGAGACATTCTGTATGGTGTGGCAAAGGCTTGGACACTGCAGGGACAACAGTGAGCTGCACATGTGCTGAGCTGGGAGTGAACTCGCTGAGCTCAGTCCATTGCACTAGTCCCACACAGAAAATAACACTGACTTTGGCATCATATGAGTCAAAATAGGTCCATGTGGCCCTCAGACCTAATGGCCAACAGGTTCTGGCAAGATCAGTACCACTAACAACCTAACAATATAGGACAGCTGGTGTCTCCCTTTTCCTGGCACCTGCTCAAACCGGAAGTGGGAGAAACGTTGTATAGACAACGGTGCAGCCTCAGAATCGGATCACAGGAGGTGGAGAGTGGTGAGCCAGGGTCTGGGGCTACAGAGACCATGGTGGAAATCTAACATAAGAACCCAGAGCTGGAACTCGCTGGAGGGAGTGGCACAACTGACTGCAAACAAAGAGCCGAGTACCAACTGCAAGAAGTAAAATCAAACTGTAGACCTGTGGATGACACAGCTTAGAAACCTGCCCCAAGAGAAGACTCTGCTAACCAGAAGTACAATGACCAAGAGCAAAAGAAGAGACAAAGGCACAATGAATATTAGTGAACACTCCCTTGCAAAGGAGCAAAACCATTTGCCAACCTCAGAGCTAACTGAGGAAGACATTGAGAAAACGGGGAATACAGAATTCAAAACACTTGTTATAAAGCTTCTTATCAACAATGAGAAACACGTAAACCAGGCATTCAAGGAATTTAAGGAATATGTCACACAGGAAATGAATTAAATGAAAGTTGAGATATACATATATATATATATATATATATATATATATATATATATATATATCAGAAATTAAGAATATAGTAGAGCCAATTAAAAGTACAGTGGAGAGTCTCCAGTATAGAATGGTCCCTTGCCCTCCTGGGCACAGGCAGTGGAAATACTGTGGCCTCTCCGAAGAGCTGCAGGTGCCTGCTGAGTGGAAACCAGCACTGACACTGCCTGCAGGTCCCTTCTCGGTAGTCGCTGGAACTTCTTGGGGGACGAGGGCTGTGGCCTTTTGGTCACTAGCAGGACCGGCGGGTTTCCCCAGAGGGCTGTGAACACACAATGTGAAGAAGAATGTGCTGCCTTGCGGACAGATCTCCGAATCCTTAAACAAGTTTAGGTTTTAAGTGATTCTGAGAACTTTCAGCGTTTTTTTTTTTTTTTTTTTTAATTTTATTTTAAGTTCATTAATTACATTGTATTATGTGACACAGTTTCATAGGTACTGGGATTCTCCCCACCCCTCCCCAAACCCTCCCACCATGGTGGATTCCTCCACCTTGTTGCATAACCACAGTTCAAGTTCAGTTGAGATTCCCCCATTGCAAGCATATACCAAACATAGAGTCCAGCATCTTATTGTCTAGTCAAGTTCAACGGCTTCTTAGGTATACCCTCTCTGGTCTGAAGACAGAGCCAGCAGAGTATCATCCCAATCAATTAAAAGCTCCAACATACCATCAGCAAAAATTTACATCATTATGGAATTAATTGACATAGTAATGAGTAACCAATATGGTAAAAGTAAATGCGATTTCTTATCCACCTTCTGTGACCACCTCATTGACATTTCAATTTTGGTTTATACACAACATATAACATTCATAACATAACTTGTTATACATAACATCATATCAAATTAAGGCAAACATGTGGTATTTAACCTTTTGGGATTGGCTCATTTCCCTTAGCATTATGGTTTCCAGTTTGGCCCATTTGGCCACAAAGAACTGCATTTTGTTTTTTTTAATAGCTGAGTAGTATTCCATGGAGTAGATGAACCATAGCTTTCTTATCCAATCCTCTGTTGATGGGCATTTTGGCTGCTTCCATGTTTTTGCAATTATTCAGCATTTTTTTAAATGACGTCAGGTGAGAACTCATAGCAGCTGTTTTTAAAGAATTGGCCCAGGCACGTGTTGGCAGTGAACATCTGGGCAAATGGAGACTCTAAGGCGGACTACGTCAGCCAGTGGATTCTGGAGAGATTTCATCGTACGTGGAGTGGCAAGATTGGGGCGCTCTCCCACCCTCGTTTTGCCAACTGTATGACTGGTAAATAAGTAACTGTTTAGAAAATATACTGGGAAAAAAAATCTTGGAGCCACGTTGAGTCATTGCTGCAATGAAATGATTCAAATGATACAGCCACTTTTACCAAGGCAGATGGCCTTGTTTACGTTTGTTTTCTCAATCACTGAGAAACATTTTTAGGTGATGGAAAATATCCAAGTTTTTTCAGGATGATTTATTTCTTTAGCTGAAAGTCAGGGTTACAGAGGAGCAACAGCAAGATCTTTCCCCACTGGTCCACTCCCCAAACAGCAGCAGTGGGGGCTGGGCCAGGCTGAAGCAGGATGAATAGCTGCACAGGCCTCTCCAAGAGTGGCAAGGGCCCAAGGACCTGGTCCAGCGTCCACTGCTCTACCAGGGGGAGCAGAAGTGGAGTAACCAGGACTGGAACCGGTGCTGCTATTGAATGTCAGCACTGTAGGTTACTGCTTAACCTGATGAGTCACAGTATCGGCCCCAAAATGCCCATTAGATATGAAAACTATGGCACCTAGATTAATAAAACAATATGAAATGTCACATCTGGGGAGAGCTGGCAGAAGGTTTGATATCTAGCAAGTATATTGGGGCAGGATACAGCATATTTTGTTTACTATCTGTCTCCTTTCCACAGTTTGCAAACCATGCAGGCCACGGTGTCAGCCGACAGTTCCACAGCGCGGGGCCCCGTGCTTGAACAGCGGCTGTGGGCAGCTAGGACAGGCCTGTGGTCAAGCCCCCGCAACATGCCAGGTGTGACTCAGGGCACACCGAACCACACAAGCTCCAGAGGCACCTGCTGTTCTCACAGCCTCATGGCTTCCATCCCGGCTGGTAAGAAGTGTGTGTCTGCACTCGGTTGGCAGAGCTGAGCAGCATCTGCGCCCATGGGTGCTGTGGCAGAGGCGGCCCGAAACTCACTGACAAGGAACACTTCCTTCTTCAGTCCAAGTACACCTTGTGGCAACGCGGAAGGTGAGACCAGTTGACCCAAGGCATAGTCCATTCAGAAACAAAAAATACGTGAATTTATGTGGCCACCCTAACAGCTAGGACGTGTCAGAACAGCTTGGGAGAGAATGTGCGGTCAGACACACGCCAGAGCCATTGGGATCTGGGTGAAAGTGACTCCCAAGTTTTTGATGGAGAACCCAGCCTAGCTTCCTACTACAATTGAATCGTGAAGGAACTCATGTTCTTCAAAACTCACAAGCCTTCCAATTCTGCCTTGCTAGTCATGACTAATTTTATTTGTGTTTTTCTTTGATGGATTGTAATTTTTGCTTCTGTAGGAATGAAAAATTCCCGTGCCAGATGCATGAAACAGCCAGTGACAATGATAGGTGTCCCAGCTCAGCAGAGTACCAGCACACACTGCAAACATGGGCAGACGTCAGAGCCCAGGACTGAACGCCCACCCCACACTCCAAGGCAGCAGACCCTCCTCAGCTGCTGCTCAGACAGGTGGAGCTAGCTGGTGAAGATGTCTTCCACCTGAGGCTCGGCCCACCTCATCATGCGAGATAACTGCAGAACGGGAGCAGTGCCCCGGGACTGCAACAAAGACAGCACAAAACACGCCCTCAGCAGCGCGCAGCGGACATTGCTGAGAACTGGCATGGAAAGCCAGAGCCTGTGGGAAGCTCCGCCTGCACGAACAGCAGCCCCCAGGGTGCTGATCCACGTCCCAGCTGCTCCACCTCTGATGGCCTGGGAAAAGCAGCAAAGCAGCTCACATGCTTGAGTGCTGCCATCGCAGTGGGAGACCCCCACGAAGCTCCTGGCTCCTGGCTGTGGGCTCCCGTCTGGATGAGCAGGCCCAGGGCCCAGCGCGTGGGAGTGGGCTGTGTGTAGGAAGGACATCAGGAAGTCTGACCCCTTCAGGGACAGGGCAGCGGCCTATCAGGCTTCTCCAGATGCTCCTTGGAGAGGCCTCAGGTGCAGGACTGCTAAGTCTGTGCTTCAGATAACACATGAGGCACGTCCTTCCCCAGGGACCGTCACGAGGCGGTCCTTTCCTCTCGGTCCCAAAGAGCACTCCGCCCAGCCCACCAGTTTCTGCTCTCCCCACCTTGCTAACCTGCCTCATTTTTCTACAACTTTGGAACAGTGGCAAAGCCTACAGTCTCTGGGATCTCAAGTTCTGACCCTCTGGAATGTGCTTCTGCCTATGGACGTAGGGTTCATTGCTGGCTCCCTGCGTTGGGGTGCTCACAGCCTGGGATCCCCAAGGCTGTGGCCAGGCGTGTGTGACACCTTCAGAGGTGTCACAGGCCCAGCCTGTTTCCTAATATAAAGCAACGGGCAGGGCGGCTGAGCATTCAAGCGAGAGCCATTGTCCCCGCATGCCTGCCCACTGCCCTGGTTGGCCAGGTCCCCTCTGGTACAGCTTTCTCCTGAGGAGGGAGTCATGTGGGCGCCACTGCACCACTGTGCCAAGTCGTCAGCAAGCCAGCCTGGACACACAGGAGACTCGGTGTTGCAACCCTGCCTCTGAAGTACCTCTGGGGACAGAGACCCAGAGAGGCAGGCAGGGAGGTTGGTACTGTTTTGAACACTCAGAAGAAGCTGCTGGGCCCGGTCCCGTCCTGCTCTGTCCCATGGCGGACAGCCTGGGCTGAGGGCCTCACAGCAGCCACACGTCCTGATGACCCTTCACAGTTTTGTTCAACTGAGTGTATGTGAAACTTTGATAACTGTCATAAACTCATTTCTTAAGAAATTAATTTGCATCAGTAGTTAGGCCTGATAAATATTTTATTTATTCAGACTTACCTAAATAAAAGATTCAAGAGGTCAAGGCAAGTGAAATAGTCTTGAGATTCACTAAATACAGCGATGAATAATGCATTTTCAGATTAAAAACCTGGCCAGGTCTTCTAATGGAGTGTGCTGTCCAATGTCAATGCATTGAATGCATTTTGGAATATAGGTTGAGTTTTATTTTTAAGATTTCTGTTTTGAAAGTCAGGGTTACAGAGAGAGAGAGCTCTTCCACGAACTGGCTGACTCCCCCGATGGCTACAGCAGGCAGACCTGGACCAAGACAAAGCCAGGAGCCAGGAGCTTCCTCCAGGTCTCCCTCAACCATGGCAAGGTGCCAGACAGTTGGGTCATCTCCTGCTACCTTTCCCAGGCCGTGAGCAGAGAGATGGGCAGAAGTGGAGCAGCCAGGACTCTAACAGGAGTCCATATGGGATGCCAGCGTCCCAGGCTGCAACTCCCCACTGTGCCACAATACTGGCTTCAAACAACCCTAAAACAGAACACAACCGCAAGGCACTCTAACCAGGCCTGTCCTGAGTCCACGCAGGGACTCACCCGTGCGTGAGAAACACACTCAGCGAACAAAAACATGTAGTACATTTCTCCCACACCTCAACCCAGAGACATCCCCCCAAATGGGAAATCATGGGGCTTCCGCTGGGCCAGGACACAAGGCATTAGTCAAGGAAGGCAGTCAGTACCTGGCAAGCTAATGCAAATCCCAGGAAGAGGGAAAGAGGCTCTTGGCCAACCTGTTGACCACGATGGTAAAAATGGACCTGAGAAGGCGGTGGGTCCCTGGGCACTTGAAACACCTGCACCCTGAGTCAGAGGTCCTGGGAGCCACCCTACTTCTTCTGCCCGTCAGCTCCCTGCTAGCGTGCCTGCCAGGGGGCAGGTGGGCCAGGGGGCAGGTGAGCCAGGGGGCAGGTGGGCCAGGGGACTGGGCCCAGCTACCAAGGGGAAGGCCAGAGAGAGTTCCTGGCTCCTGGCTTCAGCCTGGCTGAGCCCAGCTGCTGGGATCATTTGGAGAGTGAACCAGTACATGGAAGATCTCTCTCTCTCTCTCCTTCTCTCTATGTCACTGTGTCTTTCAAATACACACATTATTGTGATAACAAACAGAAACAACCGCATATTTAGGACATTCAGGATATAGAATATATTTAAAACTCTATGAAAACTTGTGTTTGAAATTCTAAAATTGCCCTTCACAATAGAGAGGAAAAACTGATACGTTGACTAAGACACACTTGTTGGACAACACAGAACTCTGCTCCGAGAAGTCCAGCCAGGTGGGCCTATAGTCCACTCAGAAACCGGAAGACACAACAGCACTGCAGCATCAACTCTTCCCACGTCTGATCTCGAGGCTCGGCACCATTCAGGGACATCAGGGACATGCTTTGTGGACACTGAGAAGCTGATTCTAAAATGTCCATGGAAAAGGAAATAAAACAGCCCAAAGAACTCTGAGGCAGAGTCAAGCGGGGAAATGCATTCCTGATGGCAAGCTGCGTTCCCTGCTGGGCCACGCATTGCTGAGGACCCAGAGCGGAGTGCATCGTTCAGCCTGGGCCACCACAGCACCCACGGCGGCCAAGCCACAGAGGCACACAGCACCAGCTGCACCCCCACAGCAGCCACAGCCACACAAGGCACAGGCCACCACCCCGCCCATGCCATGGGGGTTGGGAGCCTCTGAGGACACCCTCCCCGCAGTCCTGCTGGCAGACCTGTCTCTGCCATGAGAGGTCTGTCCTGTTTTGCATAGTTTGTGCCCCACAGTCTGTGGGGGCCTGAGACAGGCCTGTGTGTAACTGGGAACACCTCAGCAGCGCAGGCTGCCCGAAATCCACCCATGGAGCAAGAACAACCTCCGAGAAGAGAAGCGTGGACCCCGCAGGGGCTGTGCAGAGGGCGGTGCGGGGGCTCGAGAGGTGAGACACCTGCCCCGCTCTGCCTACACTCCCTACTCCCCAGGCAAGTCTGCCGTGGCTGGCCACTCCGGAATAGAAAGTTAAGCACAGGCCCGCATCCCACTGGAATCCGAGGGGGATTTTCTGTGGAATGCACTCACTCTCTTGCTTGCTTTAGGCATAGGGAGTCCCCAGTGAACGCCCCACAGTATTGGGGACGCGTAAACTCACCAGTTCAATGATTGCTTTTTGTGTCATTTGCCTTTTCTCTCAGCATTCCTGCTTTGGGAAAATGACCGTTCCTATGGAAACAATAGTGGCACTACCAGGTCCTGAGTGCAGTCCACAAGGGAAAAATGATTACATAAAAATGCCTGTTTTATTCTTCAAATGTCTGTAAGTATGCATCCGTTATCATAATATCAAGAAATTGGGGGGAAAAAAATCACAGTTCAAAGTCAGACTAGCCCCTCGGTTGAATGCGCAATATTTTCCCAGCTGCTGGTGAGACAGAAGCCTGAAGGTGGCCTCATGCCTTGTTCCTTGGTGAGGCTGGGGTTTCCCACAGCATTCTCTGCTTTGGTAGACAGTTGAACACAAGAATATAAAAGTGTGCTGCAGTTGAAGCCATTTACATTCAGGGTTAATACAAACAGGTGGTCATTTGGTCCTGTCACTTAGCAACAGGTTGTTCATTGAGTTAGTCTTCTGCTGTTATTTTACTGGGATGCTCTTCCCATTTGGCTATTCCTCTTCTCTGTCAAGAGAACATCTTTAAGTATCATTTGTAGGGCAGGTTTAGAAGAGGCAAATTCTTTTAAATTTTCTTTACTGTGGAAGAATTTTATTTCATTTTCAAAGACGAAGGAAAGTTTTGCTGGGTACTTTATCCTGGACCAACAATTTTTTCCATTTAGAATCTGGAATTCTCTTCTGGCTTGTAGTTTCCTGTGAGTTTAATTGGCATTCCTCTGTATGTCAATTGGTTTTTCTAATGAGTACATTTAAGGATTTTTTCTGTATGTTTGCTTAAACAGAGTTGATTACCATGTGTCGTGGTGAAGATTGCTTTTGGTCAACCATGTTGGGAGTTCTATACCCTCCTGGATGTCATAGATTAATAGATGGATTTTTTTTTAATTCTATTTGCTGCCTACAGGAGACACAGCTCACCAACAAAGATCAACAGAAACTATATCTCATGGAGTTTGAGTTTTTAAAGTTTCATCTCTTCAAAACACTTTCTTCCTCATTAAACTCTTCACTGACTCATAGATCAACAAACAGTAGTATCATTTCCTTCAAGAAGGTTCTTGATTTTCTTTTTCATTTCTTCACCAACACATTAGTCATTCAGTAGCATCTTATTTAACTTTATGGTGTTGTTAATTTCGTTTTTTCCTGTTGTTGACTTTGTTTTGTGTCTTTCACATTTGCCTTTGGTTTTGGTGGGCCCTATTCCTTTTCTCTGTCAAGAGAACATCTTTAAGTATCATTTGTAGGGCAGGTTTGGAAGAGGCATATTCTTTTGTGGAAGAATTTTATTTCATTTTCAAAGACGAAGAAAAGCTTTGCTGGGTACTTTGTTCTGGGCTGACATTTTTCTTTTTGGTCTTATAGAATCTGGAATGTTTCGCTCCATTTCCTCTGGCCTGTAGAGTTTCCTGTGAGAGATCTCCTGTCAGTTTAATTGGCATTCCTTTACATGTCGGTTGATTTTTTTTTTTTTTTTTTGGCGTGCAGGTTTAAGGATCTTTTCCTTACATCTGATTGAAAAGAGCTTGATGATCATGTGTGATGGTTAAAACCACTTTTGGTCAAGCCTGCTGGGAGTTCTGTGTCTCCTGGACGCTGTTTCCGAATGTTTTTCTCTAGATTGGGGCAGTTTTCCTTTATTATTTTAGAAGCATCATTGTTATCAAACTGTGGGACAGACTTTGGTCCAACAATCTCTCGGTTTCACCTGTGGCCGCGGCATCTCACGTCGGCCTGGTGGTAATGGTTTTGGATCGTCAGAGCCGACACTCTGCCTTACAGAGACACTGAAGACATCTGCTGTGCTCATGGCTGCCACTGCTGAACCGTGAGCTTTTCCCGTGTCTCCTCCAGCACTCGCCTTAGCCCACTAGAAGTCATGAAACATTCCAGAAGCGAGTGATAGCTTACCTTGCAGCCCAAGTTGTTGCTTTACTTTAAACCATTAGCATTCACTTGGTAAAAGCTAACCCAGAGTAAATGAAAGATATTCATCTGAATAATGAGCTTTCTAGGGTAACATACAGTTTTAATTAGCTGTCAGAGGATGCATTCTTTGTCCTGGTGTAATTACTCACCACGCAGAGGCTGGCATCTCACTTGCAGAGGGAGCAGGAGGAGGAGGAGATTTTTGCCATGAATCCTTCTGTCATACACAGCACACAGACAGCCCAGAAGGAGACTGTGCAGAGGATGGTAGAACGCTTGATAAGGTCCACAGTGCATGGGCTAGGGTTTAAGTGTTGCAAGGACAAATCCTGGTTTGTATTGCAATTTCCAGGGGCAAAGGCTCCTAAAGAAATCTTACTCTGAAACCAAAGTCCTCCCACAGTGTTTAGGTTCCTCTTTTCTTATGGTTCAAGAAGCACTCATTGATTAAGGGTAATCTGGGACTAGTACCATCCAGTGTGACCCACTAGGCAGCTAAGAGCTGGAAACCAGGGAGAAGTTCAGGCCAGTTACGGAGGCAGAGAGAGCAGAAAATTCAGATTAAGAAGGATAATTACAGAATTCTAATAGCCACTCCCTATACTGGGTCATTGGTCTCCCTGCCTGTGCCCTAGTCAAGTGAGGCTTAAAGGGAATGGATTGACAGAGCTAGCCAGGGACAGAGCGAGGGATTGACAGAGCTAGCCAGGGACAGAGCGAGGGATTGACAGAGCTAGCCAGGGACAGAGCGAGGAAAGGCAGACAGCTCCTCGCCCTGGCAAGACGTGAGCTCAGAGTGGGGCAGAACAGCAGCAAGAGCCACTGCTTCCCCATGTACGGGTAAGAGCCTTCATTTCTGTACAATGGAATGCCAGTCCTGTTTACTTTTTATAGAGTGCTGAGAGTAAAACAAAAAGTCACATCAACTATGTAGCAAGATGTCGCCTGTAAACGAGAAAGGGAGACAGGTCTCGGTGTCTAACTGCATGACGACACCTTCCTCCCAGCAAAGAAGCAATCCACACGACGAGAGCAAAGCCACGAGTGGTCTTCTCCTGTTACTCATTTCAGTTATTTGACAGGCAGAACAGCAGAGAGTACTGCATCAACTGGCTTCCTCTCCAGATGCCTGCAGGAGCCAGGGCTCGGCCAGGGCTCAGTCAGAGCTCAGCCAGGGCTCGGCCAGGGCTCAGCCAGGGCTCGGCCACGGCTCAGCCAGGGTGTGGCCAAAGCATGGCCAGGGTTCGGCCAGGGCTCAGCCAGGGCTCGGCCAGGGCTCGGCCAGGGCTCGGCCAGGGCACAGCCAGGGCACAGCCAGGGCTCGGCCAGGGCTCGGCCACGGCTCAGCCAGGGTGTGGCCAAAGCATGGCCAGGGTTCGGCCAGGGCTCAGCCAAGGCTCGGCCACGGCTCAGCCAGGGCTCAATCAGAGCTCAGCCAGGGCACAGCCAGGGCATGGCCAGGGCACAGCTAGGGTGCAGCCAGAGCATGGCCAGAGCACAGCTAGGGTGCAGCCAGGGCATGGCCAGGGCACAGCTAGGGTGCAGCCAGGGCATGGCCAGGGCACAGTTAGGGTGCAGCCAGGGCATGGCCAGGGCACAGTCAGGGTGCAGCCAGGGTATGGCCAGACCTCAGCCAGGACCAAACCTAGAACTGGAAAGGCTCTCTCCTTGTCTTCCCTGTGGCTGGCAAGAGTTCTAGCACTTGAGCCTTTCCCACTTCTTCCTAGGTCTGAGTGAGCTGGAGTCGGGAGCAGGAGCTCAGCTTTGAATCCAGGCTGTCAGATGTGGGCCCACTGGGCAAGCACCGCCCGTAAGTGTGTGCAAAGTAATCAAGACACATGCTGTCGCATGAGGCGTCTCCCCACAAACAGACCCCCGGGGCCATGTGCAAGGCCAACAGCTTCTAAATCCCAAACCAGTCACATGTGCAACCCCAGATGCACCTCTACCAGTGGGTGCCCGGCTGGTGCTTCACCATTGTTCCCACTGAGGTGCACTGCCTGGGCTCCCTCTCCCGCTTCCATTCGCCTTGAAGATCTCGAGTCGGCAGCCCCGGCCCCCCACGCCCACGCACACTGCCCGGTTCATCTTGAGTCGGCAGCCCCGGCCCCCCACGCCCACGCACACTGCCCGGTTCATCTTGAGTCGGCAGCCCCGGCCCCCCACGCCCACGCACACTGCCCGGTTCTGTAGCCTAACACCCCGACGCTGCTCTGCTCAGAGGCCTGGGATGCCTGCTGCCTCGGGACTCACCTTGCACCCTCAAAATGAATCCTGCCCTTCAGCATGCATCCCACAACTCTGTGCACTGCTCCACATCACTGCCGCAGTAGTGCCGGCTGGTCTGCTGCCTCTCCACCAGGGGTCTCTCGGGGCCAGCCACGGTGCCCTGCTCTGTCTCTGTCCTCACTGGCTTCAGTGGTGTCCATTCTACCAAACCTGCAGGACAAACAGGAGAGACAGAGATGAGAAGCACACAGACAGGAGCAGGTGGCTTTCCTGGCCAATGCGCAAGTCTGCTGCTGTCAGAGGGGGCCACGTCTGTGGGCAGGACCACCCAACCAACACCCCAGGTAGGACCCAAGCTGAGGCGTCCTGACCTTCTGTGGGCTGAGCCGCCCAGCCACCCCACATATAATTAGGTACACAAGACTCAGGTGAATTAGGTCCTGACCCCTCCTGCTGCTCTCTGAGCAAGATCGCACAAGACAGGGTTGGGCAGGGCAAGTCACCCCTCGACAAGTGGGCCCAAATGAACTCCAAGCCTGGGCTGTGCCTGTGCCCCCAGCAGACACCCCTCCCGGATCCCACCCCACTCCTCCCTCCTGGAGCTCAGGCTGCCGCGTGTCAGGCCAGCCTGGAGGCCCGCAAACACCACCCATGGCGTCCGGCTCTGCAGACCCGGGTATGCGCCCATGTGTTCTTTCCCACCACCCTTATCTCTGAACGCTGCTGGCATGGGCCGGGAGATGGCTCCTAGATTTCCCAGGTCCAAGTCAATGGTCCGTTAGTGTTCTCCCCTCTGGACTTCCACCTGCCCGGCAGGTGCTCCTGTGCCAACACTAGCAGCTTTTATTTGCCTGTGAGCTCTCCGCTCTCTGCTCCTCAGCCGGTCATAGCTGTTTGTTTCGGTGTATCCAGGAAACTGTCTTCTGCATGGACAGCCCACAATCAACATTCGCCAGCGGATGTGCATGAACAGGCCCCTCCCCTCCCCCAGCCACGAGGTTTTGCTTTTCCCAAATGGCTTTTGGTCTGTGCCTTCCCCTGTCCCAACACAGCCTCCAATGCAGGAGGCTGCTGTTGGCACACGGGGCACGGGCCAGGGCACGGCCAGGGTGCAGCCAGGGCACGGCCAGGGTGCAGTCAGGGCGCGGCCAGACCCAGGCCGGCACCTGCCGAGACGCTCGTGTCAGCAGCACGCACACCATCGCTTCCTCCCCTTCCAATGCACGGCCTGCCGTAGCACAGGGCACTTAGGGAGGGAGAAAACCGCTTCAGCCCAAGAGTACCGTGCAGGGGCCCGAGGGGTGTGTGTCCTACTGCACACTGCAACACCGCCCTCTCTTTCCCCTCTCTGTAAAATAAATAAACTTAAAAAAACAGGGCTTCTCAGAAGTGTGTTGTCTTAATACTCAAGGGAGGGAACCTCGGAGTGTCTGAATCTTGGTTTGATTTTTCTAAGTTTTTGTTTTCATCCACGAAGTCTCTTTGTTCCACAGGGAAGGGCTCTGGAAACCTCAGTGTCATGGCTTGGGAGTTAAGCCATGCTCCTCCCAGCAAGAAAAATCGTTCCAATAAGTGTTGAAGTTGAATCATCGCCTTCCCAAGCAACTCCTGGAGAAGGGGCGTCCCGGGGCGCCAAGTGTTCTGCCTGTTCGCCACCCCGGTGATGCATGGATTTCAAAGATCCGGGGATAACTGGCATCACGCAGCAGCTGGAAGAATTTTAAAGCTCCAGAATTCAACATTGTTGTGTGTACTTCCGTTGCATGCTATTGAATATACTCATAATATCTAGTTAAGTGGATGCCTGCCGAGCAGAAGTGGCAGCTCCTGATGAACGCCAGCGTGCAGCATGACCTAAGCCAGCACTGGGCTGCAGGTTCCTGGCAATGTTTGTTAGACACCCATTTCAGGTGAGAAAGTGAAAAACATACTTCTGGGTGTCTCGGTGTGAATTATGGCTTCATCAGTGTGGTGGCACAATCAAGTCCAAATTCTGAGAGCTCAGGGGCCCCTGTGGCCGGCCTCCTGGGAGCTTTGTGGCAGGGTGGTCACCTAAGCACATGTCCCTCTGTGGGAACAGAGCTACCAACTAGCAGCGCCTGTGGAAGTCAGACGACATGGAGGTACAGAGGCCTACAGAGAGCCAGAGCGGCTCTAGTCCGATCAGAAAGCCATGGCCTCGGGTGGGCTCTGAGCTGCAGTGCCGTCGCTGCTGGGACCCTCACATCCGAGGTCACACTTTGAGTCAGCACTAGGGTAACACTCCTGGGAGGCAGCAGAAGATGGCCCACGTGCTTGGGCTCTTGCCACCTGCCAGGGAGATGTGGACGGAGTGCCTGGCCCTGCCCGTTGGAGGCATCCGGGGAAATCAGAAGATTCTCCTCCTCTCACCCCGTGTGTGTGTGTGTGTGCGCGCACCTCTCTCTCCCGTCACTTTCCCATTGAAGTAAATGAATCGATAAATTAGAAAAGCTGTCTTTTTGTTCTAGGAGACACATTGCTACCACAGGGACAAGCTCTCGCCTGCCAGTGGTCAGCTGCCGCACACTGCTCCCAAGGTGATCAGTAAGTGTGCAGAAGGCACTATCACCCGGCAGGCAGCCTCCACCTCCCCTGCCCCAGCAGCCACAGGGTGAGGGAACATCGCAGTCCCTTAACAACTCACCAAGCTCTGGGATTGTGCTGGCACCAGGATGGAGACAGAGGAAGCCACAGGGTTCCGCATCCAGCCAACCTGTCCACCACTCTGGGATTAGCGTGGTCATGAGTGCCTGAGGCCCTCTGTGCACACAGCCCTGGGAGTTTTTAGACAAAGCTGGAGCCACCCTTAGAACACCCATCCTAGCAAACACATGGCACGGGGTCCCCAGGTGCCAGGCCTGGGGCACTACTTGTAGCAGGAGGCAGCCCAAGAACCTGAGTGTTTGCCTTCCATGAGGGAGGCCTGGATGCAGCTGGTGGCTCCTGCCCTCAGACTTGCCCAGTTCTGGCTGTTGTGGCCATCTGGAGAGTGAACCAGCAGAGGGAAGTTTTCTCTCTGTGGCTCAAATAAATAGACTCTACCGGAGCAACTTCCCCAAGGCACACAGCTGCTCCAGCCCGCGGGACTTCTTCCAGAGGTGCTTGTGGCTTTCCAAGTTCTGCACCTGCGCGATGGAGAAGCCCACACGACTCAGCCTGCTGGAGACAAGCTTTGCCTGAGTCGTCCTTGCTTCCCCGCGACTGCGCCCACGGCAATGGCATCCTCCCGCTGAATTCCGTGTGCGGCCTGAGGGCCCCCGCTCTCAGTGGGAAGCCTCCGTGCCATGTGTGGGTCACCCACTTCTGCAACCACAGAATCAAGGCCACCACTGAGAGTCCTCGTGCCTAGGAGCTGAGAACCGAGCAGCCTGGGCCTGAGTGCCCTTGTCCCTCTGAACACTGACAGCTCTGTCTGCAGAAGTGGCTGCTGTCCCAAGAAGTACCTGACAACTTAGAAAGTGAGAAAGCTAATGGAAGAATGAATTAGCAATCAAAGCGAGTGTGGGTGTGAGGAGGGGCCTGTTCGGCCAAGAGCCTGTGGTCAAGGGATCGAGGAAATTCTCCTGCAAGCGCTGGTCGTGGCAGTCCCCGCCCTCGCCCACAGCAGACGGCAGCACCAGCTTCTGAAGATGTCTGATCAGAATGGTCCAGCCTTGCACACTGAAGGTGGGAAGGAGCAAATGCAAGTGCAAGCTTAGGTGGGTCAGTGTGTGACCCCGGACACCTGCCTGCAGCCCATGCCCTGCCCACCAGCCTGAACCCACGATGGCAAACGGAGCCAACAATCCATACCAGAGACCAGGCCAGGGCGTCCAAGCATCCAGGGGGTGGACTCAGGTGGATGAGGCCCTGTGTGCCTACTTCCTCTCCAGCCTCGAGAACCAAGCTCCATGTTAGAGGCCACAGCCAAGTCAAGCAGCTGGGAAAGCTTTGAAACCGACAAGGAACCAGCTCCTCTGGTTCCGCAGGGAGCAAGGATAGCAACCTTAGGTGGAGGGGGCCTTCCCCAGGTCCCCCATAAGGACACAGCCCAGACTTCCCACTCGCCAACCTGGGGAGTGTGACTTTAGTGCCTGGCAGCTGCTGAATTTGCTTTAATTTCGTACCGTGGCAAGAAGCAGCCCACAATCAGCGTGTTTGAGGCACCAGTTGGGCTTCTGTGCCTCTGCAACATGGCTGGCATGTCTACACGGAGGCACCTGTTTCAGTCAGTGGCACAGGTTGGCAGGCACCAACTCCAGCCCCTGGCTCTGGTGCCCGGGCCTGCCATTCGGGCAGGGGTGGCTGTGTACCCACCCGCACCCCACACACCTGCTTTGTGAGCCCGCCTGGATACTCACAGATAAGGTGCTCTTATCTCCCCTGGGGAAGGTCTGACTTGAGTCACACCTGCAGAACTTCAACCCTCAAGACAATCTGGAGACCTTTTACACACAAACGTGCAAATGAGCCCTGGGCCGAGAAAGCAAAGAAAGTGAATTCAAGAATGCAAATCTGCTTAATAAATTATTTTGAGCTTTAAGATGACTACTCACGCTCTCTAATGGCCTAGAGATCCTCAAATTTCCATTTACATATTGATATTTCACAAAGCAACAATTCTTGTTCCTGGAGAGGACCGAGGTGTGACTTGGACCTGGGCTGGGCTCGGCATTCCACAGCACAGCTATAGGTGCAGTGTGTCTAGGTGGGTACGTTTCTACACACACACACACACACACACACACACACACACCTGTACAACCAAGGTAAGCCTGCAAGAGAGCAAGAAACCTAGGGAAGGGCAAGCCTGAGGTTCAGGAGGGTCTCTGCCATATAAACCAGTATTTGCACAATGTGACAGTGCAGTAAGATGCCATTGTTTAAGCACACAATTCTTGCCGCAGAGTGAGTGGTGGCAGGGAGGGAGGCGTCTCAGCAGGTGAAGCAATATGGGATGAGAGGTGATGAGAAATGGACCAGGCTGGTGCCCCGGAAATCCAAATAAGGTTAACCCAGAGACTTGGAGGTTAGCTAGCACAGAGAGCCAGAGGTGACCCTCATGCATCCAGGCTGGGCAGAACCGCAGCTGGCAGCACACCCCACGGACACGAACACGCTGCCCCTGAATGTCTGGCAAGGAAACGGGCGAGTCTACCAAGGAGAAGATGTGGGCGAAGTGAGGGCAGGCACCCAGCTTAGCAACCAGGACCTGGTGCCCACTCCCTCAGTAGAGCACCCCGGTCTGAGCCGTGGCTCGGCCCCTGGCTCCCACTTCCTGCGGAGGAGAAGATGGCTCAAGCAGGGGGATCCCTGGCCCTTGCATGGGAGAACTGCACTTTTCAATGCATAAAAAGCAGCTCCTGTTGTTGGCACGGCCCTCACCCTCCAAGCACGTCTGCGGGAAATGCCCGTCGGCCTTGTATTCTGCTCTTGGTGTTGCTCCCCGAGCACTCGTGCGTCAGCAGCTTGGTACATTCCCAGCACATTTATGATGCACAGTGTTTCACACTTTCCACAAGCCAAGTGCCCAGTGTACCTCACCCAGTCATCCACGCTGGGTTCCACAGGGATGGAGACACAGCCCAGCCTGCAACCTGGGTCCAGCCAGTGCTGCTGCAGGAGGGAGCTGGAACTGGCAGGCACAAATGCTGGGAAAGTCTCTGCCCCCAGTGCCCAGGTCCTTCCTGGCTTCCCAGCTGCTCCCAGTGCCCAGGTCCTTCCCGGCTTCCCAGCTGCTCCTGTTCGCCAAAGAAGTTAGCTCCAAGACAAATTTGAAGGCAAATTTGAAGCTTTTGGTCAGAAGGTTTTTTGTTTTTGTTTTTGTTTTCATGTTTTGTTTACCTCGGAAGCTGGGCCAGATTGAAACCAGGTGCCTGCAGCTCTACTGGGGTCTCCACGTGAGTGCATGACCCAAACACTTGGACCATCTGCTGCTTTTTCTGGCACACGGGCAGGGAGCTGAGCAGGAGTGGAGCAGTCAGGCTGTTACTCGGCACTAAGGCTGGTGGCTTCACTCGCCACGTCATGGTGCCAGACTCCAACAACTAGCTTTGAATGGATCATTTACTCCCAGGAAAATGTTGATTCGAATTTTTTCACCTTCAGAAAAGTTCTGTAACAACCGATCCAAGCGGAGAAATGGCTGGAGAGAAAGCCAGGTAAGAGTGTGTGTCTTAGGCAAGGAGGCCATAAGTAAAGCGGTCAGTGAGGGCAGGAGTGCGATGCTGCACGGTCTTCCATCCTGTGACCAAGGGTTTTCTCCGGGAAAAACTGCGACCAAGAGGAGGCTGCCGTGGGAGCGCCGAAGCTGTTCTGCTCACTGCTTCTGGCGATGCGCTGCTCTCCACATCCTGCTTCGAAACACAGATGATGAAATAATCCACATAATAGAAATCAATTGATCAAATTATTCCAAGCACACCGGGAACGCGGGCCTTCCCAAGAATCCCTCAGCAGAGCCCCCTGGGAAAAGACACACACGACACAGAACTGGTGGCTGGGCTCAGAGCCACACCAGAGCCAGTCCCCTGGGGGAGGGACCAGGAGCTGGGCACCACTGCCTGCACACACCGTCCGCTGCCCCGTGCTGGCACAGCACCGCCTGAGACACCTGCAGGGTTCCAGGCCCCTCCCCCACTTCACAGGCACCTGCCATGGAGGTTCAGGCAGAGGAATCTGACACTTCTGCAAGCAAACAATACAGGAGTGATGGTGAGGAGGCAGGGGACCAGGAAGATGAGCTGTGTACCCCCAAGGAAGCACCCACCTGTCATGTGCAGGACACAGGATGTCCCCACACAGAGGGGGCAAAGCCATCCTCCAAAGACAGAAGAGCAGCTGTGACCGTTCCCGCAGACCTATCCCCAGTTGTGGAGGAGGTCCATGCGTGTTCACACAGGAGGGGACCCTGTCAACATGGCCAAAGAGCAACCACAAGGTCACAATGCCATCTAAGCATGCTTTCCCCTGGACTGCAAGGAGACATCCGTGCTCAGGCGGGCATCAGCTCCCGTACTGCCCCACACACACTCTGTCAGCCGCCCTTCCTACACCCACTGCACCCACACAGCTCCAGGCACCAAGGGCACTGTGGACACAGCACAGCAAGCCCCCCACCTCCCGCAATACTAGGGTTGTGGTGGGAGAGGCATGGGCAGGAGTGGGCCCAGGAAACCCAGCAAGTGTGTGAGCAGCTCACTCTGAGCGAGAAAGAGGCAAAGGCGGCGGTGGGGGTGTGGGCAGGGGGAGGAATGAGTTGACCAAGAAGAGAAGAGGAAGAGGAGCCAAGCCATCATCATTGTCACCATCAGCAAAGCTGATACTGGCCTATCTGTGCCAGCCACCATTCTAAGGACTGATATATTAGCTGAACAACCCCATGGTAAAGGTAACGTCATGGATTCCCATTTCACAGGTGGGGAAGCTGAGGCATGGTAGAACTAAAGAACTCATCTAAGACTGGAAAAACCTAAAGTGACTCCAGTCCAGGGAGGTTTGCTGTCACCAGCAAGAGCTGGTCCCCCCATTGCATGGACCCTCAGTTCTGCACACAGCAGCTTCTTTTCAACACTGTGACCTGCCCTAAGTCCCAAGTACTGAGCGCCAAGGAAGGAAGCTTCAGCCACCTGCTGGGCAGCCTTCGCCACGCCTGCACTCCGGCCTTCAGCATCACATCCAACTGACTCAAGGATGGTCTTGACATTTGTAAGTGGTGTTTCTCAGAAAGACTTTCACAGCGACTCTCAGAGGAAGCGTCTCATCCAGTCAAACAGTGCTTCAAGTGGAGGGAAAGCAGCCTGCCTCGCAGTGCAATACTTCCAGCTGAAAAGCGGATTTTTCCCATTTTAAAATTGCCCACTGGGAATGCTTTGGTAGAGAAATAACCTTATTTTTGTTTTCACTTTTAAAATGGTCCATAAGTGCTATTTCAATTAGTAGTCTACGGAGAAGGCATATATTTAAATCGTGTAAGCAAGGCTGAAAACTTCCACAAGAGGAATTTCTTAGGAAAATACTTCCCCAATTAGAATTAATTATGTATACACTTGCCATAAGTAAATGAACACAATGCAGCAGAAACCAGCAGGAGTGCATCTGGCAAGCAGGAACCCGTTCGCCACGGAGCATGGGTTATCTCCCTCCTCCCGCTTCACACAGAGGCCTTGGGAAAGCAGTTCAGCCACAGCCAAGCGGAAGCCGCCTGCCAGCCAGGACCCTCCTGTGTGCTTCAGCTCACTGATCTACAGCCCAAGTCCACAACTGAAAGGTCCTTGAAATAATTTCTTCCTGAAGTATTCCACCAAGATAGTGAGAGGCAACTAGTTCACTTTGGTTCTCATCTTAGGGACTAATTTTCAAATTTACTTTGTCTCAAAATACGATGACATTTGTTCCAGCTTCCTTTGCCATGGGTTCACACGCCATCCCACGGGCTTCTTCCTTCACCCCAAGTCCTTCTGCCTTCCCTGCAGGGCAGCTGTGGGCTCAGGCCTCCCTCTCGCTGGGAAGGTGGAAGGATCCACGTTGCTTCACCAACTTGGCACTGCCTGCTGCGGCCACACACACCAACACAAGTTCCCACAGACTCGGCAGACTCACACACATCACAAGGAGGAGTCGCCAGGCCTGCGGTCACACCAAGCCAAGGTCAAGGCCCTGTCCGGCGGGGTGCTGCCCAGCACCACCATGGCCATGCACCCTATATTTCGACACACTAGAGGGCTGCTTGCTTACGCTCAGTCTAACTAGAGGATCCATCATCACACTCTCCGACTGGTGTGGTCCATGGCATCTCAAGGTCCATCAGCCTCTCCTGTGTGCCCGAGATCACTGGGTCTGAGGCTGCTCCATCCAGATATCTGACTCACTCTCTGGGAATACAGCCTGTCTTCAGTGCCCAGACGGCAGTCACGTGACAACCCACCCTCCTCACACACTCGAGCTCAGGGCCACCACTGCCTGACCAACTCCCTGGCCCAGGCTGTGGCTCCGGGATTGGCGAACCCACCAGGGCGGTTGGCCAACTGCACTCACGCCCAAGGCCCTTGGCACCTGCTGTGCCTACCTGACCTTCAGACCTTCACAACAACCTGTCGTCACCAGCACTTTGTACCGGAAGCTCAGGGTGCACGGGGCGCCCCTTCCAGGGTAGGGCAGCAGGTCCCCACTCTGCCCCATCAGCTGCTGCCTCCCTCAGCCTACGGGTGCTGTGCAAAGCCCACATGCTCACTTGGCACAGCCACAGCTTCGTGCGCTGTGAGGGTCCTTGCCAGTCCTTATGCTAAAAACTCGCTGAAATGCTGTATTCCAAGGGAATCTACATGGCTGGCTACATCTCACACTCTTCAGATCCCCCATTGAACGGTCAACCTGCCCAGCAAGAATCCTTTGAGAATAAAAGTCATTTGCTTTTCTGTGACACATCTTACTGTTTATTACATCTGCACATATACACGCCTAGACGTCTACATAAGTGTGCATCTACATATTAAAGCATACACAGAAACATGCTAAGGCAACACATCTCTAACACATTCATGGTCAAAAGAAATGCTTTGTCATTCTTCCTCCTTCCTGATATATCGAGTTTCCTGCCTCTGAAAAAACAAGAATTTCGGGCACATGTGTTGTGGCACAGCAGATAAAGCCACAGCTTGTAAACCCAGAATACCATTCTGAAGCTCCAGTTCGAGTCCCGACAGTTCCACTTCCAATCCAGCTTCCTGCTAATGCTCCCTGGAAGGCAGCAGAAGCAGTCCACGTCCTTGGGCCCCTGCCACCCACGTTGAAAAGCAGGCTGGAGTTCAAGGCTCCTGGCTTCTGTCTGGTGCAGATCTGGCTACTGCCGCCATTTGGGGAAGGCTTCTCTTTCTCTCATTCTCTCTTTACTTTCTCTTTCAGATAAACACATAAACACTTGAAACTCGAGATTCTGTTGGCTCCCTGACACGGTCCCTTTCAAGCACTCGGCAAACTTCATAAAGGCCAGAGAGGAGGCGCTTGCTGGGAACTCCAAATGCTCGTCTCACTGTGGCAATTGCTGACTGCTGCATCTGTAGGGAGCAGGTACAAGGGTGCATGAGGCCAAGACAGGCACCCGCGCCCAGAGCTCAGGGCAGGAGGGCAAGGAGCTGCTGCCGGTCTCTGTGCTGGAGCAGCTGTGCCGTCACAGGCCGACGGCACACACCTCCAAGGGTCACCACGGGGCATTGAGGCCCAAGCATTACCCCACACCTGGTCCCAGCAGGTGCCTCTGCCAACAGGCTGTATACTTAGTGTCACTTTCTCCACAGAGCAAACCCACACTGGGCAGAGCACCAGGACTCCACGGGTGTGGCTCAGTCTCTCAAGATGTTGACCTGGAGCTCAAGCAAGTGCAGTCCCTAGAGTGTGGCCAGGCTGTGGAAGAGCAGAAGAGAGACAGGGAGTCCCGGGAGCGCCAGCAGATGGGACAGCACCACTTCCACAGGGGAGCAAGCACACTGCGGGAAAAGGGTGCTGTAGGCTGTTCCCAGGCTCGTGTGGCCTCCCATGGCCTGGAGAGGAATCGGCGGGACGGGCAAGTTCCTGCCTGCGTCACCAAGAACACCTGTTCTTGCTATGCCCTCAGATTTGCTGTCTGACCTACAAAGGCCCAAATTCACAGAGGCGTTGCCTTGAAACTTTCAGCTCGTGGTTTGGGGCATTTTGTGCAACTTAAGCTCTCTGTTAGCACAGAAGTGCCCCTTCATTGGCATGCCTTCCTGCAGCAGAGCAGTCTGAAGAATGAGTGTCATTACCAGGACAGATGCTGCTATAGCAGCTCCATCCTGACACATGAAGCTGCCAAGTGATGAGCAAACCCCGAGTGCAGGCCAAGTTGGCACATGCCGCCATTTGCTCAGACCGCAGCCTGCTCTGCTCTAACCCATTTTGTTCCAACCTCTCACTCAAATTCAGAACATGTCTCTTTTTTCAACAAGCAGGAATCAAACTCGACCCAGTCAAGGGGAATGGGCCCGTAACAGCTCGCTTAGAAAACAAAAGCCATGCAGTAAGAACGCAGACAAGGCTGTGACAGTGGCCGGGAGATGAGGCCCGGGGCCCAGTACCGGCACAGGGGCCTGTGGCCCCAGGAAGGCAAGCTGAGTCCTCGGCTCGCACCTGCCCGTGCAGCCTCAGCCAGGAGCAGTTAGGTGTGCAGCTCAGCTGGGCTCACCCAGGGATGGGGCTGCTCAGCCTGCAGGGCAGACATGGACCTGGGAGGCTGCAGAATGGAGGGGCATGGGTTTAAGCTCCCCACTGCCCCCCGTGCATGGGTCTCCAAGTCTGGGGATGGCACTTTGGTCCAGTCCAAGCCAGACATTCCCACACCCAGGGGTGGCTTGCTGAGATGCAAGTACAAAGTCTGGACCCGAAACACAGGCATAGTCTTCAGTGACCTGCCAGGAGCCAGAGAACCCCGCTAAGAACAAGGGACGCTAGAGGCCTTCCCTGCCCTTGGAGATGCCCAGGGGAAAACCAGGGCAGTGGGATCATCAGACAAGGAAAATACAAGGTGTCCTGTATGGGCACCAGTTCAAGTCCCAGGTGCCCCACATCTGATCCAGCTTCCTAAGGAAGCCCCTGAGAGCAGCAGAGGAGGACCCCTGCACACACACGGGAGACCCAGAAGAAGCTCCAGGCTCCTGGCTTCAGACAGGCCGCGTCTGGGCCTTGCAGCCATCCGGGGAGCAAACCAGTGGATGGAAGATCTCTCTCCTCTGTCACACAAGCATGCTCTCCCTCGCTCTTTATATAAATCTGAATTTCAAATACAACAAATACATCTTTAAAAAAAGCGTGATTCCGAGGCATGAGAAGTGGGTGTGAGCCCTGGTCACATTGTCTCACTCCCAGCAGTGGACACTGACACACCCACACGCACGGGGTCCTAACCGTGGCAAAGTTCCAGTGCATGGGTGTGAGCAGTGGTTACACTGCCTTCCCAAGAGCGGACGCCAGCACACCCTGCACATCACCCGACAGCTTCCAGAGACTTCTGAATGCATAGAGAAAAGTTGTACGGAGGTGTGAGGAACCCCGAGGTGGGGGTACACAGTTCAGCAGCAGGAGCTGACCACCTGCTCAAAGCTCACGGAAGGAGCCAGGACTAGAATTGGGCCAGCTAGAAACACCAGGCCGTACAGGGGGGTTGTGCGTGGGAGTCACGGGAGTGGATCCCCATGTCCTTGGCCACAGGGAGACCCCACAGGGACTCGGGTAAGGGGCCGTGCACAGACAGGAGCCAGGAGCGTGTTTCTCTGGCCACATTAGAGAGGAAGAGGCTACTGCAGGCACCACGGCCAGAGGGCGTCTGGGATTCTGCTTACGGCACAGGTGACTCTCAGAGCCGACTCTAGGGCAGGACGGACAGGAGTGGGGTCTACCCACCCCCACGGCCTGCTGCCCCAGACTGTGGCCAGTCCAGACACCATTAGGGAACCACCCTTAGGGACAGTACTCAACTGAGGCCTGAAGCTAGCAGCAGGTGGGATGCAGAGTCCCCCATGGCATGGGGAACAAGTATATGCCCAGGCACGTAGCCAGTAGCAGCAAGGAAGCAGTAGTGGCGGTCACCAAGTCCCACCCTGGCAGGAACAGGAATTCCATGGTCTCCACGCCCGTGGAGCCATCAGCAAGTGTTCCCGGGTCCCTGCGCACCAGCGAGGGAGCACATACTTACCAGCTTCTGCCGGCTGTCAGTCAAGGGCTTCCCTCTCACACACACTCCCAGGTGCACGGGGCCACCCCTGGCACTCCCAGGTGCACGGGCCACCAGACGGGCTGCAGGGTCAGCTCCAACAGCGACACTTCAGCTGCAGAGGCTGAGGCCGCCTCGGGCCCCTTGGGGCCTGGGAAGGGAGACAGGAAGAGGGGACAGAAGGATGGCGGAGGCAGAGCTGAGTAAGGAGCCAGTCCCAGGACACTGAGGTCACCATGGCAACGTGCAATTCCCACTCACTTTGCCTCAGCGCTCACTCTGACCCCACCACGGGGCAAGGCAAAGCGCGAGTCAGGGAGCCAGCTGCGCCCACACCTGCTCCGGCCAGCAGAGCCAGTAACGTGGACAGGGAGAGGGTCTGGGGATGAAGCACCGGCAGGAGACCAGTGATGGTGGAAGTCTCTGCGAAGTCTCCCTTTATTGCTCCTTCACCTCGCCTTATATACTCTCCCCCCCATCCTCATTTAGCAGGATATTGGATACACATGAGTCCAATTAGTCCAGGTGTTTTTAGCTGCAAACCCGGTTGCTGTTCCTGCCCAGGCTAATGAGCACTGATCAACTCCTTAGCCCGCAACACACACTGACCGCACACAGGTGGACAGGGCACATCTCATTGGTTATAGCTAGAAATGTCCAGTAAGTGTCCAGCAAGGGAACCACACGATGAGAAGCATAGCACCATTATTGGATTATAGCCATTTAGCACGCAGGGGAATCATGCACACTCCACACCCAGCCTTCTCCGCCAGGACACAAGGCAAGCGGAACTCTGGGACATGCGCCCTCCAGTGAGCTAAGAGGACCGGAGCAGGCTGAAGGCAGTGTCGCTCCACTGGTTTTCACGTCTTCTTTTTAAGATTTACTTATTTTTATTACAAAGTCAGATATACAGAGAGAAGGACAGACAGTGAGGAAGAGCTTCTGTCCCAAGAGAGGAAGATCTTACTCCCCAAGTGACCACAATGGCAGGAGCTGCGCCGATCCAAAGCCAGGAGCCTGGAGCTTCTTCCGGGTCTCCCACGCGGGTGCAGGGTCCCAAGGCTTTGGGCCATCATCGACTGCTTTCCCAGGCCGCAAGCAGGGAGCTGGATGGGAAGTGGGTTGGCCAGGATTAGAACCGGCGCCCATATGGGATCCTGGCACTTTCAAGGAGAGGACTTTTAACTGCTAGGCCACCACACCGGGAACAGCTTTCACATTTGTAATGTTTATTTGTTGCCAAGAAAAGGGTGATGAAGGTAGAATGTGATTTCACCAGGTGGTTGGCCAGGAGGTGTGAACTGGCCTGAGTCGGCCACGACTTGGGAGAGTTGGTCATTTTCCCATTTACAAGTCAATAAACCCACTTATTTGGACAGCAGAAGTAGAGACAGAGGATGCCGCTGTCTCTTGATTCGCTCTCCAAATGCATGGAAGCCGCAAACTACCGGGGCATCACGCGTGCATGGCAGGGACCCAACTTCCCTAGGAGCCCTGCCGCCCCTGGGCCATGCGAGCAAGGAGCCAGGGCTCGGACGTGGACGCAGAGTCCTGGCGGTCAAGCACCTCCCTGAGTCGCCTTAGAGAGGGAATCCCTTCTCCTCCAACACGTGTCTCTTCTTGCCTCTCACGTTTTTTACCGAGGCTGGATTTATGGTTTTTCCAAAAGTCTGCTCAAGGGTTGCAAGGAGGGTGTGAGGGTGATCTGCTGCGATAACTGTCACCCCGCTGGCCGGTCTAGGGTATGCGAGTGGCTGCGCTCCCCTGCTAGAACCTCCCAGCAAGCTCCCAAGGGTTACAAGGATACTGCTTTCTTGTCTTGACACGATTACAGTGAGAATAAAAACACAACCTCTTACCATGGCACTCCTAGGCCATAATGTACTGTTTAACAACAATTTAAGAAGTTGCAAATTATCTTTCATGAATGTGTGGTGTAGCATACTCTAAAACTGGCAAATCATCATTTCAAAAAAAAGTTATACTTTGCAATACTTTACTTTTTAAGATTTATTTATTTATTTTAAAGATAGAGTTACAGAGTGAGAAAGAGGTGGCCCACCCACATGTTCACCTGATCGCCAGGGCTGAGCTAGGCTCAGGCAGGAGCCACGAGCCTTTCCACAGTCTCCAACATGGATGCAGACACTCAGACCTCTTGACCACTTCCACTGCTGTGCCAGGCAGGGATCTGGAGAGTAAGGGGAACAGTCAGGATTCAAACATCACCCACATGGAAAACTGGCATTGCAGGCAGCGGAGGTTGCCAACTGACCCAGCAGCATCTGCTGATCCACTAACCCACCCCAGACAAGTGCAGCGAGCCGTGTGCAAACACAGGTATCTGCCTCACGGGAGGCCACACTTGGCTCAGAGGGGAAGGAGAGGGGAGGAGCAGAGTAAGCAAGCAGCTTCGAGGGGCCTCCGCTGGCTCACTCCGCTGCTGCAGCGAATGTAGACTGTCACACACAGAGCACAGTCCCTTGGTTCACGCTGTGGCAAGATCTAGGGTGGCATAGGCCTTGGGACATCACACCCCAGATGGCCGAGCCGGGGTCCCCATCCCAGTTCCTCCTGGAATCAGCAGATGATGTCACCGGTAGGACTGAGTGCCTGGTCCCTGGCTTCCGCCTGGCCCAGCCCTGGACAGTGTGGGCGACAGAGGAGTGAGCTAGCAGATGGGAGGTGCCTCGCTGTCAACTGCCATGTGTCTATCTACCATCCAAATAAACTTTAAAACCCACCTGACTCTTCTCAGAAAAGCCACGCTAAAGCAGGGCAACACCAGCTGGCTGAGAGGAAAAGAGGTCGCCCACCAAGCCTCCAGGGGTCGCCCACCGAGCTTCCAGGGGTCGCCCACCGAGCTTCCAGGGATCGCCCACCCGACCTCCAGGGGTTGCTCACCCGGCCTCCAGGGATCGCCCACCAGGTCTCCAGGGATCACCCACCGAGCTTCCAGGGATCGCCCACCCAGCCTCCAGGGGTCGCCCACCAAGCTTCCAGGGGTCGCTCACCCGGCCTCCAGGGATCGCCCACCGAGCTTCCAGGGGTCGCCCACCCGGCCTCCAGGGGTCGCTCACCCGGCCTCCAGGGGTCGCCCACCCGGCCTCCAGGGATCGCCCACCGAGCTTCCAGGGGTCGCCCACCCGGCCTCCAGGGAGCGACCAAGCCCTCCAGAGCATCCTCAGCTTGGACCGCACAGTGCAGCAGGTGTCTCACCTCACGGCTGTGTGACCCTCTGGAACTGCAGCTGGCACTTCTCCATGACACACTGATGCTAAGCTCTCTGCACAGTCACTCCCTGTGGGCGGCCACGCCCTGGCTCTGAGGGCACCTGCAGGCTGGCACACTCACAGACTCCCGCCCGTCACCCCCATCTGTGCCACATGCGCAATGGCTCACGCTTCTCCATGACACACTGATGCTAAGCTCTCTGCACAGTCACTCCCTGTGGGCGGCCACGCCCTGGCTCTGAGGGCACCTGCAGGCTGGCACACTCACAGACTCCCGCCCGTCACCCCCATCTGTGCCACATGCGTAATGGCTCACGCTTCTCCATGACACACTGATGCTAAGCTCTCTGCACAGTCACTCCCTGTGGGCGGCCACGCCCTGGCTCTGAGGGCACCTGCAGGCTGGCACACTCACAGACTCCCGCCCGTCACCCCCATCTGTGCCACATGCGTAATGGCTCACGCTTCTCCATGACACACTGATGCTAAGCTCTCTGCACAGTCACTCCCTGTGGGCGGCCACGCCCTGGCTCTGAGGGCACCTGCAGGCTGGCACACTCACAGACTCCCGCCCGCCACCCCCATCTGTGCCACATGCGCAATGGCTCACGCTTCTCCATGACACACTGATGCTAAGCTCTCTGCACAGTCACTCCCTGTGGGCGGCCACGCCCTGGCTCTGAGGGCACCTGCAGGCTGGCACACTCACAGACTCCCGCCCGTCACCCCCATCTGTGCCACATGCGTAATGGCTCACGCTTCTCCATGACACACTGATGCTAAGCTCTCTGCACAGTCACTCCCTGTGGGCGGCCACGCCCTGGCTCTGAGGGCACCTGCAGGCTGGCACACTCACAGACTCCCGCCCGTCACCCCCATCTGTGCCACATGCGTAATGGCTCACGCTTCTCCATGACACACTGATGCTAAGCTCTCTGCACAGTCACTCCCTGTGGGCGGCCACGCCCTGGCTCTGAGGGCACCTGCAGGCTGGCACACTCACAGACTCCCGCCCGTCACCCCCATCTGTGCCACATGCGTAATGGCTCACGCTTCTCCATGACACACTGATGCTAAGCTCTCTGCACAGTCACTCCCTGTGGGCGGCCACGCCCTGGCTCTGAGGGCACCTGCAGGCTGGCACACTCACAGACTCCCGCCCGTCACCCCCATCTGTGCCACATGCGTAATGGCTCACGCTTCTCCATGACACACTGATGCTAAGCTCTCTGCACAGTCACTCCCTGTGGGCGGCCACGCCCTGGCTCTGAGGGCACCTGCAGGCTGGCACACTCACAGACTCCCGCCCGCCACCCCCATCTGTGCCACATGCGCAATGGCTCACGCTTCTCCATGACACACTGATGCTAAGCTCTCTGCACAGTCACTCCCTGTGGGCGGCCACGCCCTGGCTCTGAGGGCACCTGCAGGCTGGCACACTCACAGACTCCCGCCCGTCACCCCCATCTGTGCCACATGCGTAATGGCTCACGCTTCTCCATGACACACTGATGCTAAGCTCTCTGCACAGTCACTCCCTGTGGGCGGCCACGCCCTGGCTCTGAGGGCACCTGCAGGCTGGCACACTCACAGACTCCCGCCCGTCACCCCCATCTGTGCCACATGCGTAATGGCTCACGCTTCTCCATGACACACTGATGCTAAGCTCTCTGCACAATCACTCCCTGTGGGCGGCCACGCCCTGGCTCTGAGGGCACCTGCAGGCTGGCACACTCACAGACTCCCGCCCGTCACCCCCATCTGTGCAACATGCGCAATGGCTCACGCTTCTCCATGACACACTGATGCTAAGCTCTCTGCACAGTCACTCCCTGTGGGCGGCCACGCCCTGGCTCTGAGGGCACCTGCAGGCTGGCACACTCACAGACTCCCGCCCGTCACCCCCATCTGTGCCACATGCGCAATGGCTCACGCTTCTCTGTGAGTGGTGACCCTAACCTCAGGCCAGCCACCACAGGAATGGCCTGGAATTCTCTCTGTCTCATAGTTTGCATGCTATATTCCTTCAACTCCTGTCAGGTCTCTTCATACTTATTTAAAAAAAAAAGACTTATTTATTTTTACTTGACAGTCAGTTACAGAGAGAGGAGATACCTAGGAGGGGGGTCTTCCATCTGCTGCTCCACTCCCTAAGTGGTCGCAACAGCTAGAGTTTGGCCAGTCTGAAGGCAGGAGCTTCTTCTGGGTCTCCTACATGGGTGTGGGGGCCGAAAGCTTTGGGCCCTCCTCCACTGCTCACCCAGGCCATTAGCAGGGAGCTGGATCAGAAGTGAAGCAGCTGGGATTAGAACCAGTGTCCCTGGGCAATGTCAGCACTGCAGGCAGATCAGCCTGAACACCACATGGGCCTCTGGTCCTTCCAAGCTCTCTTGCACGGGTAGAACCACAGCCAACACGGGCCTCTGACCAGGTCTGCCCTAATTCCTCCCCTCAGAGCATAACATCCCCAGGCTCATCCCACCTGCCGTGGGTCCTGCAGATCAAGGATCCTTGGCAGCAAGAAGACGGGCAGCTGTTGAGCAGGCGTGGGGTTCCAGCTGTGTCAGTGAGCCGGTCTGGAGGTCACACGGGCCGATGTACTGACAACACATGACAGGGAAGACTCCCTGGCAGCAGGGGTTCTGGGACACGTACCTGGTGAAGGCCAGCGAGCCGTGCAACCCAGCATATGCAGCCCGTGTGCCGGGCCCTTGGCTGGCAGTAACATGTGACACATGTTCACCCCTTTGAACACATGTGCCACACTGATGCCAAACATACCAAGAGGGGGCAAGCGGGACGTCCCAGGAACTGTGTGTCCTGTACAGCTTTCCAAAGACTTGAACAGCATTCAGGAAGAAAAACTCATGCCATGGGTTAAAACTCCAGTTCCTCCCCATGTTGAAGCTGCTTTGCTCCTGCAGGCCCCGGTGCAGGAAGCAAGAGAGGCACAGGGGGCTGGGTCTACCAGGCCACACCGCAGCTGGCAGCAACAATGGTTTCTCTGCCATCATCCCTAACTCTTCTCTGACCAAGGCAGCTGGGTGGCTCAGCACGACGATGAATGGCACCAGAGTCCAGAATATTTTATTATATCGAACGAGCCAGTAAGCACTAAGCAGAGTTAATCCATTTATCACAGAAATTATATAAGAAGCAGATTTCACAGCATCATTGGTAACTGCATTAGATCACTCACCCAAGTCCCTGGGTATTCTACAGACCAGCCTGGCCAGCCCAGCCCATCACTGGCTCATCATGCAAGGCTCAGCAAGGTGTGACACTGTGGTCCAATGGAAGGATGGATGCCTTCATCCTTGCCGAGGTCAGGATGCTCACTGAATCACTACAAGAACCCATTACCAGAATTGGATCAGCAGATCTAAGGGTTCCCTGCTCCCCATAAATGACAGGCCTCAGTCCAGCTCGACTTTTGAAAAACCGAAGCTAGAGCTCGTGACTCTCTGCCTAGCCTGAATGGCAGCACACCACCCAGCTGCCGTGGGTGCAATGGGGCTCAGTGATGGCTGGGCATGCTGCCTGGGCGAGTCACCAGCTTCCAGGGCTGCACAGAGCTCCACCAAGACACCAGGCATGCGCCAGGACGAGCCAGGCTCTGCCATGGCCCAGAGCTCACCGCCATCGGCATGCGTTTCCGTTGGCAGCATCCCATGCCAGTTGGTCTGTGGAGCAATTACCTTGCAGATTAATGATTTTTTTTCAGTGAGCAGCTAAATTGGATCAACAAGAATGCTTTATGAAATGAGGCTTGGTCCCGCAGAGCCTGATCGCCTAGGAGAGGAACAGCAGCATGCATCGCCTCCCTGCATAAGTCAGAGCGCAGCGCAGCTCAGTGGCGCTGGCAGGCGGAACGCAGACAGCTCCGGGCAGCGCTGGACTGGACAGGAACCCGTGTCTGAGCGTAACATCGTGCACCAATCTAATGTACAATCTTGAGTCACTAGAGAACCAATAATAAATCAAGGAACACTTGAAATATCAGTCTAGGGCCCAGCATGGTGGTGTCTGTGACACGGGCCGCCCTCATGGGCACTGGTTCTTGTCCTGGCTGTCTTACTTGCCATCCAACCCCCTGCTGATGGCCCCGGAAAGCAGAAAAGAGGGCCCAGGTGTTTGGGCCCCTGTGTCACGTGGGAGACCTGGAGGAAGCTCCAAGCTCCCGGCTTGGGGCTGAGCCAGCTCTGGCACAGCAGCCATTTTGAGAAGGATGGAGGATAGTCCCTCTCTCCACTCTTAAAAAAATTAAATAAGTCTTTAAATATATGCAATTCTAAAGATTGGCAGTATTTCTGTTTAATAAATCCATAGATGTTAACACTGATTCGAGAGGAAAGGATTAAGCCAGTGCCAACCCCCAGCATCATCGTGGGGCATCCATTGCCAAAGGAGCCGTGTGGATGAGCTGTCCCTCCTGCTTGTTCCGTGCAATCTCTCAGCACGAACACTTTCTTCCCTTGTGGATGTGTCTTTCCCTGTGCGTGAATTTGAGTCGCCATGAGCTGTCTGCTCATGTGCCCCGAGGGGCTCCCTTCTGTGGGTCTGGTAGAGCCCCAAGTAGCCAGTCCATGAGACTGTTTTTTTTTAAGATTCATTATTTTCATTTGAAAGGCATATTTTACAAAGAGAAACAGAGGTGGAAGGCCTTCCATCCGCTAGTTCACTCCCCAAATCCCCACCTGGCTGGAGCTAGGCCTACCTGAAGCCAGGAGCCAGAAGCTCCTTCCGGGTATCCCACATGGGTGCAGGGGCCCAACACGTGGCACTCTGCCTCTTTCCCAGGCTGTGACCAAAGCTGCACTGGAAGTGGAGCAGCTAGGACATGAATTGGCACCCATGTGGGAGGCCACTGCCACATCATGGAGAATTAGCCTATTGAGCCACCACACTGGCCCCTCCACTTTCTTTTTCTTTTTTTTTTCTTTTTTTTTTTTTTTTTGCTGTTGTTGGGTGTTTTGTTTTGTTTTGTTTTGCTTTGTTTTGCTTTGCTTTGCTTTGCTCTGTTTGAATCTTGAGAACTGGCCCTGGTTTGGGAAGGCAGCCTTGCCTCAGCAGTACTCGGTGGGTTCTCGGCTCTTGCAGCACTCAGAGCGCATTACCCATCGACTCTGGCTTTTCTGGCTTCTGATAAGAATCAGGTGCTGCAGGAGCCAGGGCTGGGGGGCAGGCCTGGTGGAGATTATTGGGGATCGCTCTGATTAGCCAGTAAGTCGCACTGGTGTATGTGAAGGCCAAATGTGTGGTGGGCAGGGTTGGGCTGGGCTGTAGCATCCATTGGTGGGGCTGGAGATGGAACTGACCCCGCAGTTACAAGTACAGTTACAGTTATGGAGCCAGACCCCATTCTGGCAAGCACACGCAAGAATCAGGTCTGGGATCACCTCAGATGAGGATTCTTTGGGGATCCCCCAACTGAACAGCTGGACTCAGATCTCCAACCATGGGGAGAATTGCAGGATCTGTGGTCTGACCAGGGAGTGCAAATATCAGAATTGGGCCTCCTCAGTGGCTTAGATGGAGCAGTGGACAGCAGGTTCACACGGAGGATGGTGGCAGTCCACTGGAGCCTGCAGAGGGCATCTAGTCTCATAGCAGACAAGGGAGGGCAGAGTGAATTAGCCAACCACCCCAGCTAAGCATTGGCAGTGAATATCTGGGCGTACAGAGACTCTAAGGCGGACTGTGTCAGCCAATGGCCCTTGAAGGATTTCCTCATTCTTGCATCCTGGGACAGCATCGGGTGGTCGTTCCCCTACCCCAGGTGCTGAGGCAGTCAGGACTGGGTGCAGCTTCTCCCCGCGTGTCACTGCTTCTCCCAGATACAGGAAGAAGAAAAAAGAAAATGTGGAAACAATAGGCCCACCCACACTAATCAACTATGTAAACATTACAAAAAATAAAATTAAAATTAAAAATAAATTAGGTCCTGGTTCAACCAGAACTTGGAGCAATGAACAGCTGTTTCACACAGGCACTCTGAGGGAACACTGCGCGTGGGGTTCCTAAGCCTCTGCAGCCCACTGTTCAGGTCTCAAGGCCATGCCCTCCATGCACTCTGCTCCCTGCCAAGCCCTGGGCGTGATGCCAACCCCACAGGGTTGCCGTAAGGGCAGGTGTTTCGTGAGAGGTCAAGCCTGCAGTCAACAAACCCACTCAGAACCCCATGCCTCCACCCTGCCCCTGCGGGTCAGTCCTCAGCCTCCAGGGAGATACTTCCAGTTCTCCAGCTCCGACAGCACCTCAGGCCACACCTGCCCTGCCTGCACCAGCTCAGAAGTGCTGACTGGATCCCCCTCAGTCTCACTGGAGTCCCTGCTCGCCCAGGCTGTCCACACTCACCTGCTCCACCGGCCTCCGAGGCAGGTCAGCTCCAGGACTGACCCCATCGGTCCTGAGCCCAGTCACAGCAACCATCTTGAGGAGACCAGAGATCTCCCCATGAGGAGACCAGAGATCTCCCTACCAGAAGCAGATTTGCTCCAAAAAGAAAAGGCTCCATGGGAGGCATGGAGCCACGCCGGACCCTCCCAGAGCCTGCTGCCTGAGCACCAGCCCAGCCCCACTGCATTTGAGCAAATCCCCAGATGTGTCACTGCCCTCTCCAGCCCCCGCTGCTGCCTGGAGGGCCCATCGCTCCCTGTCAGCATCTCCCACACTGAGCCGTTGCTCTGTGTCACCCTCACAGTGGCAAGCAAGAGAACCTAAGAGAACCTGGTCTCAGACTCTCTCTTCCCCTCCCAAGCAAGAGGAACAAGGATTCCACTGCAGAGAGGGTCACGTCATGTCCTTTCCCTGCACGCTACAGTGGTGGCTGGAAGCAGGATGCTGCCAAGGACATCTGGCCCACACTCCTGCCTCCTCTAGCTGGCATGTATCAGAGGAGAGCCTTTTGCACCGGGAGCAGATGCCCAACCATCGTGTCGGGGTGGCTTCTGGGAGCTGTCTGTCCTCAGACCTTGACCATCCCTCTTCCCATGGGCTTGCGTGGAAACGGCCAGGCTCGCCACCGCCTTGCAGCCGTGCAGGCGGCTGCCCTCCCCTGTGCCTTGGGGTCAGCGCTGTGAGAGGAACCAGGGCTTCACACGCTCATCTCATGTGCCACCTGCAGCTGCCAGGAGCTGCCAAGAGGCATGAGAAGGTGCCCCAGATCACCACCCAGAAACCACCCATGATGATAGTCCCTCCTTTTCTGTTTTAAGGGGAGGACAACAGCGATGAATTTTCCACACCTGCTCAAATGTCACTTCTCCAGAGAGCAGATGTCAACAGAGCTCTTCTGGTGTTGGTGCACTGCACTGGGGAACAGGGCTCTCAGCTCCCCACCCACAGCACTGGTGCCAAAGGATGTGACCTGAGGTTGAGAAGTGGGGGTGGGGAGTAAGGGAGACCCTGTGGAGCCAAGCATGATGGATGGCCCACAGCCACTAGGCTGGGGCTCATGGTGTGGCAGGTGCTCCACAGCCATGAGACTAGAGACCACAGGGTGACGGATGCCCCACGGCCACCAGGCTGGAACCACAGGGTGATGGATGCCCATGGCCTCCAGGCTAGGGACCACAGGCAGTGCAAGGGCAAAGAGGGACACTGAGACCCCATGGGGAACTCACCCCACGTGACATCTGGGGCCCAGTGACATGCACGTTCCATGGCAAGAGTGTGAGACCAGCATGGATGCACTGAGCCCAGGACCAGTGAGCTGCAGTCTCCTGACAGATAGTGGAATAAGCCTGTTTGTGCAATGAAGGCAGGCAAAGGTTCTGACCCTCCACTAACCTTGAGTCTGCAGACTTTCCTCTTGCAATAACAAGTCCTGACCGAGGAAGAAAAACCCCAAGGTGGGGTGTGTGCTGCGATGATGGATCCGTTCTAGTATGTCCCACCGGCACTCTAGCTCCACCCACCGGCACTCTAGCTCCACCCACCGGCACTCTAGCTCCACCCACCGGCACTCTAGCTCCACCCACCGGCACTCTAGCTCCACCCACCAGCACTCTAGCTCCACCCACCAGCCGTTCAGCACCTCCCACCAGCCATCCAGCATCACCCACCACCCCGCTAGTCCCACACACCAACTCTCTGGCTGAGCCCAGCAGTCTGGTCTGGGCTCAGCCCAAGCCCTGGAGGAACACAGTTCAGCTTTCCAGGGAGGCCCAGTGAGCATCATGCCACCCTGCCCCATGGCAGGAGCAGGCTGCTCCCAGGAAGACAGGGTGCAGAGAAGGAGACCCCAACGGCAAAATGGAAGATCAGCCACTGCTGGGCACTCAGCGCTCTGACACCAAAACACTGTCCTCAGGATGCTGGGTCTTGACCCTTCTGGCCGATCTTCCCACGCAGGTGCGGGCAGAGCCGAGCCTCCCACCTTCCCTTCCCTTGAGCAGTGGAGGGCAGCCAGTCTGTCTCAGCACCACGTATCAGGTGGTTCTCCGAGAGTGGCCACAGAATCAGCACTCCCCCGCCCCAGGCCTTGCTAGGAAACTGGGTCCTTGTACCCTGGCCAGTCCTGTTGAGATGGCCGCTTCTGCAGGGGCCTCTGTGAACACGTGGTAGCCTCAGCAGCCCCTGGGGTGACGCTGACAGTGCAGGGCAGACAGATAAAGCCTTGCTGGGGTGCTGTTTCCAGGAGGGGACAGTCAGGAGCACACAGCTCACCCAGAAAATGTCTGAGCCCTACGCATTGGTAGGTCAGCCACTGCCGGCAATATCGAAGCTAAGAGGCGCTTCCAATTTGCTCGGAATTATGTGAAGATAATTGTTGTAATTAGAAAGGAGCTGCAGCTTAGGAAACCTGCCTGCGATAGGGTTGTCTTGGCGCTGAGTGGCAGAGGTGGGGAGGAAGGTCAGAACCATTGTTGCCGGCGAGGGGCAGGCTCCATGTCCCTGGGCAGGGCACTGAGCCCACCAGCTGCTCAGACGGTAGCGCGACCCCTGCGCCCACACAGACTGCCCCAGGTGGGACTGCCTGTGAGAGAGCTCAGAGCATCAGGGTGCGGGGCGGGCTCCATGTCCCTGGGCAGGGCACTGAGCCCACCAGCTGCTCAGACGGTAGCGCGACCCCTACGCCCACACAGACCGCCCCAGGTGGGACTGCCTGTGAGAGAGCTCAGAGCATCAGGAGGCGGCAGGTCAGCTTATCCGTCAAGCCCAATCAGCGGAACTCTTTGGGCTGCTTTTCCTTGCAACCGCTCTGTTCTACCATCTTCTAAGAGCAACTCTATCATTTCCTGACTGGATAGCCACAAAGTGAGTTGACATTTTCATTAAAGGAACAAGAGCAAATGATTGCATCATCTAATAACTGTATCTTGCTGACCTCTCACTTGCGGCAGCCCGTGGCATTTTCAAGCTATAGGCGTGCACGTGCACATGTATGGACACACACGTATGTCACCCACTTGGGAATCACAGGGAGAGGAAGACAGTGAGAACTTTTTTTAAAGATTTACTTATTTTTATTGGAAAAGCAGATTTTACAGAGAAAGAGAGATAGAGAGATAGAGATCTCCCCCCCCCCACACCCCGCTTCACTCCCTAAATGACCAGAACGGCCAGAGCTGAGCTGATCTGCAGCTAGGAGTCAGGAGCTTCCTCCAGGTCTCCCCTAAGGGTGCAGGGTCCCAAGGCTTTGGGCCATCTTCCACTCCTTTTCCAGGCTATAAGCAGGCAACTGGATCAGAAGTGGAGCAGCCAGGACGTGAACTGGCTCCCATATGGGATCCCTGGTGCTTGTAAGGGGAGGATCAGCCAAGTGAGCCATTGTACCAGGCCAACCCTGAGAGCTTGACACTATAAGACATCTTGCTGAGAAACCAGGAGCTAACGAGCAGGGATACACAAGGCTTGAGCAGCCCCGAGCCCCTGCAGGCACATATGCCAAGGCTGGAGACTTATTTAAGGGGATGCAGTGCTTGTCTATCGGATGAAGACAGCCAGGGCTGCTGCGGCCTGACCCGGGGTTCTCCTTGGGGCTGGGAGGGGGCAAAAGGGGAAGAAAGTTGCCCAGCTGAGGCCCTGCTGTCCTTCCCGCCTTCCCATCCACCCCAGCATGGGCAGGGAGGGTTCAGGCCTTCTCAACACTCTGCCATTTGTATCTCAGGGAGGGAGACTGCGTGGCATTTCCAGTGGGCACAGAAGGAAGAGGCTGTGCTGCTACTTTCCCACCCTCAGACAGCAGCGTGTAGAACGAGCAAGTCAGAGCTAGGCAGTCGACGAAGCTGAACGCAAAGGCAAATGAGATGCTGAGCAAGAAAGGCACAGTAGTCGCTAATCAGGAACCACGTGTGGTCCAGCACGGAGCTCATGAGCATCCTTCTAGAATAAGTGGTGGGAGTGGTCAAGATGGAGGAAAAAGAACACAGGGTCAGAAAGTCAGCACGCCCGGTGAGACGAGCCAGAGCCCCGACTGCTGTGGAAGCACAAAGGGCAACTCACAGGGAAGCAGAGCTAGATACACGTCAAAGCTTACCAAAACCAGAGCACCACGGACTGCCACGGTCAAAGCTTACCGAAACCAGAGCACCACGGACCACCACGGTCAAAGCTTACCAAAACCAGAACGCCACGGACTGCCATGGTCAAAGCTTACCGAAACCAGAGCGCCACGGACTGCCAAGGTCAAAGCTTACCGAAGCCAGAACACCATGGACCGCCATGGTCAAAGCTTACTGAAACCAGAACGCCACGAACCACCACGGTCAAAGCTTACTGAAACCAGAACGCCACGGACCGCCACGGTCAAAGCTTACCGAAGCCAGAACACCACGGACCGCCACGGTGACCCATGCCAGAGGACCACAGAACACCAGCGCTGAAGTAACGAGAGAGGAAAGACCGCCTGTCAGAGAAAATACCTTCCAAGCAAAGGTGAAGCAAAGATTTCCCAGGCGAGAGAGAACTGCAGATGTCCGTGGCCAGAGGCTCTGATGTGCAAGCACTGTGGGAACCTCTGACAGCGCTGGAGGCTGAACAGCTTGCTGGATCCAGAGATAAACGAGCCCCGAAACAATGAAAATGCAGACTGGTGTGAAACACACTTTGACATTTTCACTTTCAAATATAATCCACACTTAACTTCAAGATGGCAGCCATGCATAGTCCAGCCTCTCACATCCCATCAGCCAGAAACACAATCGGCGGGGGGGGGGGGGGGTGGTGAGGGGTACCACTGGCCGGAGGCTGAGTTTGGCCATGACTGTCAATGCAATGCTTCTCTGAGAAACCTACTTCACCACCACTGCCTGGAAGCAGGACAGCTGGAGGTCCCTAAGAGGCACCCATCAGGTGCCACCTGCAAGTCTACTCAAAGAGGGAGAGGTCAGGCACCACGTGAAGACACAGGTGTTGGGGAATGGGCCACTCTTCCTTCTAGACACCCACGTCCATTTATAGCCCAGCATGTCCGGTAAAGGCAGTCATGAAGAAAACACAGAAAGTGTGTGGCTAATGGGACAATGCATTGTTCATGGGCTGGGATGGCCAGTGACTGGGACATTCACTGGGAGCTCAGGAGGAGAACCCAGAAAAAGAACTGCTCATCCCGCTGGTCTGTTTGATTTGACCAGGAGCAGAGACAGAGCAGCAGGTCCCAGATGGGCAGTGTGGGAACAGGGTGGATTTCACAGCTCAGTCCCTCCTCTAAAGCCAGATCGGGTACCATCTTGTCTAGAGAGACAAAGACTATGGGGCAGGACTGAGTGTGCACTTAGCTGAGAGTAAACTCATTTCTGACTCAGTGAATGGCAACAACGTGGGATCCTGCAGGTGCCACTCCAGATAGGTCCAGGTAGCCCTCAGACCTGACAGCCAGCAGATCAAGAACTCCAGTTTGGCATATCAGGAGACATTCTGTATGGTGTGGCAAAGGCTTGGACACTGCAGGGACAACAGAGAGCTGCACATGTGCTGAGCTGGGAGTGAACTCGCTGAGCTCAGTCCATTGCACTAGTCCCACACAGAAAATAACACTGACTTTGGCATCATATGAGTCAAAATAGGTCCATGTGGCCCTCAGACCTAATGGCCAACAGGTTCTGGCAAGATCAGTACCACTAACAACCTAACAATATAGGACAGCTGGTGTCTCCCTTTTCCTGGCACCTGCTCAAACCGGAAGTGGGAGAAACGTTGTATAGACAACGGTGCAGCCTCAGAATCGGATCACAGGAGGTGGAGAGTGGTGAGCCAGGGTCTGGGGCTACAGAGACCATGGTGGAAATCTAACATAAGAACCCAGAGCTGGAACTCGCTGGAGGGAGTGGCACAACTGACTGCAAACAAAGAGCCGAGTACCAACTGCAAGAAGTAAAATCAAACTGTAGACCTGTGGATGACACAGCTTAGAAACCTGCCCCAAGCAGAAGACTCTGCTAACCAGAAGTACAATGACCAAGAGCAAAAGAAGAGACAAAGGCACAATGAATATTAGTGAACACTCCCTTGCAAAGGAGCAAAACCATTTGCCAACCTCAGAGCTAACTGAGGAAGACATTGAGAAAACGGGGGATACAGAATTCAAAACACTTGTTATAAAGCTTCTTATCAACAATGAGAAACACGTAAACCAGGCATTCAAGGAATTTAAGGAATATGTCACACAGGAGATGAATCAAATGAAAGCTGGTATATCAGAAATTAAGAATATAGTAGAGCCAATTATAAGTGCAGTGGAGAGTCTCCAGTATAGAATGAGAGAGGCAGAAGAGTCTTAAAAGGGGAAGGTATTTCCTGTCATCAGGGGGAAGCAAAAAGCTGAAAGCAAAGCTGGGTCAAGCTAAAAAAAAGTATTTATGAATGGGAAGACACTATTAAAAGACCAAATGCAAGGATTATGGGAGTCCCAGAAGGTGTAGAAAGAGAAGCTGGGTTTAAAGGTGTATTCAATGAAAAAATAAGGGAAAACTTCCCCAATCTAGAGTAAGAATGGAGAAACAACATCTAGGAGAAACACAGAACTCCCAGTAGGGTTGACCAAAAGTGATTTTCACCATCACACATGATCATCAAGCTCTCTTCAATCGAACTTAAGGAAAAGATCCTTAAATCTGCACACCAAAAATTTCAACTAACATGTAAAGGAATGCCAATTAAACTGACAGGAGATCTCTCACAGGAAACTCTACAGGCCAGAGGAAATGGAGCAACACATTCCAGATTCTATAAGACCAAAAAAAAAAAAAAAAATCGGCCCAGGATAACATACCCAGCAAAGCTTTCCTTTGTCTTTGAAAATGAAATAAAATTCTTCCACAGTAAAGAACGGTTAAAAGAATATGCCTCCTCCAAAGCTGCCCTACAAATGATACTTAACGATGTTCTCTTCTCAAAGAGCAGGCAAGTGTGAAGAACATCCCAGTAAAATGACAACAGAAGACTAAATCAATGAACAACCCATTGCTAAGTGACAGGGCCAAATAATCACCTGTTTGTATTAACCCTGAATGTAAACGGCTTAAATACATCAATCACATGTCATAGATTAGTACACTGGATTAAAAAAACATCTGTTTGTTGCCTACAGAAGACATATCTCACCAAGAAAGACCAGCAGAGACTGTATCTCATGGATTTTGATTTTTTTTTAGCTTCATCTCTTCAAAACACTCTTTTTCATTGAATTCTTCACTGACTCCTAGATCACACAGTAGCACCATTTTCTTCAAGAAGGTTCTTGACTTTCATTTCTTCACTAACACATTAGTCATTCAGTAGCATGTTATTTAACTTCATGGTGTTGTAAACTTCTATTTTTCTTCCTGTTGTTGATTTTGTTTTGTGGCTTTTCATTTAAGGGGTGTACAGTAACTGTGTAATGGGGACTATCACATCCAGATGTGAGGATACAATGCAGTGTGCATCTCTACATCCAAAGATGGACTCCCACTGAAACTGTTAACTGTATCTTGACAATAGGATGCTGGACTCTCTGCCATTGTCCATGCCCGCAATGACGGACATATGACTGTGTATGAAGAACTATACTATAGTAAAACTATAGGTGAACTCAGTGAGTGGGGAGGGATTTGGGGAAGGGGTAAGGGAACCCCAGGACCTATGGAACTGTATCATAAAATGATAACAATAATAATAAGATGTCATTTTTTGAAAAATAAAAAAAATTAACACCAAAGAAATCACCCAGAGCTATTAGAATAGTACTTTTTAAAGTAAGTTGAAAACCAATACGCGGTTATAGAAGGTGCTGTCAAGGACATAAAGCAGCCGGCATATTCTGACACTTCTGAAATGGGAATGCAAGCAAATTTCAGCACTTGAAGAAACCCAACACACACCTGCCAGATGACTAAGGCGTAAGCCTTAGGATTTGCCAGAGAGAAGTTACGCCAGCTCATGCCGACTTGCACAATTTCAAACAGAAATGGAAACTGCTCCCTGTTCACGAGCCGGAGGGACAAGCATGGCCCTGACCCCGCCGCAGCTCGCAGAGTTCTACAGGGCACTGCAGGGCCACAGGGGGAGAGACCACTGCGGCCTGGACATGCTCTTACTCACATGACTGCACCTCAACACAAGACTGGAGAGCTGGCTGCCCTGCTCCCCGGGAGCTGTGGGGCAGCATCTGCCCTCCTGCCGGGGGAGGGCACAGCCTTTGCCAGGGTCCCAAGAGGTAGCTGTTCTCCTCTGTGCAGCTGGGAAGGGAAGGACTTGCCCTGTGTCTGTGCTCCCAAGGGGAGCGTTGCTTCCAGCTGTCCGGGCTCTGCGGCTAGGGGGACAGCGGGCGGGTGCTCCTGTTCACGGATACAGCCTAGTGGCTGATGACCCAGGTGGCCTCTGCCTCCCCTGCATGTGCAGAAAGGAGCAGCAGAGAGGGGGCCTGGAGCCCCCGTCTATTGCCAATCATGAGAAACTACCGCTGCTTCCCGCAAAAACAGAGCAAGAGGAAGAAGAAGTAAAAGTGAGTAGAGCTGAGTTGCTCTGCGCTGTGACAGCCACAGACAGGCAGGTGGATGCCTGTAAATTCCAGGGTTGTCATTTGAGACCCTGCGAGCGCGGCCGATGTTAAAAGCAGTGGGACGGCAGCGTACAGAGGAAAGAAGAGTCAGGCATCAAACCCAGGCTCCCCAGTGGGGGTCACATCCTGCTCACTAGGCTAAACGCCTGGGGCCTCCAGTATTTGAAGTTCACATGAGAGGAAACTACAGGACCACAGAAGGAGCGGTGGAGATTGCCCAGTCTACCCGGAGAAGAGAGTGGTGTGGGAACCAAGATGAGAGAAAGACTCCAGCAGAGAAGCCTCCAGTTGAGCCCCCGGAGCCAGCCGAGCCAGCTCCTGCCTCTTGGATTTTGTCTGAGGCAGGAGCCAATGCAAGAACGTTTCCTGCGACCCAGAGGGTTGTCACCATGCATTCATCTTCCGCCTCTCAGCTATCCTACTACCTGTCGGCGGTGGCAGTCCAGTGGCTCACAGCTGGATAACATCTCAGCCCCAGACATAGACTGCTAAATCAACTTCCCTGTTTGCTTGCAGGAGAACGTCCTGACGCGGCCACTCACCTTCTTCACTTATGAGCTGTCCAAAGTGTCATGGTTGAAGATCAAGCTTTTCACAGCAAAAGAACAAAACAAAATAAATTACAATGTGTCATGATGTGACAGTGTCTCCCAGACAAGTGAAAAAGATGTGAGTATTAGTACACAATAAGGAATGACAAGGTGAGATGAGCCGTACCAGATGTGTTTGCAGCGTCCAAACAGTACGTGTGATAATCAGGGGGAGGAGGCAAAGCTGACAGGGGAATGTGGGCTCCCCTGCTGGACAACTACTTCCATTGGAAAGCATGAGTTGGGATGGGGGCAGATCAGAATAGGCAGGGCTGTTACACCTGTGGGCCTCGTGTGGGCTAGATAAGGGAAGGGCCACGGTGGGCTGACTATTCCAACTGGTGCAAGCAAAAACTAGAGTGGGTGAGGGTTGGTTGGGCTAGCCGCAGTACTAGCTGGCAGAGGCTGGCACTTGGAGCTAATTCTTTCAAGTCAAATGCCAGAACTAGCCGGAGAGTGCATTATCTGAGAGTGAGTGTGGCCTAGAAGGGAAATAGTGGGCACCTCCTTCGGGGCTACCACTGTCATTGGACAGCACGAACACCAGGACAGGGGCAGGGGTGGCTGGACAGAAGGGCACCTGCCAGTAGGTGTGTGGGCTGGATAGTAGGTCGGTTGGGTTGAGCTGGGCTTCAATGCCCATTGACATGTGCGAGAGCTAAACAGGATGTGGGACAGACTTGACAAGCCTGCGGTGCATACTGGCAAGCATGGGAACCAGGGTAGGGGGCAGAACTGGTGGGGGTTATGGGGAGTCGCCCCAACCTAGGCTGCAGCTCCAACCGGTTTGCGTGAGGACCGAGCATGAAGTGGGCAGGATCGAACTGGACTACAGCACCCGTTGGTTCATGAGGAAGACATGGCTGGAAACAGAATGAACCCAGCAGTCCCAATGACCAACATGAGCGTAAGCTGATTGGTGTGACGGACGGTGTCAGACTCTGTACTAGCAAACTCGCGCAAGAATCAGGCCTGGGATCATCTCAGACGAAGTTTCTTTGGAGATCCCTCCAACTGAACTGCTGATCTTAGAACCCCAACCATGAAGAGACTGTCAGCCAGTGGATTCTGAATAGGGTTCATTGCGATTGGAACTGAGAGATTGGCAGCAATCCAGAACTGATGAACTATCAGAACTGTATGAGCAGGACCCTCAGAGCGCGCCTCCCGTTGGGAATCTGGGATGGGTGGGAGGTTGAGTGGGAGGTTGGGTGGGGCTTTTCCCTTTGTTTTTTTCCCTCACCCCAGATACAGGCAAAAATGATATTGGTGTGGAAACAATGGTATTACCCACTTTCGCCCTGTAGCCCTTGACCCTTTGTTCCCTAATCAACTAAGTAAGATTATTAAAAAATAATTTAAAAAAAAGAAAAAGATTGAGAAATGGTATGTGTGCACATTTGCAGCTGGACGCGTGGCGGCAGAGACAGACTTGTCAAACTACACTGACAGTAACAGCTGGGAGGGGTGGCTGTGAAGGACACGCAGGCAGTTCAGCAAGTTCCTGGAAGGTGGAATGAAAAGGCGACAGACTGTGAGACCAGGGACATGAGAGGTGGTCAGGAACTATGGAAAAGCCAAAACTATGCGTGGATTCCAGTTCTCGCCATCAAAGGCAACATGTTTTGTTGCATTTTTCCATCAGCTTTTCTAGCACCTTTTAGTCTAGTATTTGCTTAAATCTTACGTTTATTCAAGAAGCAAAGTGAAAGCAAGTGCAAAGAACAGACCCGACCACCCTGACTCCATCCCTGACTCCGGCCCTGACTCCACCCCTGACTCCGGCCCTGACTCCATCCCTGACTCCGGCCCTGACTCCAGCCCTGACTCCATCCCTGACTCCGGCCCTGACTCCATCCCTGACTCCATCCCTGACTCCGGCCCTGACTCCGGCCCTGACTCCGGCCCTGACTCCATCCCTGACTCCGGCCCTGACTCCGGCCCTGACTCCGGCCCTGACTCCATCCCTGACTCCGGCCCTGACTCCGGCCCTGACTCCGGCCCTGACTCCATCCCTGACTCCAGCCCTGACTCCGGCCCTGACTCCACCCCTGACTCCAGCCCTGACTCCAGCCCTGACTCCAGCCCTGACTCCACCCCTGACAGCCGTCATGGCTGTTCACGGCTTACTCAGTCTTTGTAAGCACAGATGGGTAGTTCAAACTCAATCAAAATCTCTGCACTTCAATATTTTTTTATCTTTGAACATATTGTTTCAAGTTTTCTTTACAAAAAGTTTCAGTGGCCGTGAGATGTTTCTTTATTTCTCAAAACCTGTCTAGCCAAGTTGCTATTAACCATATCACAATTCTATAACTATATCATTAAAAACTTGACATCGTATTACTGGTATATAAACATCTCCATGCAGAAATGGCTGCGTCTGGAGCCAGCTCTCGGGATGTGGGGGCTGCAGGTGACTTCTGTCTTGGCAGAACTGCACAACAGCGTCACACACCAGGCCGACTTCCTCTGCCAAGTCTCTGGCTCAGCTCAGCCCTGAGCAATCCCCTGGCTCCTCACTTCCGGCAGTTCCCACTTGCCCAGCGTCTCCTGGCGTCATTGGGCTAGAAGCGCATCGCTTGTTTATTGCACATGTCCGCCTCCTGCAATTCGGTGAGGAGAAGCTACTGGCGAATGGGACAGACTCTCACAGCTTGTGAACCCCGTAACCATGGCACCGGAAGCCGCTTTCACAGGGTTTTTCACAGTGTCTTGGAGGAGACAGTCTAAGTGACAGAATCACCACTGAAAATGTCCGTTGCCCAGGGTGTTGAAATCCACTCCAAGACGCAGAAGCAGTGCAGTGTGTGTGGGTGCAGAGCGAGGTTGATCAGGAGGGACTATAGAGACCACGAGCCCCATCCGCTGTCTGTGTGCCTGTGCCAAGGAGAGACGGTGGTGTAAACCCCAGCCCACAGCAGGGGGTCAGGAGAGACGTACACCCCAGCTAGGACAGCAGGTTCATTCCGTCTCCTCCACCCTGTGGCTCCAAGCCCACCCAGCAACCTCCACACACCCAGGAATAGGTCTTTGCAGCCTCCCAGGTGTCCCTTGGCCCAGTCAAGTTGTTCCATAAAACTACTCCGAGTAGCCACTGTGAGACGCAGTACACGGCGACAGGTGCAAAGCCAGAGAGGCCCTGTCTTATCAGATGTCCTTTCCCTTGGTCTTTCTCAGTTGCTAAAGCTCGTTATCCGCATGCTCCCTGGGCTGCGGAAGCACCTTGATAACTCCTCAGCATTCAGGATAAACAGCTTGCCCATCCTGGACACCCTGGAAGGGGGCACACACCAGGAGAGACCCCAAGTGAGTCTCAACAAGCCTGGGACCCCAGCTCTGGATCATGTCTCCAGCTCAGCAGTTGCTACTCCAGTGAGGGTGTCCTTGGGCTGAGGAGACCCCCAGCCTGCTGGCCACTGCCTGAACCCATGCAAAGGGAAGCTCCTCCCCTCTGCTTAGCACCTTGCTGGGAGAGGAGGGGCTGGGTCTCACAGAACCCCCGGGGGTCGTTGCTCAGGCAGGCAGAGCACAGGGGCCTCTGGACAAATGGCGATTTTGTCGTGATTGGGAACGACCTGGGAGCTCTCTACCTGGCAGGAGCAGGCGGTGTGAGCAGAGGGAGTGGCTTCTCAGAGCAGGAGTCTAAGCTGCTTGAGAGGCAACATTCAAGGGAAAAGCCCAGCAGTCGGCCATCGTGCAGCTGGCAGTCAGCAACGACCCACGCAGAGCGAGGTCTCCAGTACAGCGCGGCACATGGAAGCGCACAGGGCGCAGTCACATGCCGGCTCTCTCCTCCAACGCTCACACAGCACCCCCGGGGCATGCTGCGCCTGGAGCCTCGGGTTCAATGCTAGTTTCCCACACAGGTGGTAAGCTCCGTGCCTTGAGCCATCAGCACTGCCCGCGAGGCTCTGCAGGGGCAGGAAGCAGGCATCAGGAGCTGCAGCCGGGGACTGAAGTGAGGTCCTCCGATGTGGGACGCAGGTGTCTCAAGCACAGGCTGAGGACCCACGTGGGAGCTTTCTCCTCTGACAGGTAAGCGTGTTCATGGGACACAGCCCGGTACTTTGCAACCTCTCTGTGGTGTGTGATGCACTCGGGGCGCCTTGGGCCGTTGGTCATCTCAACCACATGTCGGCTCTGTGGGACAGAAACACTGGAATCAGCCCGGAGGGGATGAACTGACCGCTGTGGCTCTCCTTCGCTCTTCAATGCCCGTCCTTGGGTCTGGGTCCTCAGGGAGTGCCTGCAACATATTCCTTCTCCCTCACCATCCCAGGCCCCATCACCCCTTCCCTCCTCCCACCCCATGCTCTCCTGATCCCCACTGTGCCACCTGCTATGTTCCTGGACAAACCAAAAATGAAGGCTTTCCATGACTTGACGTCCTCATTTATATAAGATGACCCCTGATGAGGGCTGGAATTGGCAGGGGACCTTGTCAAGTGCAATGGCATTTCATTCTGCGTGCCTTGGCAAACAAGCAATGGCTTCCTCTTCCTCTTACACGGCGTGAAGGTACGTGGTGTGCCTGTCTTCTCTTGTTATTCCTCCTCTTTTGCAAACGTGAAACTGCCACCGCAGCCTGTGTTTGTCTCTCCCCAGCACATTTCAGCATTGAACAATTCACGTTTTCTATCGCACCTGCTATCACTCACAAGGTCACACCTTGAGGCTCAGGCAGCAAAAACCAAAAGGCAGCAGGGCGGAAACACAGCCAGCAGGAGACGGGGCACTGTGGCACGCTTGGCCCATGGGCCATGGGCACTGGCTGTGGGTCCTCACCGAGAGCAGCACCACCGGGGCCTGCTGGGAGCCTGCCAGTCCTGCCCGCCTGCAGAGGCTAGCTGTGGGGATGGGGCAGGGAGGGGACAGGCCGCCACCGCCACTGCTGCTGCCCATGTTGGGAGAAGCTCTGATTCGAACCCTGCAGCCGACTCCGAACCAGCCTGCGCTTGGCACAGGGCATTTTTCTCTGCGGGAGCTGGCCACGCCTTTGACAGGCAATCCAATAGATATCTAAATCCAAGAGAAATCAGATTTGGAAGTACAAATAAAACCTGTGGGGCACGAAATGAAAAAGTGGCTCATTTCACAACACATCTACTTGGGCCATGTTCTGCACACAGTCAGTAGGAAAAAAAAGTCCTCTTCATTGATGTGTGGATCATAGGAAGAATCACAACACAAATTCCATCCCAAAGGGAGGCTGAGATGCCAGCCAACCTTTTCAGCTCCTTGGGGTAGAAGTTATATTTGGTTTTGAAATATACAGAAAAGGAGTATGTATGGTACAGGTTCATCTGATTTTTTTCCATTCCAGACTTTCAGTAGCAGAAACACTGATGGTGCTCTGCCCCTTCGCAGGGCATGTTTTCCACACAGCTGAGGAGCACGTGACTGGAAAGACTGCTCAGTGGTTTCACAAGGATTCATATCTGTTTTTTAAAAATCATCTGGGTGATTTTGTTTCTTGTTAAAATACTTTAAAGTCTAATAATAGTAAACATTCGCTACCAAGAATGTAAAACCCAATGACACAAGATTTCTGCGTGGGAGGTTCTTTTTCCAAAATAATTTAATCCCCAAAGTTGAGACATTGTTTTGGTAACTTTTGCTGCTTAACCCACATGTACTGGTATTGCATCAGAGAGTGAAAGACAGCTGGAAGGACCGAAATACCTCAGAGTGGGACACAGACAAGACCACAACTTGGCATTTATATCTGGCATGGTCAGTGTCATGGTGGGGAACCAGCACAATGGTTCAACTGGCTAATCTTCTACCTCCAAGCACTGGCATCCCGTATGGGCACTGGTTCATGACCCCACTGCTCCGCTTCCCATCCAGCTCCCTGCTCGTGGCCTGGGAAAGCAGCCAAGCCTTGGGACCCTCAAAAGAAACTCCTGGCTTCAGATTGGCTCAGCTCTGGCCATTGCAGCCACTTGGGGGGCGAACCAGCGGATGGACAACATTTCTCTCTGTCTCTACTTTTCTCTGTAAATCTGCCTTCCCAATAAAAATAAATAAAGCTTTACGAGGTGTATTTGTATAAGGCAAAGAGCGAGTTGGTGTTGACAAACACATCAGACGCTCTCACAGGTGTTCAGTGTGTTTCACTTAAGAAGCTGTGTGACTTTGGGTCACACCTTTCTCCTTTAAACCAGCAGTGGCAGAAGGAAGGGACCTTATGTCAGAAGGCCTCCTGTGTACCTGAGTAAGCCTGCGTCTTGATGGGCATGACGGCTGGCCATGCTGGGGCTGAACACGGTCCAAGCCGGCGGTGGAGTGGCCACTGGGGCTGAACACGGTCCTAGCCGGCGGTGGAGTGGCCGCTGGGGCTGAACACGGTCCAAGCCGGCGGTGGAGTGGCCGCGACTCGATGCCTGCCCCCCAGGCACAGTATGAGTGCACCTCGGGACCACGTTCTGCGTCCTCTGGAATGCAGTGTGCAAGACAAGTGGGTGGACAAGGGGTGTCCACTCGCAGGTGCCCACTCACAGGTGTCCACTCGCAGGTGGGCAGGTGTATCAGTGAAGGCTCTCCAGGTGTCCACATGGCACAGAGACTCCCTCACAGTACGTGACCTCCCAAAGGCATGAAGATGATGGCTGACTTATCTATGGTGGGAACCGTGGGAATGCGAGGTCTCGGGGGGCACAGAGCACTGTTCTGGGCGAGGTCTGGCTGTGCCAGGGACCAGGCCTCAGCTCCAGCCTCTAGGACTCCTAAGAGGCAGCAGATAAAAACTACAGTTTCTCCCTGTGAGCGAGCAAGACAAAGACGCCCATCCGGGAGCCACAGTGGTCACTCAGATGCAAATGTCTTTTTCCTGTTTCTCCCTGGGAAGCCCAGGGAGCCTGAAAATTGCCACTGTAACAAAACACAGCCAATCCAGTGGGTATGGACCCGTAGAAGCAACCGGTGCAGGTCACAAATGTAGCAGGGGCCTGTGCATTAAGATAATGTAATTACGATGTAACAGCATTTATAAATCTCATGATTTGGAAAGTTATAAATAAATAAATTTCCCTCACCATACACATTTTCCACATGTTATGGGGTAAAAGTTTACTGCAAAATAAATTCACACTCCTAATCCAGTTTTCATATGAACTCTTTGAAGTGCCGGTTAAATATTAGCAGAACTAGCCACCACACCCATGCACTCTGAGGCCATAAAGAGGAAAGAATTCCAACCACAGGACTGACTCAGGAAACTAGAGACTTTTCCAGGGCTTCCAGGAAATCAGCGGGACCATGATGTCCAGGGCAGCGTGCACTCAGACAAGAAAAGTAAAGATCAAAAAACAAAAAAAGCAAAATCATTCCACTTATGAAATATTACAAATGGCAATTTAAAGTTAATCAGCGCCTTTGGGGATACAGGGAACAAATCTGACTCATCACAATAAAAGAAGAAAGGCATTCAAAAGAATAAGAGAAAAGTACTGCCTAGGAGCTGAGTTCCAGCATATGCATGATAGCTGTTCCTGAATCAGAGAATCGATAAGGCCAAAAGAACGGCTCACTGGCAGGAAAGAGCGCCTGCATTTCAGGAACATGACCCCCCGCACAGCAGGAGCGCGGTGACACACACCACCACAGAACAGGTGCGCGTGCAAGCAGCAGAGCAAGCAAACTGCAGCAGGGAACACCGCCACGCTCTGTCAACACACCTCCAGAGTCCCGAGGGAAAGGCGCCTGGCCAAGTGCTGTGCAAAGACCAAGTCCCAGGAAACACACTTCCAAATGACATGTCTTTCTGTCTAGGAAAACCTGTCCAAGAGGCCACTACGACAATTAACACGAGGAATGCACTACTCCCCTCTCTCTCTCCAAGAATAAAGACATCGCGAGCAGTCAAATCATCAGAATCCGGGCTGCCAAGCTCTAGAACCGTGAAGCAAGATAAATTACTTTTCTTTGTAAATGGGCTGCCTCAAGTATCTTGCTATAATGATGAAAGATAATTCATAGGTGATGCTGGAAAGATTATATATTTATGCAAGAAAGAAATCTTGATTTGTGTGTGATGATAAACATGTAAAGCAAAAGTATAAGATCTTTGAAAAAGAAAATGTATCTGAATCTTATTATGTTACAAGTTTCTAAACATAATACCATAAAGTACAATCGACAAAGGAAAAACTAACCTTTGGAGCTCAGAACTAAAATGTGTTGCTTTCCTAAAGAAATAAAATAAAAATGAAAAATGTGACCCAATACCTACTTCGTTCACACTCTGATGAACCACAGCAAACAACTACCCTGTGACTAATTGAAAAGTGTTCACACAGACGATCATGCTTGCTCACCGATCCCAGGAGCAGAAACGGCCTTGAGAAAGCCAGCTGTCACAGTCACCAAGCCCTCCCTGGCCAGCAAGCCTACATCAGAAGGTCAGTCAGTGCCCGGTGAGCTTGGCCTGCAGGCCAGAGGGCTCCATCCTGGTCAGACACACTGGAATGTAGAGAACACCTGCTCTTGCCTACTGATAACTGGCTTCAGAACCCCTGGGCAATCCAGTCTCCGCTGCTGCTTAGCCGCTCACCGGCCACTGGCAGCTGGCTGATCTGCCTTCCCTCCTGCAAGCACGCATCGGCCGCACCTCTCCTTGGCCAGCTTGCACGCCAGCACCAGGGACAGAGCCCACGCTTGCAGCCACGGAAGACCTGAGCCAGACTACAGAGAAAAGACTTGACAAAGTCTTGCCAACTGAACTCAAAATCTACAAGAGAATTTTATGTCTTTTAAGCCTTGGGAGAAAAACCTTCCACAAAAAGCAGAAATTTGACTAATCTCATCTACGTGATGCTCACAAAGCACAACGCTCAAGCAAAACATTCGGAGTTTAAAACTTAAAAAGCAGGCAAGTTAAAACAATAAAAACAGAAATCACGATTCAATGTACTAACAATCAGTATTTTAAAGGATCATTTTATTGACAAAATACAGTGAGAGCAGTTAAAGCTGTAGCTCAGACTACAGGCCATGATCTCCCTCGGTCTCTGACTCTTCTGGGAAGTGGAGAGCGCCCAACAGCACTGCAGAATTCCAGCATATCCCCACGCAGAGGGCACATGCGAACAGCAGCGCAGCAGGGGTCGGGAGGCTGCAGCAGCAGCTGTCAGTGGATCTGAGCGTCACGGTCCAGCTCTGGCCCAGACCACCAAGTCGTAAGTTTTCCTCTGCACGCACAGAGAACATTTGACTTCCTTCTCAGACACCTTCTCCTGAGCCGCTCAGAAAACGTCAGATCCTTCCAGGAAAGAGAGGCTGTGTGAACTGTCTGCATAATCCGAAATCTGGACATGTTTGTGAGAACACCAGTCAAAACATGCAGGCAGGTGGACATCCTGATTTTGAAGTAAATGTAGAATATAGAAAATGTAAAATACAGCAAATAAGAAAGGCAAGATTTTTAAGTAGGCATTAATGGGACTCTATTAATTATAAATTTATGCAAAGATGAAAACTGATCAAATATTTAGCTATAGTGTATTTTGCTGTAGTTTTACTTACAAGCAAAAGCTAGCTATGAAATGATAGATTACATTAATTATGATTAATGCAAACAGAGGATCATGGTACCTCGCATTCATTAATGACTGGGAAATATGATCAAAATGTCTATTAACTAGGAAGGCAGACTACAGAACAATGATAATGTGATTATGGGTTATGTAAAATTTTCCTACTTAAGTGATCCTGCCTGTAATTGTCTTACTTTTATAATTCTATGAAAGCTGTCCATGTATTTTACCAACATTCTTACCTTAAGTCTCCAGAAACAAGTGCAGGAGAAAAGTGGCGTGAATTCCACAGAGCCGACATCCAGTCTGACTTTTACCATTGAAATGTAGGGAGGTGGATGTTATTCAGATGCAACGTTCTTCTTATAATACGACATGCATTTCCAAACAGTGTGTTTATGCCACCAGGCAAGCAGCAAGACAACTCATACTCCCACCTAACATGAGCTGGAGACTTCTCTTTAGATACTGAGAAAGTACTGATTCAAGATTGCACTGAATCACTTCAGAGCCTAGCAGCTCCCTCATGTCTTTGGTGCCCGAAGGGGCGGGGCTGTCCATGCTGGGGTGAGAGTATGCCAGGTAAGTCCTGTATCCAGGGGTCTGAGATACTGAACTTGACTCAGCCTCCTCGGGCAGTATCCCAGAAGCTAAGGAGTCAGGTGCAGACAGGGCTTTGAGAGTTTGCGCAAATTCTGGACTTGCTTGGTTTTTAATCCTAGGACTGCTTTGTATTTTAATGAAGTGTCTGCCACCATAGTCTGCCAAACAGGTTTTGGTAAACTCATATCAAATGGTAAACAACACAGGCACTGTGGCAAGTCAACCGTCTGCCATGTGGCTTGTTCTGTTGTTTCCTTCTGCTTGTGCTGCTTGGTATTCGTCCGTGACATCCCAGAAGCATGTTTCCCGTGAGGAGTTGGGGGGCTCCGGTCTTGTATTCGGGTCTTTGAAGTGATTCTTGTGTATGGCCTAGCACAGTCTTCCACACGTGGAACTACGGATTTTCCAGCACCGTCTAACACTGTCCTCTCTCACCGGGTCCTCCTAGAGGCCTTGTCAGAAGCGAAGCCGCAGGTACCTACAGCGTGGATAGGACTCCCCTGGGCAGCCTGCATCCCGTACCTGAGTGGAAGGCTGTAGTCACCGCTCTATTCCCACTTCAAGCTTCCTGCAGTGTGTGTCTAGGAGACGCCATTCACAGGGAGACCTGGGGAAGAGCTTGACTGTTAGAATCAGTCGGACCCATCCCTCCCTAGCTACTGCAGGCATCTGGGGAGTGAACCAGTGGATGAAAAAGTTCTCTCTGTATCACTGACCTTAAAATAAACAGGTTAAAAATTCCTAAAACATAGTAGACCAAATATGCTCTGGGTTCCGATCTGTTCCATTAGTCATAACACCTATTTTAACGCTGGCATCATACTGTGTTTTAGCTTTAGTTTTAGTTTTGTTTTGTTTTGCTTTGCTTTTACTACAGCTTTGTAAGATCATTGCAAATGAAGAAGCTGTCGTGTTTGGAAATTTGTTCTTTCTCAAGATTCTTTTGGCTATTTGTGAGTCTTGTGTGGTCCCATGTGAATTTTAGAATTGTGTTTTCCTACCTCTGTGAAAAATACCACTGCTATTTAAGGCAGATTGCATTGAAACTCTACTCAGGGTTGGTTGTAAGGAACAGTAGTATCAATTTGTTCAATCCAAGACATAATATACAGGGATATTTTAATAGTATTAATTCATTCAATCCAAGACATAATAATGTACAAAAAAAGGTGGCCAGCCTTGCTAACCATCAGGTGATACAAATCCAAGTCAGAGAGGTGGTACTCACCCACATCTGTTAGGATGGCAGCTGTGGGGTGGTGCATGTTGGCCAACATGCTTGGGCGCTGTCGCTGGGAATGACCATCAGTGCAGCCATCACAGAAAACAGTATGGATGTCCTTCAAAAAGGTGTAAAACTCTCACAGGGCTCAGCAATCGCAGGGCCGAGTACTAACAGTGAAAACGAAAGCATACCCCATCAGGGACCGTCAACACCCCTGGGGACCGCCAACCCCCTCAGGGACCACCAATACCCCTGGGGACCGCCAACCCCCTCAGGGACCGCCAACACCCCTGGGGACCACCAACCCCCTCAGGGACCACCAACACCCCTGGGGACCGCCAACCCCCTCAGGGACCACCAACACCCCTGGGCACCACCAACCCCCTCAGGGACCGTCAACACCCCTGGGGACCACCAACCCCCTCAGGGATCGTCAGCCCAGTGTCCAGGTGATGGATGAGTGAGTATGTAACACAAGAAATCATCCAGTCTCAGAAAATGAGAGGGTCCACATGGATCACCCCAGATAACACCACATACAGAGAAACAAGCCAAACGTAAGGGGGCGGGGAGAGCAGAAAACGGGTCTTGTGCAGTAGCCTAGTAGCTAAAGTCCTTGCCTTGCATGCCCTGCTGGGATCCCATGTGGGCACAGGTTCTAACCCTAGCGGTCCCACTTCCCATCCATCTCTGACTGTGGCCTGAGAAAGCAGTCAGGATGGCAAAAAGTCTTGGAATCCTGCACCACCATGGAGGACCTGGAAGAAGCTCCTGGCTTCGGATTGGTGCAGCTCCAGCCAATGCAGCCGCCTGGGGATGGATCTTCTTCATTGGACAGAAGTTCTTCCTCTCTTTCTTCCTCTCTGTATGTCTGACGTTGCAATAAAAATAAAATAAAATAAATTTTTTTTAAATGCAGAAAACAATGACTGAGCTCAGCGAGTTCAGATGTGGAATCTCAGAGTGAAACACATGGAAAGAGCAGAGTGGTGGGTGCCAGGCGGGGTCGGGGGCTTCTGTGGGCTGAAGGCACCTAGTGACAGGATGACGGGGTCTGTCCAAGGGACAGCGCGGGTGAGGGACACGTGAAGACCAGCACGAGGCAGCCTGGATACTGCCACGAGAGTAGATGAGGTGCTGTAGCAGCTTACAGGGGGAAGGATGGTCACGCCCACTGGCTTGGGCTTAGTCGCCCCTTCAGCAGGTGCTGCCCAGCAAGCCTGCATCACGCACTGTGCACATGCACGCAGCAGTGCCGCATTCAAAGTGCCATCCTGGCAGCTATAAACCTGGCGGCCCCCAGTCCACAGTCAGGACACTGATAAGCTTGGCATGTGCACAGCCTCAAAGGGAGGCCCCCACATGTAGGCCTTGTGTCCCGGGGTGGCTGCCCGCCACAGCACCCCGGGACAGCCAGGCCTGTGCCCACCATGGCAAGACTCCCCTTTAAGGAAGGCTCCAGGCCTTAACTCCGCACGGAGAACAGTGACCACCACAGCCCCGTGGCCGGCAGAGCCATGTGCCACAGCCCCTCACGTGGGGACACTGGCATGTGACTGTCACATGACTTACATGAGTTAAGACGTATTCTTTCTGCTATTTCCAAGCATTGCCCCCTCATTTTCATCCCATTCCAGCTTCCCACAACAACTCTCCTCCCTGAAGCAGCTGTTCTCCAGGATCAGACACTGGGTCACACTGCCAGCGAGTGTCCATTGCCCCTCCTTAGGGTGTCAGCAGCCAGCTCTGCGCTCGGGGGCGTGGGGTACTGAGGCATCTTGCCTTTGTTTCTGGTTTTGTGATTTAGTGGCTGAACGTGTTCATCAGGGGATTAAGATAAAGGATGACTCCTGGGCACGGAACCCGAGTTCACTGACTGCTTGGCATAATGAATGGACCCGCAGACACGGAGCAGCCTTCCTGCAAACCTTGCCTCTTGTTAGAAGTGAACTGTCTGTTAATTAAATTCCTCCCGCCCCAGCACTTTCATGCCCTGCTTGCCAGGACAGCCCACACACGGGCTGTTGCTGCTGCAGGAGCGCGCCGTCACCAAGGCAGGGCCAGTGGGCATCGGGGGAGGTCTCCTGGCTCTTGGCCTGCCCCCGTTGACAAGCCTGCCTTCGCCCAGTGCTGTGAGGAGCCATTTCCCAGAGCTGCTTTCCCAGCCGACGAAGCCTGAGTCAGGACGCCCACACAGAGCTCCCGCCGTCCAGATGCCCCGAGTGCTGGACACAGCGGCCGCACTGCTGCGTCTGCCTGCTCTGCTGTGCTTCCCAAACTGCCTGTGACGGTGGTACAGCACTCAGCAGCTCTGGAGAACATGAACCCTGCCAGAAGAACCCGTGCCCGGGGCTGTGACTCAGCTGCCCTGCCCCCTGCCCCCAACTCCCAACCCTCAACCCCCATCCAGCTCTGCACAGAGCCCCCTCACTGGCCCTGTGTCCCGGGCTGAGCCAGCTCCCTGCGGCCTGCCTGTTGTCACACTTCCTTCAGTCTTGCAGGAGGGTGACAACATCCAGCCTGCTTCCCTGGCAGGTGTTGGCTAATGAGGCGTCCTGCCATCCTCAGGAAGCTTAAATTCTGCTAAGAATGATTTACTCAACAACTGTTTATAGATCCATGTCAAGCGTAGAATGCCGGCAGGATGCTCAAAGTTTCGACTCGCTCCTGCAGAGGCTGGGCAGGTAGGGGGCTTGGTCCCTCCTCAGTTGGCCTCCTCCCATTAGCCAGGGACCACTGAGTCTTCCCCAGATGTTTTGGGTGGGGCTCCAGACGTCCCAGGCCACACCGCGCCCTCCATGTCCTCTCCAGCCCTCAACACTGGTGCTTAGCTGTGCCTTTGTCGCTCTGATCCAGCCGCGGGCATCTGATCGGAGGACCTCTGCGTCTAATGGATGGACAACACATACATGAGACAGGAGACAGGGAGAGGTGGGGAATCCTGTGAGCTGCCACAGCTCAACCAACGTGCGTGGGACCCACGAAAGCATCTGCGGAAACTCAGTGTTCAATAGAACTGGGAAAATGTATCAAAAGTTCATGCAACCCAAACTACGCACCGGAAAGGCCCGGTTTATTTTCACTTTAATTTCATTTCAGATAAAATCATCAGCTGGCCACACGCCTTATGAGCACAACAAAGATGTTCTTGAATGAATAAGAACATAGTAAGAAAATACAGATTCTCAAGAGGGACTGCTAGTAAATTAAAAATAGAAGTGAATACTGCAGATGGGCTGGGAGAGCCTGGCGCGGGCTCACGGCCCTGGTAGGAGGCCCGCCGTGTCTTGGACCATCAAGCAATGACTGCACACTCTTAGGAAAAATGAAATGCCTCAATGCATCTGTCAAAAATGAGAAAACGTAATAAAGCAACACCCAGGGAACCCCGTCACTCCAAGCCTTGTATTTTATTCCAACAAATGCACCAAGAAGCCCTTCGGTGTGGTGCCGGGGAGGGTCTGTGGGCCAGCCTCCCCAGGCAGCCCGGGTTTCCGGGTGCCATGTGGCCAGCCGCTGGTGATGGCACATAGAGTAGGGTGCTACCCCAGCTGCTTTCCTCCCTCACCTTCCTCATCACTGTCCACAGGTTCCAGTTTGGGCTCCTGCAGGGAGAGAGGAAGGGGCTGGCACAGACCACCCCACCCCCACGCCCCAAGACCCTCATCCTGGGGCAGTTCTGCTCCTGCGGTCACAAGACTTCAACTCCATCAGGTTCATAAGCCCTTGTGCGCCTCTGTGGCAGTCAGACCTGACGGTGGAGACCAACAGGCCCACCAACCCCTGCTGACCAACGGGCTCTGCGGAGGCGCCCCTTCAGTCCCCTGCTGGCCTGACACCTAGTGTTGCAGGATTGTCCTGGAGTCGCACCTGGCTTCCCACACCTGCATGCTACCACTGTCCACTCATGCATGGGTGGCCTGGACTGCTGCCCAGGGGGGCCGGAAGCAGAGCCAGGCTCCAGGCCCACCTCCAGAAGAACCCACCCTCCAGCCCTCCAGGAAAAGCCAGAAAAGTCTCTAAGCAGCAAAGCCATGGAGTCACTATGCGATACAAGTGCAGGACTAGCTCAGCCTGCGGCTTGGCACCTGGTCAGTGGAGTCGGACACTCTTCCTGGCTGAGGGGCAAGGACATCTTTCCGCGGTCTGGATGTTGTTGATGCCCAAGACCCTCCTGCTCTGGACCAGCACTAGCCACAATTCAAGTCTCCAGATTTTCCTGTAAGGACACACTTGTTGCACAGGAAAACTAAACAAAATTATAATCTTTTTTCCAAAGAGCAGTCCCACTGACTGTGCCGATCAGCCCATCAGATGTGGTAGATCATGTTCTCCTGCAGACACGGGAAAGCTCCTGAATCCCTCATGTGAAAGCTCAGAGTAAGCAGCCCAAGAAGGAATTGGGCGTTTACCTGAGATGTTGGAACAGCACACACAGTAATGAGGGGAGAAGGCCTCCAGCGAGGCAGCAGCCTTCCTCCTGCAGGGAGACGGTGCTAAGCTGGCTTTCACACCAGCACCGTTCTGCGGAGCCGTGAGGCCCCAAGCAACGCTCCCCGAGTAGGTGGCCTGCGGCTCGCACGGCTTCGGACAAGTCTCCCGACCCCCGGGAGCCCTGTGTGTCTCATTGGAAAGCTCAGATCTGAAAGCAGGCCTTTGAGTTTGCATGCTGAGCTTGCACACCTGCCATTATTCTATTCCTTCGAGCCAAATCAATTGTCTGTAATGAGCAGTGAGCCCTGGAAAAGCAGGGACACGCCATTTCCGCTCTGGGTCACTGCAGAGCCCCACAGGAGAACGTTTGAGTCTTTCTGGAGGCCAGCCTTGGCTCGGCAGGTTTGGAGAGCAGACCGGGTCTTTGTGGACAGCACTGCTGCATGCAGACACAGGAGCACCTACAGAGGAAATGGGTTCCTGGTGGCAGCTGGGGCAGGGGATGCCACCCTCCCAGGGTGGGGCTTGGAGGCTACGTGCTCAGGGTTCAGGGCTGCTCCTGTGCTACAGTATTGCACCCCAACCGCTCTTACCACCCAAGATAGACCGGAACACAATTTCTACTTTGAATCGGCAGCAGATAAAGCCAGCCCCTGTGACACCAGCACCCCATATGGACGCCTCTGTGTCCCAGCTGCTCCATTTCTGCTCTAGCTCCCTGCTGATGGCCTGGAAAAGCAGTAAGGATGGCTCACTTATGAAGTCCCTGGCTTCTGGCTTGGTCCTCGCTCAGCCCACCGGAGAAAGAGTCAGCAGGTGGAAGACTCCGCATCTCTGTCTTTCCTGCTGCCTCCCTGTAACTCAGACTTTCAAAGAAATAAATAAATCTTTAAGAAAAATCACATTTTTCCTCTTGTGGGAATACACGTGATGCTTGGCTGTGCCCACCTGCGGCAGGAGAGCACAGTGCACCAGTGCTGTCCGGGGCACCAACATGTGCCAAGCAAACCCTGCAAGTGGCCCAAACTCCCTCCAGCTAACTCTAAAAGAACAGAACATCCTGTGAGAGAAACAGCAACACTCTGCTTGTGTGAAAACATCTTCCTGGTGCCCCACTCAGAATCGTGAAATACTTAAAAGCCAGACTTGGGAATCCAAGTACAGCATGCCAGGGGCAGGTGCCTCCACGGGACTCGTCCTCCAGTGCCATGCAGGTTGCACGGCGGATCTGGGCTTGGTTCCCATCTTCCTGTGCCATTGCCTTTCCTGGCTGCTTGACTGGCAGATCGGCTGGTTGGCTGCGTGGTTTACCTCTCTCTCTCATGGGGTCAGAGACTCCGGCATCTCGCACCGATTCTGGCACACAGCAGGTGTCCAAACAATTGTCACACGGGTCAATGAGTACAGGCTATTGAGAAAGGCTAAACGGAGACTGACGTGGAACTGACGCCAGGACCCCTCTTCCTGTTTGCAAAAGAACATGGTCACGTCGGTGATATTTTCTTGAGAGCACAATTACACCAGAGGATCCCCGTGCAAAAGGTACTAGCCAGTTTAATTGGCTCATGTTGGACTGGAATTTTGTCAAGGTTACCCTGAACAGACAAAGCCAGCATGATTGTGGCCCGCTCCTCCTCATCTGCCTGTTCTTGATGAGTCTCTTCTCAGCTCCAGGGCGAGAGGAAATGATCCTATGGTTAAATATTTGGAGAGCTGGGGAAATGGAACAAAGGCCTATGAAAAGCTAACTAGCAATTCAAAAGGATTTATCAAGGCCAAACATGTGACCCAGACAGCAAGCGGAGTTCCAACAAGAGAGAGCGCAGGGCATGAAATGGCAGCAGAAATTCCCGAGGGACTGAGTCCTGTGGGATTTGCCGTGTGCCTGACTGTGGGAACCAAGCAACACATTTCTTTTCAGTCACAGCTATCATGCAGACCTCCCCACCCAAGCAGAAGCACCTCACGGCCAAGGGCACAGAGAGCCAGGACCTCACGGCCAAGGGCACAGAGAGCAAGTCAGAACCTCATGGCCACAGAGAGCCAGGACTTCATGGCCAAGGGCACAGACAGCCAGGACCTCACGGCCAAGGGCACAGACAGCCAGCACCTCACGGCCAAGGGCACAGACAGCCAGGACCTCATGGCCAAGGGTACAGACAGCCAGGACCTCATAGCCAAGGGCACAGAGAGCAAGTCAGAACCTCATGGCCACAGAGAGCCAGCACCTCACGGCCAAGGGCACAGACAGCCAGGACCTCACGGCCAAGGGCACAGACAGCCAGGACCTCATAGCCAAGGGCACAGAGAGCAAGTCAGAACCTCATGGCCACAGAGAGCCAGGACCTCATGGCCAAGGGCACAGAGAGCCAGGACTTCATGGCCACGGGCACAGCAAGCCATGCATTTCAGGAAGTACCTTACCGGCCTCACAGAAGACTAGCAAATCCTCACTTCGTAAGCCATTAATGGCAGATTATATAGTGATGCTTGGGGAATCGTTGCTGAAGCAATGAAGTGGCATTACCGCATCTCACTATGATGCAAAATGAAACCAAGGACACTAGCCTTGTCGCTGGGAAGCAGGCCTGGCCATCCTAGGCCAGAACTCAGGCGAGGTAAGATTCAACTTAGGCAGGAAGGGTCCTCTGCAGCATCGTACCAGAGACTACAGAATTTCATGGGAAATCCCAGTGGATTCAACTGTGTAACATGACAACCTTCAGTTAAAACCCAACAGCCAATCACACAAGCACACTGCACTGACTGCAGATCTGAGAAGACCGCATTCCCCTCGTGATCAAGCCTTGGACCATCCGCTGTCCAGCCCCTTGGCCACAGCAATCATGTTGCCCGCGCTGTGGGCAGGTGCTTCTGCGGTGCCCATCAACACCTTTGGACTGTTCCTGTCACAGGCACTTCCCTGTGCTCTTGTCTCCCTGGAGAAAGGGTGAAATTCTCCAGCTGACCTGCATGACCACCAGCAGCCTGGCCTCTGCCTCCCTCCTTGCCCTCATTCTGAGGTGCTCTGTGCCCAGCTCATCCTACTCCAGGTGCCCAAAGGAATTCTTACGACATAACCAGCTCTGACCAGCTCGTCTGCTCTACACAAGACCGGCTTATTTGTTCTGAACTAAAGCCTGAACTTGACCTCTCAGCAATGCCTCCCACATCACACAATCAAAAGAAAATCCACCTTGGCACTATGCCACATGTGCAAAGATGTGTGTGCACTGGTGTCCCTCCAGTGACCGGAGTGCACGGGGGGTTGGATGGTCCTGTTTTCTCCCTTGCCGAGTGCACACCTGCACCCAGCGTTCTCAGCATGCCTGGATATAGGGTCGAGGGCTGGTTTCCAGAGTGTACAACACATGCCAGTCACATGGACAGCCTGTGCAGCGTTTCCGTGCAGTGCTCACGTCTGCCCCCAAGGCTCTGTCAGTACTGCTGTGTCAGGAGTGCGCGACGGGAGCCTGCTCAGCCAGGAAGCCTGAGCAGAAGCCTGCTCGGCTAGCAGCGCAACTCCCGACCGACACATCCATGCCCCGTCACTACACTGTGTCCTCCTAGTCATCAGACACATTTTCATTTAAAAATCATTACAAATACAAGCTTTTTCATACTAAAATGGGGGGAGCAAACAGACCTCGTCAAAGAAGATATGCAAAAGATTGATAAGAAGCAGAAAATCTTTCCAATACTGCTCACGATCAAAGACATGCGACTCGTACCAGGCTGACCTTATGGTTCAATAACAAAGCTGAGATGCTCTGTGTGCCAGTGCCGGCTGCCCAGGCCCAGGGACCGCAGGCTCCTGCTGACAGAACCAGCTCGAGCTCATCCAGTCCCACAGAACACAGTGTGTTCACACTGCTAAGGAGTCTGGGGGATCACGCTGGCCAAGTATCCCTTAGCTGACAGTGCCTTATCTGCTCGTTCAAGCCTTGACAGTGCTGTCTGACTGGAACTTCAGCTTCTAGAAAGATTCCCCCAAAAGAGATGATACGGACAGCCCACACCTGCTGCTTTCTTTACTACCTCTTTGTGAGAACTTCAAAACACACATGTGTCCTGAGGGAGCAACGTATTTCATGCATCACACAATTCGAGGCCATGGGAGTCAGTCTCCAGAACAATCCCTGCTGGGAGATCGAGACAGGCCACTGGGAGCAGTCTGTCTCTTCCCGTCTGTTAGTTATTGAAAACAGTTAAAGTTTTAGTTTTATGTTATTACGATATTATTACGCACAGCTAATTCCCGCAACCTGGTTCTTTACCGTGAGCTCTAAACACCAGACGCAACGAGGTATCTTAGGAGTTTATCCCAGCGGGCAGGAACATGACGGGGTGGTGGGAAGGCAAGAGAAAGAGAGACAGAGAGAGAGAGAGAGAGAGAGAGAGAGAGAGAGAGAGAGAGAGAGAGAGAGAGAGAAAGAGAAAGAGAAAGAGAAAGAGAAAGAGAAAGAGAAAGAGAAAGAGAAAGAGAAAGAGAAAGAGAAAGAAAAAGAGAAAAGAGAGTAAGCCACACCTGGGGGCCTTTTTGTCACTCAGCTGAGCCTGCAAGGTGTGGGGGCGGGGATTGGGAGGGATTGAGGGCAGGCCCCAGGGGATTGGTGCCTGAGACTGTCACAGGTGATTGCCTAAGAATGATTGCTAAGCAGGCAGAGTTGGGGAAGGAGCTGGGAGATTGAGGGTGGGATTCTCAGGTGAAATGGCTGATTGGTGGATAGCTGGACTGGTGTACATTTCATGAGCAGTGAGGAAGATGAAATGGCGCCTGGTCCAGGACGGGATATCAAATAACTCCTTACATCATCAAGCTGGCTCACAGCAGCACAGGTGCTGAGTCAGAGGACACTGCTCCTGCAAAGGCCTGGTCTCCTATGGGACACTTGGGGACACTGCTTCTCCCCAAGCCACAGTCTCCTGTGGGGCGCCATAGGGACACCAGCTGGGTCACTCCTGCTGTGGCACCAGCATGTCTTGGTGTGTGCCTGTGGGGTTACCTGGGTAAGTCATTCCCACCTTGTTGCCACAGCTGTCTCTCACCCCGCCTTGCCTCAGTGAGCTCCCAGGCTGGTTCTTCGCACCCTTTCCGTCCACATGCAAGACTTTGGAGGGACCGAGCCCAGGAGAGACTTTGCTCTGGTCACCCAGGGTCTCCTTGCGTCTGACCACACTTCCCTGGTTTGCCCAACACCCACATGTCTGTGTTCTCACACTGGGCCCCCTTCTCTGCTCCTCCGGCCTCTCCTCTTGCCCCCCTGCAGCCAGGCTGAAGCCAGTCATCACCATTCACCCACCAAGTCCCCCTGCACCTTTGGCCCTGGCGTCTTTCCAAGCTGCTGGACACGGTCAGCTCCTGTACTGGGGTGCTCATCAGCTTGTCCAGCAAGCAGGTCCAGGCCAGGCTGCACCCATCAGTGTTGCCAGGGGTCCAAGAGCCTGCCAGGGGCCGTTCTGCCCCACTCCCTTTACCCCACCCATGGGTGGCTCAGTGATGATAACGCTGGCACGCAGTGCAGCTCTCACGTCTCGCTTCACACTTTCAGCTTGCACAAATTCACCACAGCAGTCTCCCTCCCTGGCCGCAGCTCGCAGCAACCCTGGGCCACATGTGCGTAGCTAAACATGGCACAGTGCAACACTCCAAAAGCCGGCTCCTGTCACCACATTGGAAACCTTCCACGGCCTCTCATTTCAGGTAAATTCCTGTGAGAGGAGTGCAATGGCCCTCAGGACAGTGCTGCGTCCCAAGTGGAGTCAGGCCACGTGTCCGCATCTCTGCTGGGTTTGGCTTCTGGACCAGCCCTTGCAGGAGGAAGCAGCAACCCACGGTCCCATGTCCTGCCTCAGCGCGCTGCTCAGCAGCCCCGAGTCCCCACAGCCACATAGCTGTGCTGCAGTTGGCTATGCCAAGCTGAGGGGTCACCCTCACCAGACCTGGGGGATGGGCTGCTGACACTCCAGCTGGTGGTTCCCTATGAGGCACACCTGCTTTCTGTTGCTGGAACCCTGTGGTTTTTATCTCAGTGCAATGTGGACATTCTCCCTCCCTTACCCTGGAAAATGAAACAAAATAGTGCTTTCCGAGGCCTTTGAAGGATTTCAGCGAGAAGAAAATGACAGCGCAATTTCAAAGTTCTGTATTTCAGAGCAGGACGCGGATGGCTCTGAGGAAAGCAGGCAGACTCCGCTCACATGAGCTGACTGTTCCCCTTCCCCCTTGGCCGTGCTCTGAGTGGTGTCCGGGAGAGGATGTGTGCTTGCCTTTGTATGTGTGTATATAGTATGTATGTATATGTGCGCACACCCATGCCTGTGTGTGCCTTCTGTGCAAGTGTGTTGCAGAGATGTTCATGTGTGTTGGTGTCCATGGATACTGTGTACATGTGAATGTATGTGCATCCATGTGTGTTGTGTGTGTGCACAGGTGGTATCTGTGTGCATGTGTGTTGTGTGTGTGCACAGGTGGTATCTGTGTGTGTGCATGGGTGTTGTGTGTGCACAGATGGTATCTGTGTGTGCATGGGTGTTGTGTTGTGCACGGATGGTATCTGTGTGTGTGCATGGGTGTTGTGTGTGTGCATGGGTGTTTGTGTATGCACAGATGGTATCTGTGTGTGCATGGGTGTTGTGTGTGTGCACAGATGGTATCTGTGTGTGTGCATGGGTGTTGTGTGTGCACAGGTGGTATCTGTGTGTGTGCATGGGTGTTGTGTGTGCACAGGTGGTATCTGTGTGTGTGCATGGGTGTTGTGTTGTGCACGGGTGGTATCTGTGTGTGTGCATGGGTGTTGTGTGTGTGCATGTGGAGGGTGTACATGCATTCTTGTGTTCTTTGCTCCAAGGTATGGAATATCTTCCTCTGAAGTGAGATAGTTTTTTCTTGTGGATTCACCTAAGTATTTTGGCAACCAGCTCCTTGTCATGGGGAAAGAGACCTCCACCTGAGGACAGGCGAATTCAGCTATGAGTCTCTGAAACATTAACCCAAGAAGAGCCGCCAGGTCAAGGTCCCGAGACCCTCTGTCCCCAGCCCCTGGCGTCCAGCCTCGCTGCCTGCTCCGTGAGTCCCTCAGTGTAGCATGGTGCTGAGCCGTGTGTCTCCCACCCACACCCAGTCCCAGCGCTGTGGATGGGACATCGTTGCCTCTGCCTCTGTGGCTCCATCGTGGCCACATCCCTGTGGCCCCCACATTTCTCAAGAATTCGTCTTCCTTGCAGCTCCTGCTACAGCTGTTTCTTCACCACACAGCATTCCTGCTGGGCCGACAGCTCCCCACAGCAGGAGTCGGTGGGCTCGCAGTGCTGTAACCATAGCCACGGGCGGACCCACGGCTTTTACCATCAGCCCAAGGGGAAGCAGCTGAATGACTGCTCCAAGGCTTTGAGCGGGACTCTTGACCCACTCATTAACCTCACCCAGTCCACAGGCCTCACCTCTCACCCTAGGTTTTACCCTTGGTTACCGGCTCTCTTCGGTGGCAGTTTACAGACATAGGTTTCCCTGTCTGAAGTGATCTATGTGACAGAAGGTGCCAGAACAAGATGTCCTAGAATTTCTTACTGTAGCCTAATGAGGCCGGGGTAGTGCTGGTGGCCTCCGAGTGGGGGTCACTTCGGGTCCTGGACCTGCTTTCCTGGCTTGAAGCACTCACCTTAGCAAGGCGTCCAAACAGATGCTGTTGAGTGTAGAATCAGTACACGGCAACCACCACACACCAGCGGGATCCCAAGTGCCTTCCCCGCGTCTCTCTTGCACTAGTGCCCCACTGTGTGTTAGGGACGCGCTCTGTCTCCTCCCTCTTGGTTCCCACAGGAAATGGACCGTGCTGTGTGTTTACTGATGGAGGAAGGAGGCTTTTCTGGCCTTGAGTCTGGTGGCTGAGGAGGACACATATGGTGGATCACATATGAAAGGCGACTCCATGTGGGGCCAGGAAGCAGAGAGAAAGAGCAGCTGGACTGGACTAGCCTGGCTTCAGAAGCTGCATTCATGGCAAGCCCACTGTGTGCCCAAGAGCCCCTCCGGGACTGCTTCCCAGACCCCAGAGCTGGCTCAGAGCAGCTCATCACGCATCAGCACGACATGTGGGGGTTTAATGCCAGCATTAAGTCGGGATGACAAATGATGCCCACCCTGGAGTAGTGCCCTGGGACACAGGAACGCTGAGGTGTCCGCATGGTGAATCCGTGGGGCAAATGAGGTTGCTGTTGATCCTGTGGGGGTCAGGGATGCGTGGCAACTTCTAGCTCACCACACAGACCAACAGCCTGTCTCTGGAAGGAAGCCTGGCACAGAGAGGGGAGGCGGTGAAGCAGATGATGTCCCTGGAAGCCTCCGTAAACAGCTATGGTGTCGCTGCACATGGTCGATGGAAACGCCTGAAGGTAGTCTCACCCTCCTCTTTGTCATCTGGAGAAGGAGGCTGAGCTCTCTCTTAGAACCAACAGAATCCTGCATGATGGGAGGTTACAAGTCTGGCTGGGGTCACTTTCTGGAAATCCCTCCCCTTGCTCCTCTGTCTCTTAAGGTGCGAACAGTACGTCAGCACAGCCTGCTGGTGATGCACTGGTGCCGTGGGCAGGGGCACGGGCGCGTCCAGGGCCGACACACCTCTGGCTGTGTCCTGCACTAAGTCACGTGGAAGAGCAAGCTCTACAATCAGCCCAGACCATGGATGCCACATTGAAGCACAAGTCACAGGCACTGCAGGCCCTCTGACAGGCCCACTCCCCGTCAGTGCCACCCCAAGCATCCACCCACAATCAGGAAAGGGTAGAGAGGGTGGTGACGAGCTTCCAAATCTACTTTATTGGCTTCCAGAACAAGTCTCAGTCGGAAGGGCAAGTGTTCAAGATTGGCTCTTGCCTGTGCTGCTCCTGGCAGCACAAGGAAATCAATGTCTTCCCGCAGGCTCCCTCCGTCCCAGGAAGGACTGCCTATGCCCAAACTGGTGTCCATCTCTCCCCATGAAGCCCTGTGAGATGGGGACTGGGACCCACATCCTCGCCGTGCAATGTACAAGGGAGTGGAAGCTCACCAATGCCACCCCACCAGGGACAGAGGGTACGGGGAGAGGCTGAGTTCCCAGTAGCTACTCCTCCTAGGACTCCAAGCTCCAAAGCTGGCTGGGTCTGGCTCTGACCCCACAGAGCTGCCGGGGGCAGACAACACTCTCCACCCTGAAGTGCACCGGCCACCACTCACACACACTCCTCGCAGTGCCAAGGAAGACACAGCTGGGGATGGGCCAAGCTCTCCGATGACAGCCAGAAAGAGCAGCTGAGGGGTTCATGGCCAGCTTTCACGCTGAGGTGGCAGGCACGGGGAAGAGAAGCTAGGGCAGGTGCCGATCAATGGTCTTTAAACCCTTCCGGCATCCCATGCAGTTCATACCAGGCTTGGGCTGCTGGCCATGATGCACACGTGACAGCAGGCTGGTGATGGAGGCGGTAATGGAGTCGGCAATGAAGGCATTGATCTGCCAGTTCCTGGGCTCAGAGGGCTACTCCATGGGGCTGCTGCAAGGCCATTAAAATCTATGGATTTTCCTACTGGAAAAAGCAAGCACGTGGTACTGCAAAATGTCCTCGAAACAAAAGCCACACAGCCTTTCCAGCACACACATTGTCGAGTGAATGTAAGCCCCCGGGGCCGCACTGAGCTCTGCTTAGCTCCAGGACTGCCACGCGGTTCCCTTGCTGAACACACGCCGGGCTCTGTGACGCCTTCTCCAGGGCGCACTTCTCCTGCGCCCCTTCCAAAAAATCAAAGGCTGCTTCCAAGAGGAAAATAACCAAGCAACAAAAGTGACTCCAGAGACTTGACCAGCGTGTGTGTGTGGCACACGCATAAACCTACATATTCAGAATGTCTAAATAGAATTTGAATAAAGACGTTATACCGCATCTGCATAAGATGAGACAGTATCTACCACCAGTGTTGACTGTCACTCCAGTGTTGCAACAGCTGACCGTATGCCCAGGCTGCTGCTGTCCCGTTTCACAGGTGGAGCGCACGGACGTCATGGAGCACACATAAGATCTCATCACTGGGCAGTAGCCTTCCTGCACAGAGATTCACACTGTTCAACATATCACTGCCTGTCTGTGTGAATATGACCATTTACCCACACACTTCCTTAGGAATGTCTTAAGTGAAGTTACTTAAATCTGCAACAAGTGCTGACTAGAACCCACAAGATGGCATGTGCCAAAGTATATGCAAGGACCACCATGCCCAGAGCCCGACCTGGCATCTGTGGGCAGCACCGTGGGCAGTACACACAGTGGTGGGGGGACAGTCCCGTGGAGGGCCCCTGGGCTGCAGTCCACACATGCTGTGTTGGGGGAGCACCGTGGGCAGCACACACAGTGGTGAGGGGACAGTCCCGTGGAGGGCCCCTGGGCTGCAGTCCACACATGCTGTGTTGGGGGAGCACCGTGGGCAGCACACACAGTGGTGGGGGACAGTCCCGTGGAAGGCCCCTGGGCTGCAGTCCACACATGCTGTGTTGGGGGAGCACCGTGGGCAGCACACACAGTGGTGAGGGGACAGTCCCGTGGAGGGCCCCTGGGCTGGAGTCCACACATGCTCTGTTGGAGGAAATTACAGAAGCCAGCACCTGCCAATTTGTGGACAGAAAGGGAAATGTGGGTGAAAATATAAAAACAAGACCAGCGAGGACACAGGACAAGGCCAGGGTCCCAGGAGTCCAGACTCAGTGCGGTGACTCTCAAGCCATCCCAGAGTGGGAGCAGCCAGGACTCCCTGGGGCTGAGGAGGACTCACACCCAGCTTCACAGGGAGGCCTGCCTCAACAAAGGCTCACAGAGCACTGTGGCTACCACCTGGATGCAAAGCACAGCTGTGACAGTGACAGAAGCCAACACCCAAGCAACAATGCACTTCTTGGTGCCCCTCACTGCCTGACGGCCTCATGTAGCCCAGAAAGAGACGATCTTCTAGCCTCACACTGCCAACACAGCAGAGTCCCACGCACTCGACGCCAGCCTGGTCTCTGGTGCTTTGCTGACTAAGTGCACGTGAAACACAACCCTGTGTTAATGTTGTCCTAAAGCACACTGCAAGGAATTGGGCAGTAGGCAAGTGCTGAGCAAATCGAACTTCCGTGTTCAACACCAATTGTCACCATTTGCATAGTAAATCAGGGAATGAAAAGACATTTTTCTGTATTTCTCTGATTCTCTATCACACACACACACACACACTGGCCTCGGACATAAATACTTTTTAAAGAATCCTGAATAGTAATCTGAGTGGTAATCATCTTGGTTACATGGGATATCTGCCTTTGTGTCAGCCTGACTGAGCCGTGAGGTGCCCGGGTATCTCATCAAGCTTTAATCAAGGATGTTTGTGAGTGTTTCCAGGCAAGGTAAGCCTTTGAATTAGAAGGGCTCATAAAGAGGTGGTTGCTCCCCAGGTGGGGAGCCTCACCATCCTTTGGGTGGCTGAGAGAACCAAACAGACAGGCAAAGGGGGGACTCAGCCAGGCTGGCTGCATGCTGGGAAGTCATCTCCTGGCCTGAATTCAGGTGGAACTCCCTCCAGGTGAGGACTTGCAGCGTTTGACACCGTCCCAAGTCTGTATGAATGTGTGGATATGCATCCTGCTTCCCATGGTCCCTGTTTCCCAGAGGAACCGGATGGGTACATCTTCCATAAATGTTGGGTGCATGGAGCACAAAGGAGTGACTCCCAGTTGTTGAGATTTTACTCCTTGAAGTGCCCGTGGGGGAGAAACTTCTGAGTAAAGGGCTTAGATCAACAGTCTGCAAATAACCCTGAAGCCGTGCCAACCCAAGAGTCCTCCTTGGCCCTCTCTGATCGCTTAGCCTTCCAGACTCTTCCCTGCCTTACCCACAGTCCTGTTGGCGTGACCTCATAATCAGCCCCTGACTGCCCGTGTTTTCTGTTCTAAACCATTGGCCTCTCCGTCAGATTTCGCTGTCTGTTCAGATTAGAGTCTTCGGTAGCCTCTGCCCACTTGCTCTCCCTCCTCTGCGTCTCCACTGTGCCCACATGCAAGTTCTAATGTAGACCATCCCAGTCTAGTCAAGCTGCCCCACCTTCCACCCGAGCTGGCGGGGTTTTGCTTGGGAAGAGGTGCACCCCTGCGAAGATCAGCACCACAGCTTGTGGACAGCTCCAGGCCTCAGGGCTGCTCCCACCAGGGATTAGCAGTCTCCTCCAGTATTCTTTTCCACAGCTCACCGAAGGGGGCTTAGCAGCTTTGCTCAACTTTTAGACCATCCACACTGTTCTCCCTTGGGAAACAAAATGCTCTCTCACTTCACAATCATAATTAAAGTGCCCGGGTTCTTGGAGCATAGAAGCTCTTTAGTCACACCTCATCTGTAACTGCATCTCTTCTCAGGATTCTATGGAGAGCTATTCTCCCCCCTTCTTCCCTCACATTCCTGAGGTTTAATTTTCCACCCACCACCCAGCGCGGTCCTGTTTGGCATGCCTGAGGGGCATGTGTAAAGTGTAGGCCTGTGCCCCAGAATTGGCCCCTGAGCTCTGAACAACCTCATCATCAAAAAGTCCCCTTGCAGGGGAGAGAAGCTATTTCATAATAATCATGGCTCATTTGCCTTGCTCGCAGGGTTACCATTCTCACGGCCCAGCCATGGATGGCAGGTGACACTTGCAGTGTCTGTAGATGTTACAGACGTTGTCCACCGTGAGCCAGACAGTCTGCGCTAGCCTCCACTGCCTGCCTGCACAGACCCACAGGGTCAGCCAGAAGTGAGAGCCAGAGGACCTCCCAGGATTGCATGTGGAGAGACTGTACGTGCACTTAGGGACTTCTGTTTTCTCAAGTGGAAAACAGTAGCTTGCCTGGAGACCGCCCAGTCATTTTTCACTGCCCAGTGGGTTTTCTCCCTCTTGATCTTTGCTGTCCATTGGCCCAATCACCCATCTATCACTCAACAGTTATGGGAATTGGTCTTATCAACAATTTACCTTCTTCCATAAAGCCACAGAGGCAAGGACCACACACCATCTTCACTGTAGCTCTGACAGCGCCAAGCATGATGAATTGCTCAGAAATGTTCAGGAAGTGTTTATTGGTGGACTAAACAATTAAAAAAATTCCAGTTTTGAACACAAAATATTATTCACTAGGAGATTTGAATCTTCCTGAATTCTCAAGAGGAAATAAAGGGAAATGCACAATTAACATGAATCCTGGCAGTGTATTCTTCAGTTTGACAATAAAATGTATCTTAAAAATGTATGCATGTTTAAGCCATCATTATTCATAATCACCTTATGAGGAAGTGAGTTTCCGGAATTTCATTTGCCATCTACCGTTCTGTCTTCCTGGGAGCGGTGTCTAGATGAGAGGCTGGGACTCACAGCCATGACTGGGTGAGGGTCAGAGCACAGATGCTGCAGATGCCTTAATACCTTCGTCTCAAGTCGCTGAGGCTGTTTTCTTCCAGTCTGATAAAGTCAGACATTCTGCACTCACATTTTACATAATGGAGAGCTGTAACTGTGCCAAGTGACAAGCTGAGGGGCTGGCACTGTGGCATAGTGGGTAATGTCGCCACCTATGTGCCGTCATCCCATATGGGCTCCAGTTTGTGACCGAGCAGCTCCACTTCCGACCCAACTCCCTGATAATGCTGTGGGAGAAACAGTGGAAGTGGGCTCAAGCATTTGGGCCCCTCGTGTGGGAGACCCAGATGAAGCTTCTAATTGCTGACTTTGGCCTGTCCCGAGCTAACCATGTGGCCATCTGGGGAGACGAGCAGCAGGCAGCAGATGTTTCTTTCCCCTTCCTCTCCAACTCCAACTTTCGAATAAATAAATACATGTTTAACAATAAAATGACATGATTAAACATAAGAATGTACTCCTGGGGAAAGATCTATGGATGGGAGAAAGACATGAGAGGCTGCTCATGCCAATCTCATGATCACAGCATCTCGGGCACAGCCACAGGATGCAGCACTGCCCTGTACCCAGCATCGGCCAGAAAGTCACAGAGGGCCATCCTTCTTCCCCAGCTCATTGGTGAACAGTGGCTGAATTCAACTGACACAGGATAAAAAAGGAGCAGGTGCATGGTCTCTAGGGTGACCACAGGACCTCTGTGAAGCCCTTGGAGTCACAGGTGCAGGGATGTTGTGTGGGGCTGGGAGGCCAGCTGATGAGAGACGGAGAGGGGACGAGGCGGGAGACCAAAGGAGGAGTTGGGCTGACACGTGCTGACACAGGCCCGCCCGATGCCATGCTTCAATCCCCCAGCTCCTCCCGCATCTACGTACTTACAGACACTGTCAGCACAAGCCCTTCTCCAAACCCAGATGAAATCTCACCATGTCACCAACAAAAGCTACACCCTCAGAAGACGGCATTAGAGCTTGCACTTTGGAAGCAGGATATTTGCACTGCGTGGAATGCCTGTGTCCCAGTGAGGGTACCTGGGTTTGAGCATCAGCTTCCTGCTAACGAGCCTGCAAGGCAGCAGCTGGAGTGGTCAAGTTCGTACTGCCTGTGTGGGAGACCCGGCTGGGGTTCCTGGCTCCTGAACCTGCCCTGGCCCTGCTCTGGTTGTCCCAGGCATTTGGGATGTAAAGCAGCAGTTAGCAGATCTGCCTTCCTATTTCTGTGTCTTTCAAATAAATCAAAAGAAAAATTTTACATGGCTTTTTATCGAAGACACCATTTTCTCTGAAGTGCCGTTATCTATTATGCTTTTTTAAATCTCTTGTTAAAAGGAACATAAATAACTCACCAACGTTACACCAGACACAATGATTGTGGTAATTTTTGTGTTTATATCTTGATTATCCTGAGAGCAGCTGGCAACTCCTGGGCCTGCCAGCTTCCTCTCCAGTATGCGGGAGAATCGTGTGAAGCCCACATGCCACAGCCAACGCTGAGGTCCTCTTACAAGCAAGGAGTGTGAGTGGAGGGGCAACCGCAACCCCATGCTGCCATCGGCACCATGTGACCCGCGGCTGCACCCGGTGTCCTGCACAGCTGGGGTGCGGTGCTGAGACACTGCAGAGGACGCACGGCTGGGAAGGGCAGCCCAGGGCACACTGGCAGCTCCCAGCTCAAGCCTAACATGCACAGGAGTTACCTTGGCCGCAGTGGGGAGTGTTCCCATGTATGCCAGGGTCAGATTGGAAAGAGTGTAGTCTCACTAACCTCCCATCTTTTTGTTTTGCACATGTTATTATTAAACCTCTTTCCTGTAACATAAATTTAAACATGCAATCTCAAAAACTTTTTAAAAATCAAGCAAATGAGAAGGAAGAGGGGAAGGAAAGAATATCGTTAAGTCCTTAGATGCAATTGTATTTTTGCATCACATAAAATCCGTTAAAAAATAAAAATAAAAATAAAAATGCTTTTAATTTTAAAAGAGGTGTCTTGAGATCAAAAACTTGAAATGGCTCAGCCTGTAGGCAGGCTGGAGCGGCGCAACCCTAGGCCAGCTGGAGCGGTGTGGCCCCAAGGTCAGCTGGAGCAATGTGGCCCGCATAGTAACTGGAGCGGAGTGGCCCTCATGCTGACTGCAGTGGTGTGAGCCCTAGGCCAGTTGGAGTGGCGTGACCCCCATGCTGACTGGAGCACATGAGTCAGTACAATTAGTGCTCGCAAACTGTGCAGGGATAAAGCACTTCAATGCGCAAGTGATCATGGTAGCATCTTGTTATGTTGCCGCCATGTGCTGATGCGGTACCCTGTGACCATGCAGAAAGCATTTAGTACTCCAGGAGGGTGCCTCTGAGTACAGACAGTTCAATCCTTCCCCTCTGATCTATGTGCCCCTTCTTTCCGCTCGGGTTTTTGGAGGGAGGGAACTTTGGCCTCACTGCAGTGGCTCCATCTAGCCTGGACTGTGTGGGAGCCTTGCCCTTCTCCTGATCTAAACCCAGATCTCCACCCGTAACCGGGGCACTAGCCATGGCACTTCTCAGAACAGCTGAGGTTGACTGGGTTGGGTTCAGGAGACTTGTCTAGCTCCCTGCTGGCTGTTTGTGCCCACGAGTAGACCCTGGGTTTTGTTCAACAACTGCCCTGAATGAGATCACAGGACGCTGTTGTCGTGAGCAGCTGGGTGTGTCACGCTGTTGCTGACTGCAGATCAGCCTCCCTGTCCTGGGATGGACTCAGCTGGCCTGTCGTGTGTTATTCCTTCCTTCGTTGTACGTGTGCAAGGTACAGAACACATTGGTTGGCACTCACCTGCAGGAAGGTGCCTCCTGCAGGTGCACAGCGACACGTCCATCATTTCCTGCTTCTCCTTTCACACCAACAGTGCCCTCCTGGTAGAATTCTGCCAAACACCACTGGGTGCGATTCACCAGCATTTTCTGGAACACCTTCATGCCTTCATGCATGACAGATACAGTTCTGGAGCGAGGAGGTCAGTGTGCAAATGCTCCTGGGCCCAGGAGCCTCCCACAACAGGAACCAGCCCGCCTGCTTGGAAAGAAACATGCACTCCAAGCATAGCAGCTTGAGGAGTTTTATTTTCAGTGGAAGGAAAAGGGTTGACCTCACAAAGTCTGGCCAGATTTCATGCAGCATGAAGAGGGAGAGGATGTGGCCCCCAGTGCGCTACCCCGAGCTGTGGAGTGTGCGCTCGGGGCTGTGTCCACGTCTGGCCGGCGTGCTGCTCCCGCATGTGGCGGCCAGGCCTCGGGGCACAGTCACAGCAGCCACGTAAGAACAGCCCACAGAGGTGTGGTTCCTTACTCGCTCCGCTCAGGTCGTCAGGAGAGGTGTCACCGAAAACATTAACTACAGGGAGGCCACACTCACCTCGTGGGAAGCAAGAGGCAGTTAGCAGGCAGCGGAGCCGAGCCGGGCTGGAGGTGAGACCGCACGTTCAGAGACAGATGCAGGGATCCAAGCACCGCTTTAACACTTTGTGTTTGCAGAACAAAGTGAACACATAAGGTCGCTTTTCCATCAAACTACTTCGATTCTTTTGAAAGAAAAATTGCTGTAATGCCTGAAACCTTCACGAGTGAAGCTATCAAACTTCTCCATAAGCTCAAAAACATACATTTCTGTCGCTGGGACGCCACCATTGAACAGAAATTTTCAGTTTGGAAAGTGTAAACGGTAACATGCCTTAACAGTTTAGATCACACTGAAGCTTTGTTTTTGCGGTTGTTTTCTCACAACTACAGCTCGTCGACTTGACGCGAGTGGATCCTGACCGTGAGGGGGCACAGGGAGCCGTTGCCCTTGGGGCTGGACACCCAGCAGCTTCCCACCCGTCACAGCGGCTGAGGCTCGGCCCAGCAGCCCTGGCCCTGCAGAGCCGGGGCCCCAGGGTCCTGCTGCAGGCCACAGACGCGGTCCTGCCACCTGTTCCCCCAGCTCGGATCTCCAGGGACTGAAGCTGCAGCAGACAGCGGCAGCCCCTGGCTCACGGCCAGGCCGGGCGGCTGCGGCTGCCTCCTCTGCACTCTTCCTGCCGTCCTCTCACTGCCCACTGTGGCCAGCAGGGCTTGGAGCAAGCCGCACGCCTCTGGGGCCAGGCACCCTCTCCTCCTCCTTAACCAGACTCCTCCAGAGAAGTCAGAAGCCGCTCTGCCCCCTCCCTCCCTGCCAATGGCAAGCTTTGCAAAACGCCCAGTGTCACATTCCGCAGCCCTGGTTGCCTGGTGAGCACTTCTAGGTTAGAGCCCAACTTCATCTTAGAATTAATGAGCTCAGCTGATAGTGTTGGAAATAGCACAACTCCGGGAATGAGTTCCTCACCGGCGTCCCCTGGGGACAGGCCCCGCGAGACTCCAGTCGTGAGAACCGCAGGACAGCAGCTCAGCTTCCCAGGCCCCAAGCTCACGCGTGCAATCATAGTCCTGCAGCAGTATCCGCGTCCCAGGCCTGCCCATTCAGGAGACAAATAGTGCACATTCAGTCTTAGACACGTTTCCCAAAGACAAGCCGGTGGCTCCAAACAATGCCATGTGCTGCCGGATGACACAGCTTCTCCCAGCGGGAGGGAGCGTTCCCACTGACTGTGGGTGTGTCCCGGGTGGCTGCTTCTCACCGGGGCCATTTACCCTGGAGGTATGACGGTAACAGGCACAACACAGGACCACGGGGGAGCTTGGTGGTCCAGAGTCTCCCTGCGCTCGTTACAGCTTTCCTCTGTGCCTCGTCCATCACAGACAGCAGCAGGCCAGGGTTGGAAAAACCACTCTCCTGCCCACAGCTCCTTGAAGACATGAAGGCCGTCCCAGCTAGAGCGCCTCACCGGGAAGCCATGATTTCAGAGCGCAGAGCATGGCCAGGCAGCCCTGCCACGCAGGCCTCAGCCACCAAGCCCAGCCCAGCCCAGCAACTTGTCCACTGCATCCTCATGAGTTCACAGGTGCATGGCCGCCCCGCCGATCCCACCCTCCTGCAGTTCGTAAAGCCAAGAGTCACTCACGAGCTGGGATGAAAACAATTGGTTCATAAAGCATCGGTGATTCGGCACTGTGAAAGGCAGGGGCAAGCAGAGACTGGACACAATACAATGACCCGCAGCAGGACGGCCCTCCACGCTGCTGCCCGAGGCCCAGAGCCTGAGTGCAGCCAAGGAGTGAGGGGCAGCAGCAGCAGCACAGAGACACCACGTCTTCCCGGGCCAGCTGCACTCCGGTTTCAGTGGATGTGCCACCTGAAGCCAAAGTCATGAACTAAACCAGAGAGGAGGTCCCAGGGCACGCATTGCTGGCAGCCCTGTCCTCACTGTCCCCCTCCCAGGGGTCTGGGAAAGCCATGGGACTCACAGGGCAGGCGCCAGATCCAGAGGGAGATGCTGTGGGCTCCACTGGCAGCTCACAGTCCCCTCCAGCCCACCATGTGCTGCCCCTGGTCCACAATGCTCTGCCCCTGAGGCTGATTGTCCTGGGGGTTCCCAAACAGTGACTCACAAGACCTCCTGGTGCCTGGGCACACAGGTCACACAGACCCCTGCTATACACACACACACACAGTCACACCCATCAGACACACACACACAGTCACTCGCCATACACACACCCAGAGTCATGCCTGTCTGTCCAGCCAGCACCTCTGTGCCAGGAGACCCGCCCTGCACACCCTCTGTGCCCCCCATGCTGCAGCAGCGGCAGAGCCCTGTGTCAAGCGCTCCCCACCAGCTCCAGGGGCAAGGCCCTGGCCACCAGGCAGGGTAGATAGAGCAGCTGCTGCTGGCTCACTACAGGGGAGGAGCTCACACAGCCACACAGCGATGTGTGAGCAACTCCACCTGAGCAAGCGCCGTGGCATCCTGAGGCCCAGGTCGGTGGACACCGGTGTCCCACAGGCAGCCTGCATGGGGGAGCCTGGCCCCAGTCCAGCCGCTTGCTGCTGGCCTCCCTTACACTTTGGCTGTACAGCCCCTGAAGACATGAAGCCACACAGGTGCCCATGACACCCACAGGTCTGCTCCCAAGCAAGGGTTCACAGTCTACCCCCAGTGACCAGCTCTGCACACACTGGTCCCAACGGGCAAGCAAGGTCAATGGCTAAGTGCAAGTGCAGACCAGGAAACTCCTGCTGAGATGCAAAAGCGAAAAGCTTAGGCAGGCCTTACAGCACAGCACAGCCAATGAGGTCACTCTCTGCAGTACCTCGTACGGTGCCGCTCCCCCTAACCCAGCTCCCTGACGCTGCAATGGAATGCAGCAGAGACGGCCCAGCTGGGAGACCATGGGAAGCTCCTGGCTCCTGGCTTCAGCCTGGCTCGGCCCTGCCCACTGCAGCCACTGGAGGAGTGACCAGCCAATGCAAGATTCCTGTCTTCTTCCTTTCTCTCTCTTTCTCTCTCTGTAGCTCTGCCACTTAGATAAACGAATAAATGTGTTTTTCAAAAAGCAAAGCTTGACGGACACTTGCCTGTCTCCTTCCCCAGGCCCCCTGCTGCGGCACTGGGCAGGAGGCCCAGGGGTGAGCCCAGTGGCAGAGGGTGTGAGGGCCCCTGCCCAGCTCAGCAGGGGAGCAGCACCAAGGGCAGCCAGGAAGCAGCTCCTGCAGACCCCTCAAGCTCTGGGCACGCCGGCCTCAGGAACCCAGGAGCGTGACGACGGGGGAAAACAGACCACCCAGTACTCCCCCGGCACCCAGCGCACACGATACCCCATGCCCCACACTAACCCTTAGTCAAGGTAGTGGCACATGAAAGCTTTCCGGCTCAATCGCTCTACTTTTCAGAGAAAATACCTGAATGCAGTGTAATTAAACCAGGCATAATTTTCCTTTACCTAATTTCCCTTTTAAGCAAACAAGTGACTTCCAAATTTCAGGTCACTTACTCCTTCAAAATCTTTGCTATATGACCAGACCATCCACTAAAGAAGGGATTCGCATGCAGTAGGGAGGTAGCCCTAGGCACCCAGCCAGGGCAAAGCACAGGGGCACTGAACCCGCGGTCTGCGTGTGTGATGGCCAGCCACCGTGTCCACAACGAAGCATGCCCAGGGAAAGAGAAGCTAAGAACCCACTGCCGCCTCAGCCCCAAAGCCATCAGACCTTGGAAGAAATGTCCATTCCACAGACGACGTCGAAAGGACACACAGCTCCTGGGAGTGGGCAATGTCATGGAAGAGCAGGTGTTTCCGGAGGAGTCCTGGCCCTCCCCCAGGAGTTAACTGAAATCTGCCCAAGCTCTTCCAGAGACTCCAGAGAGCCCAGGATCAGATCTCTGAGGGGTTGAGTTTTCGGCAGCATCACAATTGCTTTGGAAGTTGACACAAGTGGAACCTCGCATAGAAGCCAATTAGAAGGACTACGGGGAGGAAGGACAGCCTACTGGTCGAGTGAAAAGATCGGCGCTTGATTACGACGCCACTCGGGGAATGAAGTCCCAGCTGTCACATCAGCGCCAGGCCTGCAGCTCCCGGGAGGAGCGCCTCAGCAGCGGCTGGCTTCTCAGCACCTGTGAGTGAGAGAGCAAGCTCACGGCCAGGCTGCCCTGCCAGGGCCTCATGCCCACAGCTGTGCCCTGTGCCCTTCACACTGGCAGTCCAGCTGCACAAACCACATGGGCGGTCAGTGCCAGGATCAGGGGTCTCTGCCCTGGGTCTGTCTGAGTGCAGAGCAGAACTTTTTGGGGTGAAGGTCTGAATTGGCTCCCCTGCCACACCTGCCTTCCCGGCCACCAGCGCCCAAGCCTGCCACTGCCCAGTGGTCCCGTGGTCCCGGCAGTTTCCTTCAAGTCCAGGTAGCCGTGTGCAGCTCTGCAGACGTAGGCACTGCTCATGGGAATATCGTTAGTCGCAGCAGATGGATGAGCAGCAGGGGCCAGCAGGCCAAAGGTTCACACGGAGTTTGTTGCTTCACCTGAAGCTGGCATTTCTCAGGGAATCCTGATCTGGCACAGGCAGATGTGCCACAAAATCCTGTGGCCAAAAAACCCCTTCTTGCTTTACATCCCACTTCTCCAGCTCTTCTTGTCGCAAACATAAAGAAACAGCAGGAAACACCACTGGAACCCCACATTAACACAAGCAGGGCAAGGAAGACTTGGGCACACGGGCATCAGTGTTTTCCACAATGCAAGGCAGAAGCCACGCACTGGCACGAGAGGCCCCCACGGCCAGGACAAGCTACCTGCCAGCAGGCTCCAACCCCACTGGCTGTTCCTAACGGTCCCTGCCGCTTCCAGCAAGGCACAGCTCAGGCTTTGGCCAAGGACACACACAGCTGGGTATTCCTTATCCAAAATTCTTGGGATCACAAGTGTTTTGTTTTGTTTTGTTTTGTTTTTGTTTTGTTTTGTTTTTGCCTTGGGAATTCTTGAAAACACATCAGAGCTCTTCGGGCTGCGGCCCCCTCGTGCTGAGGCCAGGTGAAGAGCTCCCACCCCCTTGAACACACACAGCCTGAGGGTCACTCCACTCAACACTCCCACAGCTAAGTGTTGGAAAGCAAGCTTCCTGGCATGCGGTTTGGGAGCACTTGGCATTCAGACTTCAGTGCAAACAAAGCTCTGTCTGTTTAAAATGCCAACACTCCCTCTCACCCTGGAAGTCAGGGAGAGCCCTGGGAGCACGGTTGGGGTGCGTGCTGGGTCCCCCGCAGAGCAGCAGCCCCAAGGCAACCCCAGAGCCCTTCTTACCACAGAAGCCGCACCCAGGGCTAAGGGGGGAGCAAAGGCGCCTGCAACCCGCAGGCCTCTCCCAGCGGGCTCCACTCGCACAGGTGCCCATGGGCTGAGCCAGTGTGACTCAAGGTCACTGGTGTGAGTCCTTGACTTTGTCTTAAAAACATGGCTTCTAAACCCACCTACTCTCTTCAAACTGAAAAATCACTTTTTTTTTCTAAAGAAGCTAGTTTTAAAATATACATGTTGCAAAACAACAAACAAAACAAAAACCAGCATCCCTGCTCCTTACTCTGGAAAGAGCTGAAGAGAATCACACCTGACTCTGGTCTGTCCAAAGAGGCGTAAAACGTGCCAGAGTCTCAGAGCAGAGCAGGCTGCACACTGATCACCCTCGGGACGGGGTCCACTGGATGAGGAGGCGGTTTGGTGGGATTTGGAAGAGGCAAGCACAAGGATCGGCAGGCAGCACTTTCGGGGCCGTCGGGCACAGCGAGGAGCCCGGCGCCCGGAGCCCGAGGGCCATCGGGCACAGTGCGGAGCGCATTGGGCACAGAGAGGAGCCCGGCGCCCAGAGTCCGAGGGCCGTCGGGCACAGAGAGGGGCGCATCGGGCACAGAGAGGAGCCTGGCACCAGGAGCCCGAGGGCCGTCGGGCACAGTGCAGAGCCCGGCGCCTGGAGCCAGGTCCTCACACGTGCGTGCAGTTGGTGGAGGGCGGCGTGTCCACGCGGCATTTGTGCTCCCGGGACCCGCTGAGCGCCGGCTCGCCACGAAGGCGGCACTTGAACACCTGCTTGTAGGCCTTCCGGAAGTTCTCCGAGAGGAAGGCGTAGATGATGGGGTTCACTGACGAGTTGCTATAGGCCAGGCAGTGGGCGGTGATCCGGAACAGGAAGGAGGCCGGGGTCAGCGGGAACACACCAAACTCGGCCCAGAGGTGGACGACGTGGTGAGGCAGCCAGGAGATGCCGAACACCACCACCACCACCAGCACCGTCTGCGCCGTCTGCAGAGGAACAGAGGGACGGTGTATCACCGTGGGAAGCCGGCTCAGGGCACCTGCTCAGGGCAGCCGGGCTGGCCTCAGCGGAACCCTACTGCCTGGCATTGGATGCTTGTCCTCACAGTGTCTTCAAGACCTGCCATTTCCGGCACCTTTCCCCAACAACCCGGCAAAGTTGTAAAAGCCATGTGCTCTTATCCGTCGGCAAGTAGAAGCCATGTTTGCCTAAGCGCACAGTATCCCAGAGTCATGTCCTACCCGGCACCTTTGCTGGCTTCCACCTGGCCTTGCCTGCCCCCGCCTGCCCCCACCTGCCCTCGCTGCCCCTGCCTGCCCCCACCTGCCCCCACCTGCCCTCGCTGTGGTCCATCAGCAATGTTGGCAGGTCAGCGGCAGCACCCACAAGTCTCCCTCAGGTTTTCCGCCAGACTGGAGAGGGGCAGTGATGAAGGACAAGCCCGGCTGTGATTGACACCCCTGTGGGTGGACACAACCTCCTCCGGGGCATGGGACCTCACCACTGGTCCCCCCCTGCCCAGCCCTGTGGCAGGTGCACAGTAGCTCGTGTGACCACTAAGCACCCTTCCCACTCCCCTGCCACCCAGAGCCACATCCAGCCAAAGCAGCTTGGTAGGTAGGTGGGCCACAAGGGCTCCCCAGTAAAGTATTCATCTCCGTCCTCCAACTGAGTCCAGCAGAGGCTCCCGGGCATTCACGGCTGCCATGCTCATGCTGGCTGCCAGGACAGGCAGGAGACACCTGTTGTCTCAGCCTCAGGTCCGAAGGGCCAAGAGTCCCTCTGTTCAGACACAGCCCGGGCCGTGGCAGCTTGGAGCGCCCTGGGCCATGGGCCACCATCCTCTGACGCACCCAGGCCTCCCAGCCCTGGGACACTGTCAGAGATGGGGGTGGGCTCACCCCAGGGTGGCATGCTGCCCCTTGCTGTACAGACATTGTGTGTGTGTGGCTGAAGGAAGGCTGGCTGCACAGGCAGAGGAGGAAAGCCTGTGGAACTGACAGTCCCCACGGCCTGCATCGGGGCTGACTTGGAAGAGACTGTTGTGCCTGGGAAATCACAGACAACACAAACACTCCCACCCGCACAGCCATCTCAGTGCCATAGCACCCTGGGGCAGCAGAGACCCCACAGGGCAGAACCCCCAGGATCTCACACCGAGACACTCCGGCCCCCAGACAGATGTGGGCAGAGACATAAGCAGCAGCTTTGCGCTGATCCCGGAAGTCAGGCAGCAGGAAGCCGGAGGGGACCTGGGCCCAAAGGGACAGGGGTGGGCTGGCCAGTGCTAGCGGATAGTGGACCATGAGATGAGGCTCATCACCCACTGGCACCGTGGTTGAGCAGCAGGTCACAAATGAGCTGTGTTACCTGTGGAAACTGACTGTAAAGATGAGTCCAACTGCACCCGCTGCACCCTTTCGGTAAAACCCTAGGACCATGGGGATGGGGTGCCGGCTTACATACCATGGCCGCTGGCACACGGTACAGGAAGCAAGCGCATGGTGCCAGCTTAGATACCACGGCCGCTGGCACACAGCACAGGGAGCAAGTGCATGGTGCCGGCTTACATACCACGGCCGCTGGCACACGGCACAGGAAGCAAGCGCATGACTCGCTCACATACACAAAGGGAGTGTCTGCTCTCCATAGATCCATTAGTGCAGGAGAAATGCCACTCGGATGATTTAATCAAACAATTGAGATACAATTATACCTACAAATAGAACAGAAAACATCCTCTTTTCTTTCTAAGTTGCTCAGACCATCTCTGCACTTGACGTTCCCCCTGATATTCCATTTCATTGCTGCCTTCAGGAAATATCTACTGATGTAAAGCGGAGGGCAGAAATAAACCCAGCAGCTGCGCATCAGCTGCTGGTCTTCCGCAGCCCCACGGGGCAGATGGGAACAGGCCCGCAGCACGGGATGTTTGCCCAGGAAGCCAACGTGAGCCTGTGTGTTAGGGGACATTCAAAATTCACTTTTCACTTTTTAGCAATCCCTCTAAACTCAGAGTCGGTTCTTTCTCTTGGTCCAGTGGTAGCCTTAAAGTGTGAGTGGATTACAACTTAGAGTGAAAAGACTGGGAAAGAAGCTCTGTGGGTATTTACATAAACTCTACCAGTTACCTATGAAAGTTCCCCCAAAGAGTCCAACAGAATCCCGAACCATGGCCTGGGTCACCCCAAGTCTCATTAAGGAACCGACATCCTCCCAGCTGCTTCAGCAGTCCGCAGACCCTGGGCAGCTGGCCCTGCAGACACAGTGGCATCAAAGCACAGTGCTGTGGGTGACTGGAGACAGTAAATGGCTGGGGTCTTCTCTCTCCCCCTGCCGTCCTCTGGAGAAGAGCCAACAGCTCCCATGCTGGACGCAAGCCATTGCCAACTCAGCACTGGCCCTGCCATGTCAAAGAGAGCTGACGTCCAGGCATGCCCGCCGGAGCAAAGAGCTGGACATAACGGAGCACGCTTGCCACTCATGCAGAGCGGGCACCAGCAGCTCCCTGGGCGACCGCCTCATTGACATGCTAATCGGGGAGTTGGAGAACCTACCCGAGGTCAGAGTCCCAGGCGCACATCAGAGTCAAGAAAGACACGCAAGCTAGCTGAGCCCCTGGCCCTCAGGAAGTACTCGAAAGCTGCCCCACCCCCGTCTCTCCAGCACGCATCCTGGAGGCCTCCCCAGAGAAGGAGGAGAAGGAGGGTGAGCTTCCTCTTGTCTCCTAGACCTTGGCCTGGGCAGAGCAGGGCCATTCCCGCTGTGTGCTGGTGGCTCTGTCCTCTGGAGGCACAGAGTGCCAACAGCGACTTTGCATGAAGAAGTCACTGTGCCACCACACATCCCAAGTCTACACTAACTCTCCCTGCCTTCGCAATGGCTCCTTTGCTCCTCCCACTGAAGGTGTCTGGAACGCTCTTTTCCAAGTCATCTGGGACATGTGTGCCTTCTTCAAAGGACGGTATTCACAATATATCTAATGGAATTGATGAAAATGACGAAAGCATTTTATAAATTGCATAAATGGTAGCCAAGGCTTGCTATGTTACTCCAAGCATACTAACAAAAAACAGTAAGAAGCGCACACACGCACACACATGCTCACACATACACACGCGTGCTCACGCATGCACACATACCTACACACGCTCACACAGATACGCTCATGTTCACACATGGGTATGCACACATGTATGTGCACGTGCGCACACGCGCTCACGCATGCACAAACATGGGCGCACATGCACACAAACACAGACGCATCGCCCCAGAGGCTAACAGGACATCACAGGAGCGCTGGAATCCTGTTTGCCTCCTGGAAGCAAGCATGCCGTGCAGGTGTCCTCCAAGGAGACTGGAAGGATCCGGCTGTAGTGTCCAGACAATGTTTCTTTACATCTAGCAGAGCCTGGGCAAACCATTTAATCAATTATAAGGCAATTATTCTGCAGTCTCAGGTCTGCAAGAGAAAACCCATTTCCTCTAAGCAGGGGGAATAGCTGGTTTATCAGGAGCGGCCAAGCTTTCCATGGAACTGTGAGTTCGAATGGAAAAGGTCCGAGTGGACAGCGACACCGTCTGAATGTTCAACTCTCCCTGAGTCCTGTGTTAGTTCCCAGGCACCTAGGTGTTGGGGTTGGGAGCTGGGCCTTGGGAGATGATGAGCCCAGAGGAGGTGAGGCGCCCCCACAGGAAATGAGGGTTGGTGGGAGAGGTTAGGGGATGAGCCCGGGACTGGAGTGCTCTCCAGAAGCATTGGTGCTCCGCCCAGAGTAAGCCCCCCTAACAGTAAGAAGGTGCCATGGCAGCCCCAGGAAATAGCACCTTGCACACACTGAACCTGCAGGTGCTTGGTCCTTGCTGCCACCTCCAGAGTCAAAAGCAATACATTTCTGCCACATGGAAAACAACTTGTTCCACAGTTTTGTGCAGCAGCCAGAACAGACCAAGCAAGCAGCTACAAAAGGAATCTAAAAGAGAAAATTATTTAAACCTGTATCCTGTCCCGTCACTGTCCACTGAGATCTGTGTCCATCCCCACCATCCACTGAGATCTGTGTCCATCCCCCACCGTCCACTGAGATCTGTGTCCATCCCCCACCATCCACTGAGATCTGTGTCCATCCCCCACCGTCCACTGAGATCTGTGTCCATCCCCCACTGTCCACTGAGATCTGTGTCCATCCCCCACTGTCCACTGAGATCTGTGTCCATCCCCCACCGTCCACTGAGATCTGTGTCCATCCCCCACTGTCCACTGAGATCTGTGTCCATCCCCCACCGTCCACTGACATCTGTGTCCATCCCCACCGTCCACTGAGATCTGTGTCCATCCCCCACCGTCCACTGAGATCTGTGTCCATCCCCCACCGTCCACTGAGATCTGTGTCCATCCCCCACTGTCCATGAGGTCTTTGTTCTTCTGATCCATCAAGGCCCACACCACGTAGCTCGGCAACCCACCTACACACAGCACCACCCCAAGCTCTCTGCCAGCCCTGTGGCACGGAGGCCACCCATCCAGACTGACCGTCCAGCTGATCTCAAGGTCTGGCTCCCTGCTGTGAATGTTCACCCCTCCCCTCCCCCACCTGTCTCCTGTCTCCTGTCTCTTCCTCAGACACATCACCACCACCTGCAGCTGCTCTAGCAGAGAGGGGGACTGGGAAATGGGCTCAGAGCAATGGGATGGCTCAGGATCGGGGGTTGTACAGGTGCAAGAGAAAAACTTCCCTCCTACAGATGCTTAAAGCTTTTGCTATGGAGCAAGAATGACCAGAGTTAGTTTCATACAAGCACAAACAAGGATTCTATGCACAAGGGTACTTGCAAAAGGTTTCAAAAGTGAAATTAAAGACCCAGCACTTCAGCCTAGCAGCTAAAGTCCTCGCCTTGTACACACTGGGATCCCATATGGGCACCAGTTCTAACCCCAGCTGCTCCACTTCCCATTCAGCGCCCTGCCTGTGGCCTGGGGAGGCAGCCTTGGGGTCCCCCCCCGCCCCGTGTGCGAGACCTGGAGGAGGCTCTTTGCTCCTGGCTTTGGATCTGTTCAGCTCCGGCTGCTTGAAGAGCGAGCCAGCAGACACATCTTTATCTCTGTATATCTGCCTTTCCAATAAAGAAAAAGTGAAATTAAATAAGCTGATTTTGGTGTTAAAAGAAAAACAAATTAATGCACAAAAGAAGATGTTTAGAAGGCCATAGGAAATGCTGTTTATGGGAAGCTGCATGAATTTCAACGTTAGCACTCAAGTGAGCTCACCTCTGGACTGTGTTTTGAGGCACCCTGGTGCTGCGTGTGGGCACATACATCTTCTGCCCTGCTCGCACGTGTCCAGGTGTGCGGCTGAACTGCTGAGCTCACAGCCAAGTCAAACAGAAGCCCTTCTAGTCGTATTGTGTGAGACCCACTCCCTTCCTTTGAGCACTGCCTTCTTCCCCGGGACACCGGCAATTTCTCTCCAACGTCTCTCAGACATTGAGATGGACACGAGCCCTAGACAGCAGGAAAATCCGGCTAAGGCTAAAGGGTGATTTGCTGCCTTCCTATCACTCATCAACCACAGGCATGTGTCACCCCGAGTGGGGCCTGCCGGTCAGCGAGCCTGCACCCTGGAGGACGCCCGTCCTCCCCTCCCCAGTTCTCCAGGCAGGAATCGCGCTGGTGGCTCCTCCAGACTCGGGAAGCTGTCCCCACAGCTGCAGGGCTGCAGCCCATCCCACCCCCTGCCCCACCGGGAATCAGCTGGACCCTGGGCAGGGCAGATGTGCCCCAGATAACCACCCAAGGAGGACGACAGATCACCTTTGTAGAGAAACGAACAGATCAGAACAAAAGGGGAGAAGTTCCAGCATACTAGCGCATCACTGGCAACAATGAAAATGCTTTTTGGACTGATTCGACGTGCGGAGCTTGAGACTTCATCAGCTGCTATGAAGAAGGGCCAAGAGGCTTCAACTGAAACCCACTTAACAAGTGGTCCACTAGGAGGGACCAGTGCGAACGGTCGCCAGTGGGTCTTTCATGTCATATCCTTGGTATGTATCCAAAGACCAGCAGCGCATGTCTAACAAAAGCTCCAGGAGCAGGTGTGGTCTTAGCCATCTTTTAAAAGTAAATACGATGGTCTTAGTAACAATGGATTAAAATTATGACTATCATCAACCAAAACGTGCATTCCAAGGTGGTACAGCTGGCAGCAGTGGCTCTGGCGTCTGGGTCTCCAATCCATCCCAGCACAGCTGCCAACTTTCTGGAATCACAGATTAAACAGACACTACACCCATGAGAGGCAAGCCAAAGCCCACTTGCCAAGGAAAAGTGTCTGAACAGCGGTCAGGTGGATGCTTTCCTGTCAGCCAGGGAACGTGTGAGCTGTGGAATGACCCTCCAAGCACCTTCAGGGCTCTGCGCACACGGACAGTGCCAGTTCGAGTGGGACAGCAAGGACAGTGGCTCCGTGCTCTGGGGACCTCAGGGGCAGGTGACCACAATGAGCTCCCTAGGAAGACAGAGCAGGCAGCAGAGAGCCAGTGCACCACCCTCTCCCACATGTCGGCCCAAAAGCACCTCTCAACGGCCAGCTTTCTCCTGCCTGTCGGACTGTGCATCCCTCCCCAAGGCTGGACCTCCTTCCTGTCCTTCACCCCAACAGCAAAAGACCGCTTCAAAGATCGGCACCAAGGAGCCTGGCGGGCTGGCTGGAGGTGCCCCGGAAGCCCAGCTCTATGGGACGCTGTGCGAAGGGACGCGTGGGCACCAACCTTCTTCTTGGATGCCTCTGACTTCTTGGACATATTCTTCAGCTTCTTGTGCAGATGGTTAAGGACCTGGGAAAACACACACAAGTGAACTCGGCTTGCGTTTGACCCAGAGAACACCTGGGGCTCACTAAAGGATGCCACCATCCTGCCTCTGTCCCGGGGTCCCCCAGAACATGGGGTCCCTGTTTCAGCTCTCGGCAGGTCCCTAGCAGCTGTGAGACACACTGAAAGTCCAAGCTGAATGAGTAAGATGGCACACTTGGGCAGCCACCCAAATCATGCCAAGCTGTGCATCGTACAGCCATCCCCCGTCATCCCTCCATCACGTCTGCTCCCCAAATCGCTCCTCAAGCCAACTCTCCAGGCCTCCTACAGCCCAGCCCCAACCCCAGTTCTGCATTTCAGGAACTCAATGTCAGCAGGTTCAGCCAGCATTTTTTTTAACAATTTACAGCATGCGTCCCAGGGACTCGGGGAACCCCAGCTTTGCTAACAAAAAAAACCCATTGTTGACTTTTGGCAGGGGATTTTTGCCAAAATGCTAATAATGCTAACTTGAAGAACTTACGCTTCACTTGACTTTTACATCCCATCCGAGGGGGAATTTATAGAGGAAAAAAAAAACACCTGTCCTCCGGATGACAAAGGGTATAGACGCCCAGATGGCACAGCCAGTCCCTCGAGCAGCTGGACCCACGCTCCTGCCATGCTCTGTCTCTTCCAGCGCTGCGGCTTGGACATAATTGAATTGCTGGAACTTACGGAAGAAGCCTGCTCCGTCCAGCACGACGCAGGCTCACGGTCCATCCGTCATGCCCCCCAGGGAGTGCACGGCATGCGCCTCCCAGCTCCCGCGCCCTGCAGCAGGCAGGCAGCCGGCACCTCAGCTGCTCTCAGTCTCCTTCCCACTTCCTGACACGGCTGAACTGGGCTGCAAGAACTCCAGCCTCCACTGGCCCCAGGAGCATGCGGAAGCTCTCAGTATACGCCACTGAGTTCACGCTTCTGCCACAGCCAGGGCAGCAATACCGCATGGAAGATCAGATGGAATGAGACCTGAGTTTTTGCAGGAGCAAACCAAAAAGCCTTTCAAAGAGGAAGGAAAAAGTGTATTCCTCCAACACGCTAGCTGGGATCACAGCTTAGTAGCCACACTTGAGAACATGAAATGGTGCCAAATAAGCAACGAGGAAAATGCTCAAGTGTGTTTTTCTTAGCTCAGTCTCCCTGTACTACATGCTCATCCTCGGTGCACATAACGCTGCGGTGTGATGCAGCCCAGCTAAGGCCAGCACGGCGGAGGAGAAGGGTCGCAGATCTCCCACGGGGCCCCGGCACTCCCTCAGACAGCACCAATGTCTCGGCCACAGACATTGGGAAGGGCCTGGCCAGCCCACACCAAAGCCATTCCACTAGAAACTTGCAAGCCTGGGCAGCAGAGAGCAGCTCTGGCATAAGAGAAACTGTGCCCCTGGGTGCCTTCATGGCCACCTGCTACTTCCTGCTTTGGCCATCAGGATGCATCTTGGAGAAGCAGTTGGGCCTGGGCCTGCCCCTTGTCTAGAAATCCATGGTGACAAACGCTTGAGGCCGACATATCACTGTTCAAATCCCCCTGAAAGCAGCCTGCAAATATTGCTCTGAGCGCTAGCTGGCAACACTTTCCATAGAAAATATCCAAACGACTGTACTTAAAAGCAGTCGGTGAAAACTCTGTCCTTTGGGTTCTATAAGCTCTCCAACAGCAAAACTGTAGCCATTGCCCTAAAGAAGAGAGGTATCATTCCCTCTCCTGCAGCCTGAGGACTTCTGGAAGGGAGGGGGCGTCAGTGCACAAGCCTGCCCTCTGCGGACACTCCCTCCCAAATGCCCACCGCTTCGCACCAGCCTTCGGGTTTACATTGCCAGACTCGGAATAGATCAGCTGTTTTCCGAGCAGCCGCCCTGAAGGCCGTGACCCAGTGCCCGCCTCTTGCTCACATGGGCACAGCCTTTTGGTGCCAGCTGTCATTCTTCCAGGAAGCATCCAAAGCCACGACCCCTCTCAGCAGACACCACCTCCCTCAGGGACACGGAGGGGAGGACCCACGCCAGATGAGGTGCCCCCAGCCTGAGCCTGAGAAAGCCCCAGCCTGCCACCTGTCCCAGCCCTCTGTGGACTCATCACCTCAGCCCTCCCAAAGCACCAGGACCAGGAAGAGGGGATGCGTTCAAGCAGAAATGCCAGAATCCAGCTGCCCAGGTGTCTGGTGGTGAGGGTATCTGAAGGGTTGTGTGGGGATGCAGGTGTGCACCCCACAAACGCCACCACATGCCCCTTGCTCACACACAGACCAGGGAAGCATGTTCAGGTCCTGCTCACTGTGCGAGCCACAGCCTGGGCTCCAGGAACAGCCTATGGGGTCGCTCTCCCACAGCTGCGGAGCTAGGGACCCCGCCCTCCTCCTCACACGGCAATCCCACCTGGGCAGACTGCTGCAAACAATGAAACTAAGTAATGGCTTCCCAGAGCCAGGCCGGTGCCTCCTGATGGGCACCAAATCACATCCCACACTCGGAGGACCGGAAGGGCTGGCCCACGAGTCTCCAGCCTCTTTCCAGCCTCAGGAGCACCAGAGGGGGGAACTGGGCAGGGCCTTCTCCAGCGGCAGACAACCGGTGGGCTGCTTGGAAGGACCCCAAACTCAGCAGCCCTGCAGCCGCCCACAGAGTGGCTCCCCTCTCTGGCAGCTGAGGACCAGAGGGAGCCCCGAAAGACAGCCCTCCCAAGGGGCTGCAATTTTCCCCTCAGGGCAAACTCTACAGGCCTAAGGCGCCATCTCAGCAGCACCGGGACAGAGCAAGCACAGCGCAGCGCTGTGGACCAGGACAGCGCCCCGCAGCGCGCCCCGCGAGCGTGGGTCTGCTGCGGACGCTAGGAGGCTCTGTCCCCACCTTGGCATAGCAGAAACAGATGAGCAGCAGCGGCAACAGGTAGCCAAAAACGAAGGTGCACACCACGTAGGCCTTCTTGTGGCGCGGGTCCGGCCACTCATCCCAGCAGAAGGTGAGGTTGCCCGAACCGTGATGGAAGAGGCGCTGATAGTAGGCCACGGGCGAGGCCATTGCGAAGGACAGCGACCAGATGAGGCCCACGCCCAGCAGCGCGTTGCGGGACACCCTGAGGGAGGAGGAGCGCCGCGAGTGCACGATGGCCACGTACCGGTCCACCGACATGGCGGCCAGCGTGAAGATGCTGACCAGCATGGACACGGTGAAGAAGTAGTGGACGAACTTGCAGATGAAGGCGCCCAGCACCCAGGTGGGCAGCGCATACACCGTGGCCTGGAAGGGGATGCAGAAGAGCAGGTAGGCCAGGTCGGCGACGCTCAGGTTGAGGATGAACAGGTTGGTGGTGCTGCGCGGCTTGCCCGGTGGGCTGCGCGCCAGCACCGTGATCACTAGGCTGTTGCCCAGCACGCCCAGCGTGAAAATGAGGCCGAACACCACCAGCGTAACCAAGTTCTCCACGCCGACACCCAGCAGCGGCCGGGGCTCACGGGCGGCAGGCTCGGCCCAGCTCGCGTTGCCCTCGCTCAGGTTGCCAGCCGGCAGCTCCATGACCCACGGGACGTGCTCCGAGCAGGCTGCTTGCTTGCGGCGAAGAAAGCGGGCGCCCGGAGTCTCGCTCAAAGCGACCTGAGGCCCCCTCTGATGGTCCAAGGGTGTGCGCAAAAGCGGGTGCCGGGGCTGGCTGGCCCTGCCCGGGGACACCGTCTTCGAGCGGCGACTCAGAGGGGATGGCGGGCGCCGGAGCGCAAAAAGCACCGGGTCTTCCAGCACCCCGCGCCGCGCCACCGAGTCGGAGACCCGCCGGCTCAAGCCCTGCTGGTGAGTGTCCTCCCCGCGCCTTACCGGCCGTCCTTCCTCGCTCTTGCCAGTGGCCTCGGCTGCACCTGTTGGCTGCAGCTCTCCCAGGGAAGGGGACCCTGCGCGCAGTAGCGCCCCGGGAAGGGCGCGGCTCACCCGAGAGGGTTCCTGGAGCTGCCCGCGCGCTCTGCGCCACCACCCCAACGCTGGGCACCTCCGGCTCCCTCGCGTGTCCTACTGGGATTCCAAGTCGCCCCCTGGGCGACCGTGATTTTTGGTGCTCCGCGCGTGGTGGTGGGCAGAGCTCGGTGCCGGCTGCAGTGGAGACTCAGCCCAGCTGAATCCGGCGCCCCCTGGGGGCCTCGCGGGCGGTCCCCCGGAAGTCGGCACCAGTCGAGGCGATTCCTCACGGGATGGGTGGTCGCCCACCTCCCTGCGCTCGCCTCTGCAGGGTGCGGGTCGGCCAGGGGCGGCAGCTGCTGGGGCCGCTGAGCGCACTCCCGGGCGCGCAGGACTGGGAGGCACAAGCGAGCGCAGGGCCTCCTAGGCGCCCCCTCCCATCTGCCGGGCTGCTGTCGGAGCGGAACAAAGCTCTGGGATCCCCACCCTCCCCAGCCAACGGCAGGGTAAGGTTGGACGCTTCCACGCCAGGCGGCTTCTGTGGTTCTTGCCCAAGGTCCCTCCTCTAAGAGGCTTAAAAGGCGCGGATCGAGAGTGCGAGCGGACGTGGGGCAGGGACAGTCTCCTGGTCACCTCTCAGTACCCCACCGGAGAGCGGAAATTGACTAATGTGTGATGTGGATATCCTTGGTGTGTGTCGCCTTTCAAAACCAGCACTCGCGGGTGATACCTCTGGTACACCGTGGGCGCCTAGCGAGGGGCGGCTGTACTCGCGGGGAGGGCAGGGTTCATGGCGCTGCCTCTGCCCCTGAGGGGAGGCGGGCACAGGGTTCACACACTTTCCCAGGGCCGAGTATCCCACAGAGCCGGGCCAGGGGGACAGTTTAGAACCTCTGGGGGCTGTGCTGCCTGTCTCTGGTCCCCGGAGAGCACCCTGAGGCCAGGTCTCTGCTGCACTGAAGAACACTGTGGCACTGTGGCTTAGGGGAGGGTTTTGTTATTAGGAGCTGTGGGTGGGCTTCGGGGGCGGGGCTTGCATAAAAGTTACACTGGAACTACATCAAATACCCAGACCCAGCACATAGCTTAGAATGGTGCCATAACACATAAAGCCGCCACTTGCAATGCCAATCTCCCATGTGAGCACCAGTATGGGTCCCCGCAGCTCCACTTCCCATCCAGCTCCCTGCTTGTGGCCTGGGAAAGCAGTGAAGGATGGCTCAGAACCGTGGGAGACCAGAGGAAGCTCCTAGCTCCTGGCTTCAGACAAGTCTTTGCGCCACTTGGGGAGTGAGCCAGGGGATCTCGATCTCGATCTCTCTCTCTCTCTCTCTCCCCTTCCTTCCCTCCCTCCCCTCTTCTCCTTCCCTCCCTCGCCTCCCTACAGCCACTTCAGAGAAGGAAGGAACACAGAGTGGCTCCCATGAATTGGCCTGAGGCGTGGGAGACAGCAGGAGCTGCAGCCTGGGCTCGGCCGGCCACCCTGGTGCGGGAAGGTGTTGGCCACGTGAGTGAAAAGCACTCTGCTTCCGTGCCTCTGCCTTCCACATCAAAGGAAAATAAACAAGATTCCATCATGAACTCTTCGGAGCCACACTTCAGTTACTCCAGCTGAGTTCACCTTCTTATGACTCGTTTCCAATTTTGTCAGAATTTTGTCCTGGGGCTGGCATGGTGGCTCAAGAGGCTGGTCCTCCACCTTGTAACACTGACATTCTGTATGGGCACTGGTTCTAGGCCCAGTCGTTGTATTTCTGATCCAGCTCCCTGCTTTGGGCTGGAAAAGCAGCTGATGGCCCAAGTCCTCAGGGCCCTGCACCTACGAAGGAGACCTGGAAGAAGCTCCCGGCTCCTGATTTCAGATCAGCTCAGTTCCAGCTCTTGAGTCCATCTGAGGAGTGGGTCAATCAAAGATTCCCCCCATCTCTCTGTCTCTCTCTCTCTGTGTGTAAAACTGCCTTTCAAAGGGCCCGGCGGCGTGGCCTAGCGGCTAAAAGTCCTCCCCTTGAAAGCCCCGGGATCCCATATGGGCGCCGGTTCTAATCCCGGCTGCTCCACTTCCCACCCAGCTCCCTGCTTGTGGCCTGGGAAAGCAGTCGAGGACGGCCCAATGCATTGGGACCCTGCACCCGCGTGGGAGACCCGGAGGAGGTTCCTGGTATCGGCATTGGATCAGCGCGCACCGGCCCGTTGCGGCTCACTTGGGGAGTGAAACATCGGATGGAAGATCTTCCTCTCTGTCTCTCCTCCTCTGTGTATATCCGGCTTTCCAATAATAATAAAAAAAAAATCTTTAAAAAAAAAACTGCCTTTCAAATTAAATAAGTAAATAAATAAATAAATTTGTCCTTCAGATTTCTAACTGACCAAAGGGTGAGAATTGAGTCAAGGGGACATTCCTACAAAGATGTTTCCGTGTGCGTCAGCCTTCCTCCCCACAGCGCTGTTGACTCGGAACATCCTAATCTTTCCATCCGACATGCCTGAGAACCCAGAAGCAAACCCTGACTCCAAAACACACATCCTATCTTTGCATCTCACAGGCACAAGCAGGTGTCCTATCTTCGTACCCCGATACAGGCAACGTTGGCACAAACTCTCATTGCTGCCTTCCCCCCACCCCACCTGTCTCTGAAGCTGCCCTGGAGTTTTCTGCAGTGAGAAACATTCACACTTGGGCCTGAAGTGGGCACTTGCTGTGTGGTCATGAGCTGGAGGTTAAGCCACGGAATGCCCTTGTGCTCCAACTGCCCAGCTTAGAGAGGGGCTATTTCTGCAGGCGGGGTTCCAGACTTGCCATCAGCTAGCCCTCCTCCAAGTGTCCCGTGAGGAAGCCAGAAGCCTCGGCCACTACAACCTATGGAAGCTGCCTGGTGCCTTGGCTCGGCTGGGCCTGTTCCAGCAGACTCACTCCGCGATACAGAGCCTCTCGGGTCCCGCACAGTTGCCAGAGTTTCTGTTTCAGTTCTCTTGGTGAAGTCCCCAAAGCTGCCTTTCCTTCTGAAATCAGCTAGTAAGTGTAGGCCTACAGAGTCCCTACCCAGGGTCCCATCCCCTGCCAGGCTCCCTTCAGCTGGGCTGCTCAGACACGTGCTGCTGGGCAAGTCCACAGGGATCAGATCAGCAAAGCTAAATGCAATTGTCCCCACCAAGGCACACAGCAGAAGCTGCCTCTCTCCCATGCCAAGCTGTGTGCCCAGCCTGTGCCCTGAGGCCTGCACCTGGAAGAACAGCATAAGGTGTAGGCAGGCAGGGCCCTGAGCCACTGCATGGAGAGGAGTCACCTGGGACAGCTCACACGTGGGCCTGAGCAACAAGCCATCGTGTTAAGCCTTGTCAACGTTGGAACCACTTGCTTATCCCAGACAGCAGCAAAGCAGCGAGGAAGCAGAGATGAGGCAGGCAGGAAGCAGATAAGGTACGGATGGGGCAGGGTAGAGGCAAAGAGGGTGAAGTGAGGGTGAGACAGGATGACGTGCAAGGGCGGAGGGGTGCCACTCTGCCTCCCTGTTGTGCTGGCACCCTTGGGTTTCTGCCTGAAGCAGGAGCTCCTGGCTCTGATGCCACGGTGGGCCTTGCCCGCCTCTGTCCCCTGCAGTGGGCATGGCTCCCGGCTGCTCTCTCCATACTGGCCCACCCCTGTTCCAGCCGGGGGACCCTCCTCCTGGAATGCGGTGTCACCTGGCTGTATGGTACCCTGTGCTCAGCAGGGGCCCCAGCTGTGCCATCCGGCATAGAGAACTCTGCCCTGGCATCCCCAGCATGGATGCCTGACATCCTCGCTGAGCCTGGGTGAGCTGCGGCAGCCTCCGCTGGCAGAAGCCGAGATTCCCAAAGGCCTTGCTGCCAGCATCCTGGTGAGGCAGCAGCCAGTGGGAGGCGAACCCTTGCTGCTGCGTGACGGCCAATGTGTCCTGTGCAACTGCCGGAGGATCCCGTCCAACAGCACCGACGGGAAAAGGGCAGGCAGGTGTCCTGGCTCTGCATCCTGAGCCAGCAGTGAACACCCAGTGGCACAACTCCTCACTGTTTGCCACAACACAGGAGTGGTGGGTGATCTTCCAGTGACGCCGTGGGCAATGTGTTACCCCCTGGCCCCAGCACAACCCTGCCAGGCTGGCCATGTTTCCACCATCGGCCAGGCCAATAGCTAACGCTGCAGACAGAGGCCAGACCTCTTCCGTCTCAGGTGCTGGGGAAGGGGCATCCTCTGAAACAGGTTCCCTCCCCGTCCCTGCACATGGCCACCACCTGGTCAGGGCCTATTTTACACTCCCAGCACCTCTGCCTGTGGGACCTGCTGCCTGGGCTGAGTGGAAGAAGTCAGGTTTGTGTGGAAGGAACCCAGACAAATGTCTAGAGGTGCTGGCCCCAGCTTGGACGGGCCTCTCCTGCCTCATCAATGAATGCCCTTCCTGGGTTGTTCTCCTGGCATTCAGAGCCATGAGGTTAACACGTGCCAGGTTACAGCTGCCAGGGCTCCTGTGGTTACCAGGGGCAGAGCAGGACATAGAAGACACGGGGCCGAGGGCACAGCACCACAGCTGCTGGGTCCAGTCGTGCCTCAATGCGCCCTGTCACCGAGATGGTGCGTGTCTGTTTCTCCCAGTGAATTCTAAGCCCACCTCCCAGCTGAGAAAGGTCTCACACAGCACTGCCTCATGGCAGGTGTTTCTGTAACGCACACGGCTGTCTACCTGCTGGGGCTGTCTGAAAAATGAGACAGATCAGAGAACAGAGAAGTCAGAAGGTACCAAAATCACGCAGGACATCTGAAACCAGCAACCTCTCTTTCCAGGTTGGAGACCTCCAACGTGCTGCTATCTCTCCACTCCCACGGAAGGCAATCACTGTGTGGACGCTCAGCAGCGCAGCACAAATGGGCTCAGAGATTCCTCAGGGGCAACCCACACTGATCCTCACCTACCGGTGTCCATCCATTCATTCATTCATTTACAAAGGCATCATACTCAGAACAGAACCCTCGGGGCCAGGGGAACCTCAGGCTGAGCTCTGCCGACATCCTGCGCCTCTGAGATGCACGGGTGCTCACTGGCCAGGGCCCCAGTGTCAGCGCTCCCCTGACGCACCTGTGGGCTTCAGCCTCTCCGTGCCCTGTAACGCTCTCAGTTCTTTGCTCTGGGGACAGTGCCACTGCTCTTCAGGGTGACTCTGGGTGACAGTCACCCCGCAGGGTGCGGGGGCTAGAATGCCTCCCTTTCCTGGGGCCCTAGTGTCTGCACCTCCTCTTCTCCTGCCCTACCCCAGCCTCAGGCACCACTGTTCCTTGAATGTGCATTACTCGTGGGCCCTGTTACCAACATCTGCCTGGCATGGGCTGCCCCATGGGCCCCCTGTTATGACCTGTGTCAGTGAGTTCATGGCAAGTCGGGCCATAGCACAGCATGTGGCCGCGAGCAGAAGTGCTGGGAACCAGAGAGCTGCACGGGGGTGGCTCAAAGTGGCTCCGCCTGCTGGGGTGGGGACCAGAGGAGCAGTGGTGACCATTGCCCTCTATCCAGTACGGCTGCCACCCGGCACGACCCCCACCTGGCACAGGACCGCAGACTGCTGTGCCATGAGCACAACCAAGGCACACCACATCACAAACAACCCCTGAGAGTCCACAGTTCTCTTCCACCCGCAGGAACTCCTGGACGCAAGGCTGACCCTCTGTAGACAGTACAGCAGGAGGTAAGCTACCAGGAGGCTGACTTCTGGGTTTCTGGTAATCTGACACATGTTCCAGAATGAACTCTGTAGGCTGGCCATGTTCACACCCGAGTCTGACAAAGTGTTGGATAAAATTGTGTGAGACTGCAGCTTCTGCCAGCCAGAGCGGCTGAACACTGGCAATTCATTGTAGTCAAATTACTCTGGCATCCATTCTGACTGCTCCGGTGTGCCATGCCCTGGGCTGCCAGAAATCCCACCGTGTGTGGGGCGCCCATCTGGGAGGCTGCGCCCCCCATTTCACTCTGGGTGGTGAACCCACGTTCAGGCTTCAGGAGCTGTTGATGTGGGGTGCTCAGGGCAGGCCCCGGGAGCACCCAGGCAGGGTGCTGGCCACCTGCCTCTGCAAACCACTCAAACCTGCTGAGCTGTAATCGCCAACAGGGAGAACTTCTTGGGGTCCACTTTTATTGCAGTTAGCAAGGCTGTAAAGATGGAGGCAACATAACGTAGTATATATCACAGTTGCAAGATTAATGAAAACACTCAGTGCAATCAGTTATTGGAACCAGCCTGGTTCATCCTAGGGAACTCCTGGGGATTGATGGGAGCCACACCTGCAGCCTGGGTGTGGCTCGTTATCAGATCCTCCCAGCAGATCAGAGTCCAGGGAGGGACCCACAGCAGCCTCTGCACACCCCAGCTCACAGGCTCATGGGCAGTTGTGCGCCCTGAGGGTCTGGGACCATCTGTCTCTGCTCTCCTGCACTGTTATGGTGGTTTGCAAGCGCATGTTTGTTATTTCACAGCAGAATGAAACAGAATCCCGCATTGCACCCCCCCAACAGCTCACAAAGCCTCTCAGCAAACACGGGGAGGCACCGGCTGGCGGGCAGGCGGGAGGGGACGCAGCATGGCACCACCAGGCTCTGAAGGTGCACCTGATCCAGGGCCAGCCAGGTCCTTGGCAGTGCTGGCCCCGTACGTGGGGTGCACAGCAGGCTGAGCCTCACCACAGCAACCTTCGATTTGGGATTGCCTTCACACTGCTTTGAAGTGGTTTCCAACCCAGGCTCACTGTTTCTCTCTGACACAGAGCTAACCTTGCAATTAGCCTCAGGGGCAGGCAGGAGAAGGCCAGAAGGCAGGTGAGGAGTCTCTACAGGGCACAGGAGCAGGGAGGCCTTCGTGACCGCCGCTGTCTCCAAGCAGAATCAACCCTGGAGACAAGATGGCTTTCCTAGGGGATTGGACTCCCTACCCTCACCCCCTTAAAAAAAAGCCAGGGAGAGATCGATTTGCTACCCAAACTTTTTAATAAAGATATTGGAAATGTCTAACCTCCTAATAAACCAAAGAGTTCATCACCACTGGACAGCTACATGGCTAAGATTCAGAGGCCACTGCCCCCAGCCAGGCATCCGTGCCTCCAGCTATCCCAGCGCTGGGGTTGGGCAGGAGCTCACCCCAACAGGAGCACATCCCAGGCCTCGCGCAGAGCTGTGCTGTCAGCCTCCACTCTCAAAGGATCGGCCAACAGTCCTTGGCTTTCTAGGAGGCAGAGAACAAAACGTCATTTTTTTCAGTTACAGTAATGAGATTTCATTCACCAGCAATACGTCAAGGCTCACAATGGATGCGCTTACATTCGGGTAAAGATACCTCTTTGAAATGTCATTTGCAAAATTTGTTTGTGTTACGCAATGTTCTCTGGGCTGAAGGTCAAGTAGGTTTGGATTTATGTGTTCTGAATTCACTTTCCATCTGGAATTTTAGCTCCCCTTAGGCTCTCTACCTAGACATGGACATGAGATGCCATGGATGACCGTGCAGGCTGAGCTCACTGGCCAAGTAAGCTGTGCTCGGCCTGCCCACTTCCCAGGGGTCCTCAGGCCCAGGGGTCTTTACCCCAAGGGGTCCTCACCCTGTGGGTCCTCACCCCCAGGGGTCAGCTTGGTGTTTGTTCCCATTATTCCTCCCCACTCAGTTTGTGAAGCAAAGGACACACAGGCTACCCACCTCCCAGTTTCTTCTACACACAAGGAAGTCAGACTTGGAAACGCCCTGACTCAAACACCTGGGGTGAGAAGCAACATTTACAGGCCAGGGTCTCAAATGACGGTTCCTATCTGGGGAAGGTGTCATCTGAGCAAAATGAAGTTCAACACATGAAAACCTAACTTGGAGGTTTTAGAAAAGTCACACACAGATCCATGGCATCTCATCCAAAGAAACACTGCTGGGCCCCAAAGGAAGCTCTCGGTAGGGGAGACAGAAGGAGTTATCCGCAGACCACGCATCTGGCACAGGGTGGATGCCAAAACATGTCAGGAACCCCAACAACACAACAGCAAGGTCAGAGTCCATTGTCAACATGGACAGTAGACCTAAAAGAAGAGGCACATTAAAAACAGCCCAACATCTGTGGTCACCAGGGAGATGGCAGGTGACAGGATCTGTCACCTCCTCCAGCCAGACTGACTCTTACCAAAAGGGCAAAAGATAACAAGATCTCATCGGTGTAGGACAGCCATTGTGAGAACAATCTGGAGTTCCCACAGAAGAAAACCGAAACGGGCATTACCCCAGATCCAGCATCCCTCTGCCAGGAATACGTCCCCACAGATGGGATCCTCTGTGTGAGACACCCTTACTCTCTTGACTGCGGCAAGACACGGAAGCAGCCGAGATGTCCACTAGAGACACATGGGCAAGGCATGGGCGGCACACACATGGAACTCTGCCAGAAGACGAGTGAAATCTTGTCCTTCGCAGCAATGTGCACGGAAGTGGAGGTCGCACGACGTGAACTGAGTCAACACAGAGAGGAGCCATTGCCATATGATCTCACTCGGCCTCGAATCAAGACAGCAAGTCGCATGGAAGCTGAGCATACAGGGTGCTTTGCAGGGCCTGGGAGGGTAGGGACAGGGAAAGATGACCAACGGGCACCGGGGTCCAGTTAGATCAGAGGAAGGGACCTGCTGCCCCTGGCACAGCTACAGGTGACCAGCACGTGCCACGCAGCCTTCTAAGATAAGAACAAGTGGGCAGGGGGCATTCTGAAAGTTTTCTCCATAAAGAAATGATAAATGTCCAAGAAGCTCAGTAGGATGACCTTGATTTGAACATTGTACCATGTGCATGTATATGGAAACACTACCTGTACCCCAAAATGTGTGCAATTACATGCTAGTGAAAGATACAACAGTTTCAAACATAACCTAGATATTCCCATTTGAAAACCATAGGATGTGACTCTGGCAGCTCCCATGCTGTCCCGGGCCAGCGGAGGGGTCTGGTGTAGGCCCGGGGCAGGAGGCTCCCAGGGACCGCTCTGTGGTCACAGGCCAGCACAGACCAGGCCTCCTGCTTTTCCGCTGGCGGAACTTCTGCGTCTCTGCCCACCTCTGCAGAAATGATCCGTGTAAATTACCATAAGAGAATCAGCACAAACTCCACCTATAGCTCTTCCGGGAGATGGGAGTACTTTGAGTCACAAGCAGAAACGGCAGGTTCTCTGAAGAGGAGCCCGGGAAGTGTGCAGGAGCAAGCAGAGGCAGGCCCAGGCTGCGGGAACACCTAAAGCTGCAAGGGAGGCAGGGCTGGGACAGGCGGCGCACACTCAACAGCAACGACGCTCTTGGGCCTGCAAGGCAGGAACGGGCAGGCTGCAATTGTTTTTAACATACTGGTTACTCAATACTATAACTATTAGTTACACAACAAAGTTCATTGTTGCTGAGGGTATGTTGGAGCCTTTAATTGATCGGGTTGATAATCTGATGGTTCTGCCCTCGGACCAGACAGGGTCTCCCCAGGAAACTGAGGAACTAGATTGGACTATAAGATGCTGGACTCTATGTTTAGTTTACGCTTGCAAAGAGGGAATCTCAACTGTACTTGATCAGTGGATATGCAACAAGGGGGGTGGACGGGGGGAGGGGTGGTGTGATTCCCAGTTCCAACGAAACTGTATCACATAATACAATGTAATCAATGAATAAAAAAAATAAAATATATTAAAAAAAAAGAGCGGCTGGCAGGTGACAGCCCCCAGCCCCACAGGCTCCTGTCACCCAAGCCCCAATGACCTCAGCTGGGAATCCCTGAGCAGAGCTGAGCATTTGCAAGCAGCTGGGGAGATGGTTTAGGCTGCAAGAACTCCTCCTGGTGGACATTTGGAGATACTTCGGCCTGCTCACTTGTCAAGCCACAGCAGGCTGGGCGCAGGGCTGGGGTGCCGCTGTGCTCCCACAGTGCTCAGCCTCCCCCCTGCAGGCTCTGCCCAGCCCAGAGGGGCAAGCCCAAGCGGCGGGGCCCTGAGTGACAGAGGCCTACAAACCCAGGACTTGGTGCTACGCTTAGATTGAGAAGCCAACAACGAAAGAGGAATACATGCAGATGGGAAAAGGCCACTGGCCTGTTCCAAGGGTTAAAAACAGAAATGGACTTTTCTCTCTTCTGCACAATATGTGAAGTCCACAGTTCAAAGGGGAACATACAGTCCAGTCTGGTGTGATCCAATCCAATCCGAAATGTTGTGGCATGGGTTGGTGTTACACTGTTCATGTCAACAAGGATCTGGAAGAACATGCAGCAGCACAATACCAACTGGCCAGGCCGGCCTACACTGCACCAGGAACAACCACACAGTCAGATAACACAGCTCCCAACTGGCCAGGCCGGCCTACACTGCACCAGGAACAACCACACAATCAGATAACACAGCTCCCAACTGGCCAGGCCGGCCTACACTGCACCAGGAACAACCACACAGTCAGATAACACAGCTCCCAACTGGCCAGGCCGGCCTACACTGCACCAGGAACAACCACACAGTCAGATAACACACAGCTCCCAACTGGCCAGGCCGGCCTACACTGCACCAGGAACAACCACACAGTCACTGTCAAGGTTTCCATGAAATGTCAGCAAGTGAAACAAGAAAGCTGCTGAAATGTTTTATAGCTATGATCCGGTAAACCTGAAAGGGACACCCGGACAGCTGCATGTGCTCATGTTTGTGCACATCTGGAACATGTGAGTTTGTGCACATATACGTCAGTACAGCAGAATGAATATGTGGGTGTGACCTGCACAGCTGTGGGGTACTCTAGATGTGGGAGCCAAACAAAAAAGAAAAAAATTACACCAAACGATGTACAAGAGTGAGTGTGGCTCACTGTGAGCTGCTACTTGGAGCCCTGACTTTGCATAATGGAGAGCCAGTCTGAGTTCTGCTGTAAATTCCCTATAAATGTACGGTGGGAGGCAGCAGGTGACAGCCCCTGTAAATGCATGGTGGGAAGCAGCAGGTGACAGCCCAGGGTCGCTGCTACCCTGCGAGGCTGGCAGGAGAGCCCAGCTCCTGACCTCAGGAATCTGAGGAATGAGCCAGTGAATAGATTTCTGTGTGTTTTTCTTTCAAGTGCATAAAAATAAGTAAGACCTTTAATAAAAAGATTTATTTTACGGGAGAGGCAGAGTTACAGAGAGGGAAAAAGGCAGGAAGAACAGATCTTGTGTCTATTGTTCACTCCCCAAATGGGTCCAAAGGGCCGACCTGGGCCATTCTGAAGCTGGGAGCCAGGAGCCTCCCTAGGTCTCCCACCTGGGTACAGGGGTCCTAACTCTTGAGCCGTCATCCGCTGCCTTCCCATCACATTAGCGACGAAGCAGATGAGAAGTGCTGGGACACAAACAGGTGTCCCTGTGGAATGCCAGCACACAGCTGGAGTGTTAGCCGGTACCCAGCAGCACCGGCCCCAGCACACAGCTGGAGCGTTAGCCGGTACCCAGCAGCACCGGCCCCAGCACACAGCTGGAGCGTTAGCCGGTACCCAGCAGCACCGGCCCCAGCACACAGCTGGAGCGTTAGCCGGTCCCAGCAGCACCGGCCCCAGCACACAGCTGGAGTGTTAGCCGGGTACCCAGCAGCACCGGCCCCAGCCCTTTATTACCATGCTTAGAGTCCTAGTCCAGAAAAAGATGGCATAGACCTGCCCCCTCAAAAAACACACACTCTTTCCTGCCAAGCACAGCTGTAAACTTGGGGTGCAAAGCTAGGGTCACCCCAGGGTAGCAGACAGGGAGGAAGCAGGTGGTGGGCTGCTGGTGGGCTGGGGCAGCCCAGGACAGAGCACTGGGCCCAACAGCTGGTCACTGCAGCAAAGGCCCACGGGAGTGTTCCACACACACACCCTTCACTCTCTGCCAAGAAGCTGTCCAGGTGCCATGCCTACCCCACTTGGTCCTTTCTCAGCCAGCATGGGAATGGACCCTGCAGTACCCTTCGCCCGTGCTGGATGCCTGGGTCCCAACATGTTGACAAGAAGCAAGCTCTTGGTCTCCACGATCAGTCTGCCTGTGCAACCGGGTGCCAGGCTCACAGGAGCCAGGAGATGGGGCGTCTGTGCCCAGATCACCATGGGGAAGCATGAGCCAAGCTGTTTCCACCATTAAAGTAGAAGCATCAAGTCGTCACAACACACCCCCTGCTCAGTCCAGCTGGACCAGTCGCAGCACAAAGCAGCCTGCGTGGAAAACAGCTGCTGCTCCAGCAAGAGGCAGAGCCACGGGCACACTGGGCTGCCATGCCTTTCTGGTGCGCGGAGCTTTACAAGCGGTGAGCTGCTGGCCACGCTCACAACCTCGGGCCATCTGGATGTAACGTGTCGCGTGACCAAAGCAGGAACGCTGATTCCCAGTGTGGAAGTCTCGCGTGCACACAGGTTCCCGGTGTCAGAGTTGTGAGCTTCCGAATGCAGAAAGGAACAGGTGATCCAGGATGCCCAGCAACATGTTGGACACAGTCGTGAGGAACGGGGCAGGTCATCAGGAGTGGGGGGACGTGACGGCACACTCAGCGTGCAGGTCACTTCAACTCCTCCTCAGAAAATCCAAATTACTGCGTGTCAGCAGCTGTGTCATGACAGAACTAGTGACAGGCATGCAAATGGCAACGGACTTCTAGAAACCCCACAGGGAACGGAAGGACCCTGGGACGGTGCTCACAGCATCCCCTGTCTTTGCATGTCAAAGACGCACTGCCCAGCAGGACTCTCAGCACACAGCCACTCCTCACACAGTCATTCCTCACACACAGCCAGCTCTCCTCACACACCCAGCTCCCCCCCCCACACACACCCAGCTCCCCACACACACACACACCCAGCTCCCCACACACACACACACCCAGCTCCCCCCCCACACACACACACCCAGCTCCCCCCCCACACACACACCCAGCTCCCCACACACACCCAGCTCCCCACACACACCCAGCTCCCCCCCACACACACACCCAGCTCCCCCCCACACACACACCCAGCTCCCCACACACACACACACCCAGCTCCCCACACACACACACACCCAGCTCCCCCCACACACACACCCAGCTCCCCCCACACACACACACCCAGCTCCCCACACACACACACACCCAGCTCCCCCCCCACACACACACCCAGCTCCCCCCCCACACACACCCAGCTCCCCCCCACACACACCCAGCTCTCCTCACACACCCAGCTCCCCCCCCCACACACCCAGCTCCCCACACACACACACACCCAGCTCCCCACACACACACACACCCAGCTCCCCACACACACACACACCCAGCTCCCCACACACACACACACCCAGCTCCCCACACACACACACACCCAGCTCCCCCCACACACACACACCCAGCTCCCCCCCCACACACACCCAGCTCCCCCCCACACACACCCAGCTCTCCTCACACACCCAGCTCCCCCCCACACACACCCAGCTCCCCCCCACACACACACCCAGCTCCCCCACACACACACACACAGCTCCCCACACACACACACACCCAGCTCCCCCCACACACACACACCCAGCTCCCCCCACACACACACACACCCAGCTCCCCCCACACACACACACCCAGCTCCCCACACACACCCAGCTCCCCCCCACACACACACCCAGCTCCCCACACACACCCAGCTCCCCACACACACACCCAGCTCCCCCCCACACACACACCCAGCTCCCCACACACACACACACCCAGCTCCCCACACACACACACACCCAGCTCCCCACACACACACACACCCAGCTCCCCCCCCACACACACCCAGCTCCCCCCACACACACACACCCAGCTCCCCACACACACACACACCCAGCTCCCCACACACACACCCAGCTACCCCCCCACACACACACCCAGCTCCCCACACACAGCCAGCTCTCCTCACACACCCAGCTCCCCCCCCACACACACCCAGCTCCCCACACACACACACACCCAGCTCCCCATACACACACACACCCAGCTCCCCCCACACACACACACCCAGCTCCCCACACACAGCCAGCTCTCCACACACACACAGCCAGCTTCCCCACACACACCCAGCTTTCCCACACAGCCAGCTCTCCACACACACACAGCCAGCTTCCCCACACACATCCAGCTTTCCCACACAGCCAGCTCTCCACACACACATACACACACACACACAGCTCTGCACACACACACAGCCAGCTTCCCCCCACACAGCCAGCTCTCCACACACACACACACACACAGCTCTCCACACGCACACACACACACAGCTCTCCCCACACACAGCCATCCCTCCCACGTACACACCAGCTCTCCGCACACACAGCCACCCCTTGCGCACACACCCAGCTTGCTCCTATCACAGCCACCTCTCGTGTACACACACCCAGCTCTCCCCACAGTCACTCCTCACACACACACCCAGATCTCCCCAGTCACTCCTCACACACACACCCAGATCTCCCCACACACAGCCACCCCTCGCACACACACCCAGCTCTCCACACACACAGCCACCCCTCACACGCACACACCTGCTCTCTCCAGGCACAGCCAGGTGTGCTTGGAACCTCCTGGGCTTGGCATCAGTCCCAAGCCTTGGCCTGTCCCTGCGTACCAGCCCATCGAGAATGCCCTATGTAGAAGGCGGCTGGACAGGGCTGGGCACGGCCAGAGCCCAGAGTACAGGCTTCTCCAGAGGCAGCGGGACGGGGTTCCTGTCGCTGCAGGAACCTTCGCCGGAAGTACCGTCATGAAGGTTCCCACCCAGCTCACCCACCAGCCTGCCTGCTCACAGAGGTCTGCACAGCCCTTTCAGAGAAAGGAATTCTGACCCCACAACTCTCCGCAGACTGTGGAGATTTGAACTGTGTCACTAGTATGCCACTGCGTATGGGCACGGTCCAAGACATAAGGACTCTGCATGCCTTCCCGTGTTTCTGGGAGCCCCCACCCCATGACTGGTTCAGGGCCAGGCAGGAGAGAATGCACGGCCCAGTCCAGGGCCCTTCAATAACCCTTTCCTTTAATAACCCAAACTGAGTCGGGCGAGGGGAGGGCTTCAGGCTCGCTGTTAGGATGCCCGGATCCACACCTGAGTACGCAGGTCCAAGTCCAACGTCCTGCTTGTTCAAGGCCTGGGAGGCAGCAGGCGACAGATCGCAGTGACTCAGTCGCCCACGAGAGACACCTGGATGACGCTCCCACTCCCAGCCTTGACCAGGTCCTGTCTGGAGTGAACCAGCAGACAGAGCACGCTCCTTGTGTCTGCCTCTCGTGTAAATACACAGCTTTGTAAAATGTCAGCAAGCTCAAACTCTGTGGCAGTTCCACAAGTCTACACTCTTGAATCTCTGGATTTATGGCTCTGTTTCCAGACGACTACAGCTGCTTAAAGTGGAGACACATGCACAAAGCTTCAGTAGCAGCAGCAACATGTGGAGGGCCGTTGGTCACCACTAACCCGGAAGTGCAGTGCCTCGCCACGCTGCCCAGTTGTACGGCAGAGGCCCCGGGAGCTTCAGGCCCAGCCCCTGTGGGATTACACACATGCTCTCTCCCCAAGGCCCTGCTGGCATCCTGCCTAAGCAGCTGCACGCAGGACGCCTTGGGAAGAGGAGCACCCTGCTCTCAGCAGGCGTCAGGCATGGCCATCCCCAGCCCCTCCCACCTGCTCCTCCTGAAGCTCCATGCTCCAAGCAGGGCAGGCTTGGGGGGCCAAGGAAGAGTGGGCCCTGGCTTGCCATGCTCCGGGCCTTCCTACAGCTGCCCATTACCCTGAGACTTTGAGCCCTGAGGAATCCAGGGTTAACTCCCAAACAGGGAAGGGGGCACTCCCTGGATCATGCTGCTCCGTTAGAACGTCCTCAGGAGCCCCCCAGGCACACCACCCATGGGGCCTGTGTGTTTGCACAAGAGGCTCATCCCTCCGTCCCCAGCCACACCTTCATGCCCAGGGACGGCCTGGCATGTTCGGTCCCAGGTTCTTCACTTGCAAGACCCTTTCATCTTAACATCTGAGAGTACTCGGGGCTTAGTGCCTCACGGCGAAACCCACTGAGAACTGCCATTCTGGGGCTTAATATTTATTGGTGAACTATGCATTAGCTCGTGTTCAACACTGGATGTGATCTATAACCCACTGCATGTGACTTACTGGGCTACTGTACAGCGTGGCTTGGACAAAGCAAGCCCATGTACGACTGGACGAGCCGAGGGAAGCCTAGAGCGAGCCACAGTGAGTCAGACCGCCAGAACTGCATGTCTGCGCCAACTACGATCGGCCTCAGCAAGTCATGGCCATGCAGGAAAGAGCTCACAGCTTCCAGGCGTTCTCTCTGCCCCCAGGCAGAATGGATGCCAACGACAGAGACAGGAGAGACAGAGAGAGATCTTCCATCACTGATTCACCCCCCAAATGGCTACCGGGCCAAAGCCAGGAGGCCAGAGCTTCTTCCAAGTCTCCTGCATGCCTGTAGGGGCCCAAGCACCGGGCCATCCCCCACTGCTTTGCCACGCACGTTAACACGGAGCTGCAGCAGAAATGGCGCAGCCACACCGCCAACAGGTGTCCATGTGGGATCCTGGTACTGCAGGCGGCCAGTTAGTATGACATGCCACTGCACCTGCCTCCCAGATGGTTCCTGAACTGTGAGCTCCACCGTGGGTGCCTGGATTCTTCCCTCTGGGTCTTTCCTGCTGGCTACTTTGTCTAGCCTAATCATGGTGTGCCAACTAAACCCTGTGCTGCTCTAGCGTGGCACATCCAGGGGAGCATGTGCCAGCCTGTCCCTGGAGGAACAGGAAAACGGCCACGTGTCCAGTCACACCACGAATGCAGCTGAGAACACCAGGCCCCAGAGGAAGGAGAGGCGCGGTCTGGGTGCAAGTACTCAGCACAGCACCAGGCCCCGGAGGAAGGAGAGGCGCGGTCTCGGTGCAGGTACTCAGCACAGCACCAGGCCCTGGAGGAAGGAGAGGCATGGTCTCGGGGACACTTTCCACATTCCCAAGACGCGAGGACCAGCCACAGCACCCTGCATGCAGGTACTCAGCACAGCACCAGGCACTACATGCAGGTACTCAGCACAGCACCAGGCCCGGTCAGCCTGAGCATGTCTGCCCATTCAAACCCCAGGAGACGTGTCACCTTGCCGCATGTGAAGTGTCCCTCTGGGCACCCGTGTCCCTCAGGCCAGACAAGGACCTCCCTCAGCTGCAAGGGACCTCCCTCGGGTGCGAGTGCTGAGTGTGTCGCCCCCTGGACCGAGCAGGGAGTCCATCACTGCGTGACTCATGGTCGGCAGGTGCTTAGCTCAGTTTTCTTGGCTTGGCCATTTGCACTGCGGTTTCCTTCACGTGCCCGTTGCTTTCAGGTTGAAAACAGGGTTTAAAAAATAAAACACCATAATTAACATAATGAGGCCAATAAATGAAAGGTGACCCAGATTTATAGGACAATGCACTCCGTGGCTGACGTCACAGCATGGAATGTGCCCAGTGAGCTGAAGCGCCCTGCAGTCAAGGGGGCACTCAGCACGGTACCGGAGCCAAGCACCCAGGGCCTGGGCAGTGAGCATGGCTCATCAGAGCCAGCTGTCGTGAGAAGACACAGGACTGAGGGGACACAACACATGCTCCAGGGACCACAGTCAATTCCAAGGCCACTCCAAGGGAAGATGACAAAATTTCATTATCTTCCAACAAGCGGGCTTCAGCAAAGCAGGCACGCAGCCAGCAGCCGCGCCCTCAGCAGCTGGAAGGCTGTGCCCAGACCTCATGCCTGGGGCCTCCTGTGCCAGCACCAGCCAGCATCACGCAGAATCAAAGCACGAACTATTACAACACACGGCAAAGTAGACATCAACACAGGGTGACCCCACACCCCCAGCATACCCTGCGGATCCCTGAGCACACCCACACCCACTTCCACGTCCCCATGGCTGTCACTCTAGACTGACGACCCCAGGGCTCCCTGAGGACCCCAGAAGATCCACGGAACAAAGCTGTGTTCAGTCAGACCTAGTTCTCGTCCCCTTCGCTGAAGCTCCACCAGCAGTACAAGACATTGCTGCCCACGACTGGCCCCAGCCTGTGCCAGCTGGCACAGCTGGCCCCATGCTGCAGCCACCACCCACTCACACAGAGAATGTCTCTGCAGGAAGCAGGTGCAAGTGCGGCGTCACGTGGGGACAGGGCTCGCCAGCAGAAGCTGTCCACACAGGACAGGAGAGAAGTGGCCAGCAGCAACAGCAGTGCGGGCTGGCCCTGCCCAGGGCTGCACTGCCCGGACAGCCCTGGACCCTTGGGCCGCACACAGAGGCTGCCCGGGCCCAGCCTGGACGAGCAGCTGGGTTCTCCAGGAGGGAGCTCTGCTTTCCCTGCTCCCGAGTGCAGGAAGACACAGGAGCTGAGTCGGAACATGCGGCCAGCCGTGGGTCATCACCACATGGAACCGGACAAGCCAGTTCCGCAGCCACACACTCCCTATGGCAAACCCAGCGGCCGACAAGTTCTTACTGTTCCGTTCTCGGTGTCAGCTGCATCTGTACCAACGTGGACGACATTTAGAGCTTACCCTGTGTGGCTTCTCATCCAGCTCCCTCCACAGTCCCACCAACCCGCCCCTGCTCAGTCTGTAGGCCGAAGGACACTGAAGGGCCCCTGGGCGATGCATTAGCTTACAGCTGCTCCGAAGCCGAGCGGCCTGCTAAGTGCCTTCCTCATCGCCTGAGGAACCGCCCCCAGAGCACCCCCGCCCCGGGCCTGGCATGTGCCCCCAGGCAGCAGGAGTGCTCCTCCTCTGCCCAGCCCCTTGGCTAGGTTGCTGTGGCAACAGCGCAGCCTCAGCCCTGAGGATGCCACCTGTGGCCTCTCAGCTTCATCTGCAGGCGGGAGCTTCGTGCCCTCTAGTATGGCAAAGGAACAAGCAGACACTGGACGCTGGGCCCTCTCAGCCCAGGTGTCTCTCAGCCACCCTCAAAGTTATCAGCCTGGAAACCAGGCCTGCGTCCCTGGGACAGTCCGCCTGGCCACAGAGGACCAGGCTGGGCTTGGGCGCTGCTGCCCTCTAGTGGTGGAGGTCGGACGTGTCACCAGCATCCTGCAGCCTGGGGCAGCCCTGGTGGGGGGGACCCATTCCCTAAGCTCAGCACCCCACCAAGGATCACCCTGCTCCCTCAAGACACGCCCACTGCTGCCGCTGCCAACGCCTACGCTGGCTTCCAGGTCATGCCTTTAGAGCACGCATCCCCACATTAGGCCCAAGTTCCTCCTCGCAGAGTCCTGTCCAGACCATGCGTCGCACAGCCACCTGTGTCCAGTGCCACGGCTAGGATGGACTCCTGCCCATCAGTGTCATGAAGACACTGACCCAGTGGCTCCAGGCACAGTCAGCAGGCCCACTCTGTGTTTAAGATCAGGAGCAGCGCTACAACAGAAATGGGAGTTGCTCTGGAGTTTAATCGCCTGTATAAGTCAGCGTTCTTTAAAAAGACCACACAACAGCCTAAATGGTCAGCCTCGAGCTGACAGAGTCCACCCTCGGAAGCACTGCCAAGGACCTTGGCCGTTAGAAGAGCACACAGCTCCCTGCTCCCACTCACCTCCCTGGTCTCAGACACAGCCTGAGTGCCAGGCACTTCCTTGCACCGCTGTCCTGGGGAGTGTGCCATAGCTGGGACCCCGGGGCGCTCATGGTGCTGGAGTGAGGCTGCAGAGTGCCTGAGCCCAGGAGGAAGGCTTGAGATGCTTCCCCCCCTCCCCCGCCGGAGACCCCAGAAGGGCCAATGTGCTCGTGAAACCCCAGGCAGGGCAACCCCAAATCCTAGACATGGAATCATGTCTAGGATCATCACATCCAAGGAAGGGCCACGGATTCCCTCCTGACCCAGCTACAGCACAACCCGTGACTTCTCAGCCCGCACCGGCTGCGGCCCTGGCTGGGGGCCACATCGTCAGCAGAGCCCCGGCGGGCCACTTCCTGATGTTAACAGCACAGTCAGCAGGCTCTGCTTCCAACGGGTTCAAATGTCCCCACGGGTCTCAAGTCATCTCTCTCAAGGTCACAGAGGGGAGCAGCAGGGATCAGACTGGACAGGGAGGAGAAGCTGAGGTCACTTCTGCAACGGAAACCCCGGCCCTGACCACGCTGCTTCTTACAGCCTGGCCCTGGACAAATCACTTCCGCACTGTGTGCATGGCCCGTGGCTGGCACCCCCACTTCCAGTCGCCAGGCTAGAGGAGTGGCAGCAGGATGTGAGAGCAGGAAGAGAGCCCACGTGAGCTCACACAGGCCCACGCAGGCTTTGAAGCTGAGACACATGCAGGAGCAGACGCTGGCCTAGCAGCTGGCTGCGACACATTCCAGAGGGTCTAGGTTAGGACACAGATCGTGCCCTTGGCTCCCCGTGGCCCCTGGGAGGGAGCAGGTCCATGGTTCCTGGGACTGGCTCCCTGCCACCCACAGGAACACCAGCATTGAGTCTGGGCCCCTGGCGATGGCCTGGCCCAGTCCTGGGCATTGCAGGCATTTAGGCGTGAGCTGGTGAGTGGGGACCCAATGCAGGGAGGCCAATCCTGAGCGGCCTGGGGGAGGAACACCCACCACAAGCCCTCTGCCTCTCGGTGTGGACAGTTGGACTTAAAAGCCACGTGAATTCCAGTGTTGCTGATTTTATTCCTGGGGGAAAAAAAACATAAAATATCGGGACAGAATCTTTGCGAGGTCTACTGCTACCAGCCATTTCGCAAATGCACAGCCAAGGTAACATCAACCCAGCCCCTGGCGTGTTACAGCGGCTTGGGTTTTTTTTTAATTAATTTATTTTTATTACAAAGCCAGATATATAGAGAGGAGGAGAGAGAGAGAGAAAGATCTTCCGTCCGATGACCCACTCTCCAAGTGAGCGCATCAGCGGTGCTGTGAGGATCCGGAGCCAGGAGCCAGGAACCTCCAGGTCTCCCACACGGGTGCAGGGTCCCAAAGTTTTGGGTCATCCTCGACTGCTTTCCCAGGCCACAAGCAGGGAGCTGGATGGGAAGTGGAGCTGCCAGGATAAGAACTGGCACCCATATGGGATCCTGGTGCATTCAAGGCAAGGACTTTAGCTGCTAGGCCAGCCGCCGGTCCCGGCAGCTTGGGTTTTTAAGCGCTGTGGCAAATCTAAGCCCACGGCTGGGGGCCTCTACTCCTGCTCCAGCCTCCCTGGTGACCGCGCTGCCTGCCCAGTGGGTCTAGCACACAGCACAGGACCACAGAACCACCACCAGGGGCAGGACTTCCTTAATCAAGCTGAGCACAAATGCAGAGAGAACAGCGAGCCATCTTCCATCGCCAGGACCTCCACACAGCACCTGTCCATTGCACACAGCACCACCTGTCACCTGGAGGCCATCAGCCTGCAGCGTCCAGCCAGTGTTGGGCCAAGCTCCCGCGCTCTTCCCCATGCCCCAGGAGCGAGGGCAGGTGCTGAGCGGGGCCTGTGGGTGCCCAGCCCATGCCAGAACATGCCCTCAGCCACTTCCCAGGATATAAGATGTGAGAGGGGATTCTGTCAGGCCAATGTCACCATGGCCAAGGTGAAGACTGCAGTTCAGCGTGGGCGTGGCCAGCCAGTGGACGCCTGGGAGGTGGGTGCTGGGGTATAGCTGTGGGCGTGGCCAGCCCAGGGGACGCCTGGGAGGTGGGTGCTGGGGTGTAGCTGTGGGCGTGGCCAGCCCAGGGGACGCCTGGGAGGTGGGTGCTGGGGTGTAGCTGTGGGCGTGGGCAGGGCGTGATTGGGCAAGCAGGAGGAAGAGGGATCTTCCAACATCTTCAATTTCAAACACCATCCTGCCTTCCTGGCAGGCTGAGCTCGGCTGCACTTTGGAGGTCACGGAAGGCTACAGCAGGGATTCACACACTGAATTTTTCATGAACTTGGCCGCAGGGCTGTTATGCAGACGCAGCCACACATCAACTGAGAATCCCAGGAACGTCCACCGTGGCCAGGGCCATGCAGCAGCTCGCACAGAACAGCATCAGAGATGTGTTGCTATCTGTAGCATTCAGAACAACCCACAGGGAGCTGGCTGCCTCTCCCTGAGCTGGGAGCAAGCCGGCCTCACAGAGCCGGCTGCCCAGAAGCCCACACGGAAGGCAGCACCTGCACAGGGCGGCAGGCCAGGCACACCAGCAGCTCCACCAGCTGCTTTTTAAAAATCCAGATTTCTTATGGGCCCGGCGGCGTGGCCTAGCAGCTAAAGTCCTCGCCTTGAAAGCCCCGGGATCCCATATGGGCGCCGGTTCTAATCCCGGCAGCTCCACTTCCCATCCAGCTCCCTGCTTGTGGCCTGGGAAAGCAGTTGAGGACGGCCCAATGCATTGGGACCCTGCACCTGCGTGAGAGACCCGGAAGAGGTTCCAGGTTCCCGGCTTCGGATCGGCGCGCACCAGCCCGTTGCGGCTCACTTGGGGAGTGAATCATCGGACGGAAGATCTTCCTCTCTGTCTCTCCTCCTCTGTGTATATCTGGCTGTAATAAAATGAATAAATCTTTAAAAAAAAATCCAGATTTCTATCCCCAAGGCAGACATTTCTTTAAAATTTGTGAAGTGTGGAAGTCAGTTGAATAATACGTTTGAGCATTTGTGTGGATGTCCCTAAGCAATAGAAGCTACATTTAAACTGCACCTTGTACAATGCCTCTGAGAGCTGCTAAGGAAAGGGGCGTGTGCTGAATGGATGATGTCAGGGACCTCGAGTTAGTGACGAAAGCCTGCGCACATCCCCAAGCTTCTTCTGACCTTTCAAGTCACTGGGCCGACGTGGCAAGGTGGCAGCACCCACATGTCCAGTCTGAGCCAGGCCTGGGTTGCTGCGGACATGGCTGGCAGCCACCAGCAAGCAGCTCTGAACAAAGGAGACGGCCCTGAAGCACGTGGCTGGGCCCATCCAACAGCCAAGGCCCGAAGAGCAGACACTGAAGTGCCAGCACCTGCCAGTGCCCGTGGATTCCAGGTGTGACGGCCCTGCACCCATGGGAGCCGCCTCCCTGAGGCAAAGCTCGTGTTAGATGGGTGGGTGGAGAGACGGCCATGTGGTGGGTAGATGGTCGGACAGAAACATGAAGAGGGCCATGGATGGAAAGAACGATGGGTTCCACGAGTCCAGCTCACTGAAGAGCCTGACAGTTACTTCTCCCATTCTAACAGTAATAAGTCCACGCCACACCTGATGGTGTCAGCAGGACCAAGCCCTGTGGGCGTGTCATCCTAATGAGCACATTCTTACTGACATCAAGCAGAATTTTCAAGTCATAATCTTAATTCCCTAACAAGTTTTCTGGGTCACTCCAGCAGCCAGAAGAATCAAGGCAGCTTCCAAAATATCCCTTGCTGTTCCCAGAATGTAACTTTTCAAGACCTGATACACTGGGGCTGGTTTTGTGGCACAAGAGAAGCTACTTCCTGGGGGCCAGCATCCCAAGCGAGGGCTCGTGTAGGCCCCAGCAGCTCCTTGTCTGATCCCAGCGTCCCAAGCGAGGGCTCGTGTAGGCCCCGGCAGGCCGTGTCTGATGCAGCTCTTTGCTAATGGTGCACCTGGGAAATCAGCAGATGGCCCAAGGGCTTGGCCCCTGCCACTCCCCTGGAAGACCTGATGGAGTGCCAGGTTCTGCCCTCAGCCTGCCCAGAACTGGCTCTTGCATCCACTTACACAGCAAACCAGTGGATGGAAGATCGGTCTCTCTCTCTGAAAGCTGCCTATCAAATAAGTATTTATTTTGGAAATCTGTTCATTGCTATATGGCTGCTATTTGCTTGGCTGAGAAACCGTCAAGCAGCAGTAACCTGCCACAAACACAGAGCGGAGCAGGACAGGAGGTGCCTGGGTTGCCCTTCGGTGCCCCCTGACGCACACATTCCTCAGGCCACACAAGCTGTACCTGCTGCGCTTCTGCCAACTCCTTTCCACACCGAAAGTGGAATTCAAACATAAGATTATTTTGGTGTAAAAACATGTCGAAACTCATGTAGATTCCAGACCTTCATAAATTTCACGGGAATGTATATTATGAAAAACATGCATGTATTTCAATTTTGCATAAAAATAGACATCTTCTAAAAGCCCCTATTTATTTATTGGAAAGTTAACGGGAGAGGGATGCCCCACTTCTTGGCTCATTCCTGCAGACTAAGATGAGTGAGACAGGTGCTCGGTCCAGGCTGCCCGCCCGCCTGGGTGGCACAGAGCTGGGAAGTGAAGCCGAGTACCCACAAGTGGGGTAGAGTGGCTTCACCCCGCTACCAAACGCTGGCCTACACTCCAGCCTTGCACCCCACAGAAGATGGTTTTTATAGATGTGGGGAGGGGGCCTTACGTCTATCCTCTGAAGACTTCTCTGGCCCAACTAGCACCTTCCTCTTGAGGGGCAGGTCCTCAGTCTCCCCCGATGTCTCCCCCCAGCGCCCTCCACACGCCCATTCTCATGACTGTCTCACACATCCAGCAACGGCACAGGAAGCTGTTCCACCCGACGCACGCCTTGGCTGCGGGTGCAGAGCGAGTCGCGTCCTTAGGCCTGCGGTGGCCACATCGGCAGCAGCGTGCACACTTTCTGTCATTATCCCCTATACAACCAGAAGGACAACCAGCTCAAGCAGTGATGATATGCAGCTGACCGGCAGGACAGACACTACATCATTTCCTATGAGGGGTGGGAGTACCCACAGACTTTGGTGTGCGAGGCGTCTTGGAGTCAGTCCCTCACTAGTGGACACTGAGTGACAGCTGCACTTGTCCCACAGCCCAGTTTACCATCAAGGTCAACACCAGATACACCAACACAAGAGCTTGTTCTATTCTTCATGACAGCTCTGCTAAAAAGCTCCAAGCACTTTCTCTCCAGCTGAGCCAAAACCATTCAAAGTAGAACATGGAAACACAGGCTCTCCATCTGGGGGCAGGGGGCAAGTGCTCCATGCCCCGGAAGACAGAGGAGTCAGCCGTTCTGTTCTGACTGAGGAGGAGGCGCACGCCTTCGCCCCCTACTCTGTACAGAATGCCCGCCTCCCTTCATGCAATGACCACTGACTGCCCAAACAGTGGCCCGGGACCAGTGAGTGTCTGTCCACACAGCGAGCGGGCAGGGGCACCTCACTAGGCTGTCCACGGTATAGCGCGTGACCAGTGACGCCGCGTGCCATGGCGAATGATGAGCAATTATGCTTTGCTCCAGACAGGAAACACCTGTGTTCCGACAGAACATGAACTTCAACTTGCTCCATCTGCCCACTGGTGCCCACCTGCAGCCAGCTGCACACCACCATGTGTGTATGCCTCTTGGTGAGAGCGTGTCTTTCGTCTGGGACGTGGGAGGCCCAGCACATTTATCCCCCCAGTCCCATTCCGTCACAATGAGAAGGCCATGTGCCTCCTGGAACCTGCCGTTACTCACCGTGCTGCCACGCGTATTCCTTCTTGCTCACGACATTGGAGGCTTTAATTTTATACACAAGGAAGTGGCGCTGGCAGAGAGCCGTGACTCATCCGAGAGGATGTAACAAGGCAGCCGAGAGGCTGGCAGCAGAAGCGGCCCGGTGTTTTTCTGCATAGCCCTGGCTCCTGCTTGGCCGGGACTCCATGCTAGGGCTAAGTGCACACTGCTGTGCCCACTGTGGGTGGCATTCCACACGCTTCCCTGTCCTCCCTGGTTGTCAAGACAGCTCTGCTAGCAACCTCTGGGATCATCTTGAGACGGCCCAGGAGGACAGCAACCGGGAGCATGTCCATGGGTTTTGAATTTAATATCTAGTTTCTGTTGAAAATGTAAAGATACACAAATGTACCATGTGCCAGGCCCATCTGAGACCCTCACACTAGAGGCTACACATGATCCTTATGGCCACCTAGGGGAGGATGGCAGGTGGACAGAGCCAAGCAGCTGCCCAGGCCACAGGTCAAGGGAGCCACAGGCAGCGGCAGCCCAGGCTGCCCGGTCCGCGTCCAGCTCACACCCATGTGGTATGCATCTGCCCCTGAGTGACAGCGACTGAGCTCACTCTGTCCACATGCAAGTGTGAGCCCAGCCTTCCGAAAAGCTTCCAGAACTCCCCAACTGACCCTTCGCTGGTCACTTACCTCACTAACCTGCGGCTTGTGAGCAGCTGCAGACAGAGCGGCGAGTCTGCCTCTGGTTGTCACATCACGACAGTTTTTCTATGTAAGTTTCAGTCCTGGAGATGGTAACACAAGTGAGCAGACGGAAGGCATAACACCTGCAGGAACAGTAAAGCCAACACACAGTCACTTCCTTTGTCAGCCCAGCACTGTGGGGTAGCAGGTGGCATCCCTGTGGGCACCGACTCGAGTTCTCGTAACTCCACCCCCTTTCCACTCCCTGGGAAAGCAGCAGAGAACGGCCGGTGTGCTTGGGTTCCTGCAGCCGTGTGGGGACCTGAGAGAGGCTCCCGGCTCTCGATTTCAGACAGCCCAGCTCCGGCCGCTGGGGCCCTTTCGGAAGTGAACCAGTGGATCGAAGACCTCTCTCCCTGTCTCTCTGGAGTTTTGCCTTTCAAACACATAGATAAAGTATTTTTCTAAAAACACAGCAGCCCCCAGTTCCACTGGGAGATACAGGCTGCAAGTGGCATGGACCTGTCCCCTCATGACTGCCAAGGTCAGCGCACTCTGACCCTGGTGGTACCTCTCAAGTAATCACCTGTGGTCGCGGAGGCCCGGGTCCCAAGGGACTCACAGCTCGGACCAAGCGGGAGTGACCACATAGGGGCCTGCTTTCCTCCAACCTCAGTTCAGCAGGACCACGGAGCTGCTGGAAGCTGCCACAGCCCCCACAGTGAGCAGGGCCTGCTCCAAGGAAGCCAATCAACACCGCTCTCTGCCACCTGCTCACTCATCTGTCCAGAGCACCCTGGAACCCCAGCCCCCTCCGGCAACCTGGTCATGACCCAGCACCCTCGGTGACTGCTTGCTCTGCATGGTTTCTGCAAGAGCACCTGGCGGACGGCCTTTCCTGCCGGTGTGACTATGCATGCAGCCAGCTAAGGTCTCCCTGCTCACACGGGGCTACTCGGGGGTCATCGTGGACCCCTCTCCTCCACTGCTGGTGTGGGGCGCCTGCGGTCGAGTGCCTGTCCCCCGCTGTTACTGCACCGTGCAATGTGACTGTGACATTCCTCACCCTGTCACCTGCCTCCTGAGTGTCGCCCACGCTCTGCACCATAGCCTAGGGGTGAAGATGAGGTGGAAGGCTTTGCAGGCCAGAAGTTGTCACAAATGTGTCCATGAGGAGGAGGAAGGAAACTTAACAGGATGTACTGAGACTGGTACACTCAGTCCCCGCGATTTAACCTGAATTACCACACACATCTGGCAAGGCCGGTGAGGCCTCCTGCCCTCCATCACCCATGCCACTCGCCCCAAACATGAACATTTAAAACTCACAGAGCCATCCAGGTTTCCATCAATGACTTGTCAAAGATGCTTCCAGTTGCCATGAGTGCTGGCTTAAGTCAGTGTGGAAGCGTGAACCTTATACAGCAAGATGAGGCTCTGCCTCTCCACTCACTGGCCTGCTAGGGGGACCTCCTCCGGCCAGCCCGGACCCTCCGTAGCTCTGCTAAGGGACCCCCTCCGGCCAGCCCGGGCCCTCCATAGCTCTGCTAGGGGTCCCCTCCGGCCAGCCCGGACCCTCCGTAGCTCTGCTAGGGGTCCCCCTCCGGCCAGCCCGGACCCTCCGTAGCTCTGCTAGGGGTCCCCCTCCGGCCAGCCCGGACCCTCCGTAGCTCTGCTAGGGGCCCCCCTCCGGCCAGCCCGGACCCTCCGTAGCTCTGCTAGGGGACCCCCTCCGGCCAGCCCGGACCCTCCGTAGCTCTGCTAGGGGTCCCCCTCCGGCCAGCCCGGACCCTCCATAGCTCTGCTAGGGGATTGCTTGGTGCTCCAGGTGCAGTTTTCTATAAGTACCTGTGGGCTTCAGAATTGTCTGGCTACTGGAAGTGTGAACAGCACCCCCAAGCAGGGCTGGCACCAGCACAGTGCCACGTCAGAGACACCCTAGCAAGCATCCCTGCAGAAGCCAGGTCCCATCTATGGGGGACAGCATGTGTCCCGCGCACGGACCTGCTTCAGCAGACAGCGCCTGACAGCAGTGCTGGGTCAGGGTGACCAGGGCGATCCCACAGGCACCCACGGGGCCCAGAAGCCAGCCCACACCCTACGAGGCTGCAGTGGCTCCCTGGTTCCCTCACTCCCTCCTGGGTCCTTTACCAGAACTCATCCTGAAGTCACTGCTGGGAACCTGGCCACAGGCCAAGGGACAGGACCAGCACCTGTCCCTTGCGGTCCCAGGACCCTCCCTCCTGCTTTCTAGGGAAGGGACCGGGGCTAGGTCTAGGTGCTGAGTGGGGTCAGAGGACAGTCTTCACTGTGCTGGAACAGCGTTGGGACCCTGTGGCTGGGCTCAGAGTCCCCTGTCCTTCTGTTGGCTGTTGGCCCAGACAATGGAGGCAATCCTGCTGTCTGCTGTCCTCCTAAACTCCGCGTGGGCTCCCAACCACCCCGGGGCACTGGATCAGGAGGAAGGCTCAGGCCTCGTTCCTGTTTTCCACGCTGTCACCGCCCAGAGCTCAGGCGCGGGAAAACTCCACGCACTGGAGCACGCCCCATAGGCCAGGTGAGTAAGGTCCACGCAGCGCCTTCCTGCGGGTCACGAGGGCGAGGCCGCACGAGACACGCCCCACCTGCCCCTCTCACACAGGCCACCGGAGGAGCTGCCGCGGGCCTGGGGCTACTGGAGACGCCGTCCGGGGCTGCGAGGCCGCCACTGCGCCAGGGTAGCAAACTGAGCCGGAACAACAGCCGCCAGTCTCGGGGCCGGCCAGGTGAGGTGCCCCCGGGACCTCGGGCCGAGCGAGCGGCCGCTGGGCTCCCGACCGGCCCGTGGCGGCCCGCGGGCCGGAGTTCCGGGGAGAGAGGGGCGGGCCCGGTGTTTACCTGGCGCGCAGGAAGCCGCGGCGGCCGGGGCGGGGAAGCGGGGTGCGCGCCCGGCCCTCGGAGCCGCCGTCAGTCGCCGCGCGCGCGCCGAGGACGAGCCTGCGGCCCCGGGGCCCCGGCAGCCCGGGCAGCGAGCACGGCCGGTGGGTGGCCCTGGCGGGGGGCGGGCGGCCCGGGCTGAGGAAGGGGGCGCAGGGCGCTGTCCCCGTGGCGCGGGCGCGCGCAGGTGGCCGAGCAGGTGGCAGCCGGGCGGCCTCCAGGACCCGCTGCGGGGTGGGGCGTGCGTGCGGCTGTACATGCCGGGGTGCCAGGGGCTGCAACTCGACGGATTTCCGGGGTGATGAGGGTGGTCTCGAGCGGCTAAACCGCGCGCGGGCTGGGGGTGCAAGTGGGAGGCGGAGAGGGGTCGCTCTTGGGCCCGCGCGGACGCGTGCGAGGGACAGCTGGAGGGCGCGCCGGGGGTCCAGGCCGCCAGTGCGGCTTCCTCGCGTCCCCCGGGGCCCCGCACCCGCCCCTCCCCCAGGAGAGGCGCAGTTTCCCTTTGAGCTCGGAGGGCGGCCGAGGAGGCTGCGCCTCGGCTTCCGCCTTGGCCGATCCCCACGCCCGCCGCTAGTCTGGGCCGAAGCGCCACGCCGAGTGGCCCCTGGGTAGCTCCGCAGGCTCCGCGACCATTGGCCGTGACTGCGGCCTCAGCCACGTGTGGAGGCTTGGAGGGGGTGTTGCGGTGGGAACCGGGCAGTGCTAACCCGGAAGGCCCCCGGCGGGAGCAGCGTGTGTCACGGTTCCCACTCACTCCAGGGCAACCCCACCACCCCGCCATGAGTTTTGAAGGCTTTCTGTCCCCAGGCCCAGGGAGGCAGTGCTCGCTGCGTTCCTGTCCTCTTGCCTGGCCCAGCACAAAGTCCGGGAGAGACTGCTAGACTGGTGCAGGGGCCAGTTCCGAGGGTCACTAGGCAGTTGCTCGCTGCAACCCCTGTGAGAGCATTTGTCAAGTGCATTAGTGCCGGGAGCCCAGGGGTGCGTCTGGGTTGTGCACCTGCCCCTGTGTGTCATGCTGTGGTGCCAGAGCGCCCGGCTCCCATCCGAGCGCTGGAGGTTAGTGGGAGCCATTTCAGAGTCTGAGTTTTGCTTTGGATTCTTTGCCCAGAGCACACACTTGAGGTCAGCCCCTGCCCTTGTGATCTGTCTGCTGGCCCCGACAGATGGGCGGCCTCACCAGTTGGCGCCGCCAGTTCCCTGCATGGAAAACCACCTGGGCTGCCAATGTGACCCCAGAGCCAGGAGGACCACGACCAGGGCGTCTGCCTTGCATGGCACCTGACAAGCTTGTCCCTCTTGTAAACGCACCCCTGGGAAGCGGCCCCACCCGGTAAGCCACTTCCTTCTCCCTCTCCTGTGGTCAGAAGGCACCATCCTCAGCTTCCTGAGTTGTCAAGGAGGAAGAAGAGTGTTGTGGTGACTCTCACGCAGTGGGTGCCCTGGAGCCCAGAGAGCCGTGGCTGGCAGGGGAGCAAGCAGTGGGGTCAGCGCAGACTAGAAGTGGGGCAGCAGGAGGGCTTCACCCAGAGGAGGTGTGTGCTGGTGAACTAGTACGAGGAATGCCTTCCCCCCAACCCTGGCTGCCCCAGCAAGCCGGAAGTGGGCAGGACAGAGCCAGGGCAACACACAGGGCTTCCGTTCAGTGCAGCCAGGGATAGCTATACCTGCCCATTGTGGAGCTGCCAGGTCTGGACAGTCAATCAAATGGGTTACAGGAGCAAGCATCCACCTGGGGTGCCTGGGGACTCCCAGCTACAGCTCTGATCTGTTTTCTGCCAACACACGTCCCAGGAAGCAGCTGTGAAGATCAGCTGACTTGGTCCCTGCCAGTTCCTGGAAGCCCCAAGCTCCTGAGTGCTGTGGGCATTGGGGGAGTAAGCCAGTGGGCAAGGGGTGCTCTCCCTGGGCCCTCTCCCCCACTGTGGTGTGTGTGAGAGAGGCGCTGTCCCTGGGCCCCCTCTCCCACTGTGGTGTGTTTGCAAGGGGCGCTCTCCCCCTGAGCCCCTGCTGTGGGGTTCCTTGCCTCGCTCATAAATCAGTGCAGTTCTGAGTGTTAATTGACTCTGGACTCACTGAGTAGGTGTGAGGCACTGTTTGGAAAAGCAGGAGGCTCTCTGAAAGCTGAGAATAAACAGATTTCTGTGACGTGAGCGCTCGGTAAATGCCAAAGCGAGCAGGCCAGCCTGCAGTGCCACCCAGGCCCGGACAAGCTGTGTGGCATGGAAGGTATGGCCAGGCGAGCTGGCAGGACCCACCTGCCTATGGCCAGGCTCACCCTGCAGGGCAAGTGTTTGGTCTGACTGTTCTGGGCGCAGGAGCTGTGTGGTCACGCGTGGGCATGCCAAGCATCCGCACATCCCTCGGTCGAGCCCTCCTTGGGGTGTCACAGAGCGGCTGGCTTTGTGAGCACTGCAGGTACAGGTGGACAGCCTGCGCAGCCTCTGCAGACAGCCTTCCCTCCGCTCCCCAGCCGGGGTGCCTCTTCCCTAATGCTCTGAGGCGAATGCCAAGCTGGGTGAAGCTGGAGGCCTTATGTTCAGCTACTAAGCAGGCATCTGTGTGCTGCATGGGCCCCTTCCTGGAAGACCTCCGGGCTGCACCCTCCCCAGAGTTCTCACCATGGAGCCTCAGGTCTTGGCTTGGACAGGTTTTCATTTCTGTGGGATGAATACCTGCGAACCAGGCTGTGAGTCACGTGGGAAGCACGTGTCGGCTCATGCCCGGGGGTGGCTGTGCCACGGGTCTGGTCACCCGGAACCCACTGCCTGCACGGTACTTGGTTCTGTGGCCAGCTGTTTTGGTGAGTGTGTGGTGCCAGCTCAACACGATATAGCCTGCAGGTGCTCATGGCAGACAAGGCCACCTCCCGTGTGGCCACCTGCCACCTCTAGACCCTCGGAGCAGCCTGCCCCTGCCTTTGCCCACAGGAGGTTTCCATCTTCCACCATGGAGTGTGGGTGGCCACATGTCTTGGCTCCAACACTTCTGCCAGTTCAGTTGAGTCTCCTCCCCGTGGGCCTGTGGCAGAGGGGACCTTCTCATGTTCCCGGGCTCTGGTCTGAGCACTCTTGGACACTTTGTTCTGTGGGCTTTGTCTTTTTCCCCTGAAGCCTGCAGTAGGTTTGTGGTTGATTTTTGTGTCAGGTGTGAGGTGAGCCAGAAGGCTCCGGCTTGGTCCTGTCCATGGGTCCTGGGACTCGTGACTGTGGTCCTCATGTCCCACCGCCCGCACGGGGCACCATGAGCCCCGCCCAGTCCTCCTGACCAGCCTGTGTTTGCTGTCGGGGTGCCGTACCTCCTCGTGTGAGTTGTAGAGTAACCCATTCGTCGTGCGTTTAAAACCCTTGCTGGGGTTTCGGTGGGGGCCTCCTCAAACCTGGGTCAGTTGGTGGAGAAGGAGCGAATAGGGTTTTAACATTGCTGATTTGTTGATACTGTTCGTCTCCTCATCCGAGTGGCATTATTCTCAGCGTATACATCCTAAGCATGCAAATGTTTTTGTAGGAGACTTAAATGCTTTCTCTGTGGCATCTGTCGGTTGCATTGTGTCTTCACTTGGAGTCTGCCCCCCTGTTGGGGAGGACGCGGGGCCTTGAACTCACTGAGCTCACTCCGTACCCTGGAGGACGTCTCTCTGTGGTCTATGTGAGCCGCCATGTCCTCTGCACTAACTCACTGAGCTCACTCCGTACCCTGGTAGGCGTCTCTCTGTGGTCTGTGTGAGCTGCCATGTCCTCTGCACTAACTCACTGAGCTCACTCCGTACCCCAGTAGGCGTCTCTCTGTGGTCTGTGTGAGCCACCATGTCCTCTGCAGTTTGGTTTCCCCATCTGTCTCCACTTTCTTTTAAAGATTTGCTTTATTTTTGTTTGAAAGGCAGAGTTACAGGGAGAGACAGAGGGACAGGAGTAGAGAAAGGTCTTCCATCTGCTGGCTCACTCTCCATGTGGCTGCAGTGTCCAAAGCCAGGAGCTTCTTCCAGATCTCCACCACTGCTCTCCCAGGTCATCAGCAGCTGGGACATGCCCAGCGCCCACAGGAGGTGCTGGCACTGCAGATGGAGGCTCAGCCGGCTGTGCCACCATGCTGGCTCCTCTCGCAGTAGCCAGGACCCTTGCCTGGTGCAGTTGTGGCTTCCAGTGTGAGCACAGGGGGTGCAGAGGGTTGGGGCTTTGGCCTAGGCTGTCTGCCACCACCTCTGACTCCTGCTGTTTCGCATTGTCTTCGTGGTGGTCTCTGACAGAAAGCTCAGTACGGGCTCCCGCTGACTGGGAGCACAGCTGCTGTGTCCTTGTGTCTTGGGGAGTTGGTGTCCTGCCCCTCTTAAAGTAAGTGGGTCGATTTTCAAACAAGTCGCTGAAGTGCTTATGCTGGTCACCTGGCCGCCTTTGCAGGGGCTCAGTGCCGGAGTCCCCGCTGCCCTGACCCAGCGGCCCCGGCGGAGACACGTGGACAGCTGTGTGTGCAGGAGCCTGCACTGCCCGTCCCAGAAGGAGGGCCAGTAGGGGGCGGGGGTGGAACCCAAGTGTCTCCCAGGGCAATGAGGGCTTGCGGGTCCTCGGAGCCCAGGGCAGGGCACAGGAGGCCTGGACCAGCCCCTTGGGCAGCATGTGGCCTGTTCATGGGGACACCCAGCGTCCAGGCAGCCTGCTGTTAGCTCCCCAGGCTAGCAAGGGAGGCGGGCCCACGCCTAGGTCCCAGTCCTGCCTGACTCAGCATGTCCTCCAGGGCGGCCTCTGGGGGCCTCTCCTTTTCCTGCCCCTTACAGAGTGACAGCAGGGAGGTGGGCACCCCGCCTGGCACCCCCTCTTCCCGGGCCTCAGTCATTACAACTCTGCACTGCGTGTCACAGTCCGCTGCCAGGCAGTTAATCTTCCACCACTTCATGTGGCTCTCATCCTGCCTCACACCATGTTTGTTATTAACATAAGTTATAATTCAAGTCAAACATTTTTTTAAAGTACAGGAAATAATATACTGACTGAGCTAACTAGTTACCCTTTTAGAAAAACAAAACAATGGATTCTCTTATTCCTCTCTAAAAGCTGAAAAAAAAATTTTGAGATTTATTTTTATTGGAAAAGCAGATTTCCAGAGAGTGAGAGAAAGATCTTGCATCTGCTGGTCCATTCCCCAAGTGGCCACAATGGCCAGAGCTGAGCTGATCTCAAGCCAGGAGCCAGGAACCTCCTGCAGGTCTCCCGCGTGGGTGCAGGGTCCCAAGGCTTTGGGCCGTTCTCGCTGCTTTCCCAGACCACACGCGGGAGCTGGGTGGGAAGTGGGGTCGCCAGGACATGAACTGGTGTCCGTATGGGACCCTGTGCTTGGAAAGTGAGGATTTAACCACTAAGCCAGTGTGTCAGGCCCAAGCTCACATTACTTCTAAGAGATGAAATAGCAGGCAGCCTTCCAGCGAGTCCTCTGCTGGCCTGGTGGAGGCTGGCGGCTTCCTGAGGCCAGGGACTCGCTGTCCTGTAGTCACGCACGCACTGCCCACACACTGTGTGCGGTCAACACGTGTGCTCTGTCCATGTGGCCTCTCTGACCAACCTATAGTCCTGACTGCACCAGAATTCCTGTGTCAGTTCTGCAACAGGCCGGTCCTCATTCCTGGGCAATGTGCATGCTCTGGCGATGAGGTGGGGGCCAGAGGGCCACCCTGCTGGCCCCTGGGCTTGCTCCAGAGGACCCTGGGCGTGTGGGTCCCCTGGGCTGGATGGAGATAGGCTGCAGGTGTGTGTGGTGAGGACGAGCTCAGGCCCCTCCCACCGCAGTGCCCCTCAGGATGCGCTGAGTGCGCCCTGGTTCCCTGGAGGCATGCTAGGGCTGTGTGTTGGATACTGAGTGTTCGCTCATCCTTGTGGCTTAGCAAGTCAAGCCATCCGGTGGCCTGTTCACTGCTGGACAGCAGCCGTGCAGGTACTGTGGCCATGTCTTTGCGGTGTCAGCTGATGTGGGCTCCCTGCCCTTCAGGCCGAGCTGGATGGGGCCCGAGTGTCAGGAGCGTCGTTGGAGACACCCCAGGCCGCTCAGCCCTCGTGGGGCTGCACAAGAGGACCAGGAAGCCTGGAGCTCAAGGGTTCTTCCCCCACAAAATCAAATGTGCGGTGCCTGAAAGCAGCAGGAGACAGGATCGGCTGTGTCTGAGTCCCAGATCCCAAGGACTCTGGCTGGCCCTTGTCCTCTGTCCTGGGAAGGGGCAGACTGGCTCCTGTGTTCCCCGCCCTGCAGCCTGCATGCACTTCCCTGAGGATCCTGACAAAATGCAGAGCCCTGGGCCCCATCTGGGACACCCTGCTCCCCCTCCCGAGGGCGGGCGTTCCCTCTGGGACACCCGCCATTTCAACACACAGCCCCTCCCCGACGCCGGCCTGAGGATGAGCTTCCCAGGAAGCACGGGGCTGCTCCAAAGGAGCAGGAAATGAGCAGTGAGGGGCTGACTGGGCGCAGATCCACGCAGGTGCTCACGACACGCTCTCACACGTGTCTGCACATACATGTGAGAACATGTCATGAGCACCTGCATACATGTTCTGATGAAGTGCGTAGATCTCCACCCAGCCAGACCCTCTCACACATGTGTGCAGATACTTGCAAACATGTCCACAGATGGTTTCCGGCAGCTGACAAATTCTGGAGTTTTCCCTGGCAAACTGAATCGCCTGTAGGAAGAATGACTCATTGGTAATGTAGCTGGATGCGGCAGAATATTTCTGTCTGGATCATGTGTTTCCACTGCTTTCTGCCGGTTGAGAGAGTAGCGTTTATTTCCTGCTGTTGGGTGCCTCTGTAGCCGACGGCTGCTCAAGGACGTTCCTGTCCCGTGTCCAGCTGCCTGTGCACTGAACCTAACACTCATGCAGCTCACCAGCCACGTGCACACAGAGCGTGCCCCGCCACACAGTGACTTTTGCACAGACTTGGCATCTGTCTCTGGGGTGTGAGGCACTGTGGTGTGCCTGGCAGGGACAGCACCCGCGGGCACTGTTGTGTCGTCCTCAGTATGCTTACTGTTTGATCACTAGACTAGAACCCACAGGTAAGAGTCCCATGTCAGAGATTTGCCCAGGGCCCGAGCTGTGCATGGTAAGTCTCTGTGACGCAGTGTGTTAAGCTAGTGCCTGCAACAGTTCAAGTTCACGCTGCTCCACTTCCAGGGCAGTTTTCTGTAAATGCACCTAGGGAAAGCAGTGAAGGACGGCCCAGGTGCTTGGGCCCTGCCCTCCGTGTGGGAGACCTGGAAAGAGTTCCCTACTCCTGGCTATGGCCTTACCCTAAGCTGGCTGTGCTGCCATTTGGGCAGCAAACCAGAGGACAGGAGATTGCGCTCCCTCTTCTGCAGCTCCGCCTGCCAGTATGTCCTCCTCGAAAAGTCTCTCGGTAGGAGCTGGCACCGATGAGGACGGAGGAGCCAAAGCTGGTTTAAATCAAGAACAAGCTCATTAGCTGTCCTCTACCCCGAGCCCCTGCTCCCAGCTTCTGGAGCTGCACGTGTGTGTGCAGTGACTGTATCAGTAGTACAGCTGTGTGTCATGAGTACACGTGAGCATGCATGGATGTGGGGGGTGTGCACATAGCAGTGTGTATGTGTATGTGTACACACGTGTACTTCTTCTCTTGGGTACATGCCCCCAGGAGACCCTGAAAGGCTAGGTTCTTCTGCCTCCCATGTTGGACCCAGCCTCCTCCTGCAGGGTCTGCCAGCAGCTGCCCAGTGCCAGTGGCCTTGTAGACGTGCTGTCGGGCGACACTTGGTCCCTACAGCCATTCAGCGGCTCTGAGCATCCCCCGGAGACCAGAGCTTCTGGCACAGGTGCTGGAGCATGAGGAGGTGCTCACAGAGACTCAGGCCTGGCCATCATCCAGGGTCAGCAAAGCTCTGTTGCTGCGCCGACTCAATTGCACACAGTGTGCAGCGTCACCTTGTGGCTTAAATCTGTGCTTGGAGGCAAGGAAGTCACAGTCCCTCAAATAGTGTGAATCTGGAGGTGTTGGTGGCAGTGGTTAGCATGTGGTGTGATTGGGGGTTGTTGATGGTTAGCATGTTGAATCTGGGGGTGTTGATGGTTAGCATGTGGTGTGATTGGGGGTGTTGATGGTTAGCATATGGTGTGATTGGGGGTTGTTGATGGTTAGCATGTGTGAATCTGGGGTTGTTGAGGGTTAACATGTGGTGTGATTGGGGGTTGTTGATGGTTAGCATGTGTGAATCTGGGGGTGTTGATGGTTAGCATGTGGTGTGATTGGGGGTTGTTGGTGGTTAGCATGTGTGAATCTGGGGGTGTTGATGGTTAGCATGTGGTGTGATTGGGGGTGTTGATGGTTAGCATATGGTGTGATTGGGGGTTGTTGATGGTTAGCATGTGTGAATCTGGGGGTGTTGATGGTTAGCATGTGGTGTGATTGGGGGTGTTGACGGTTAGCATGTGGTGTGATTGGGGGGGTGTTCACAGTTGGCATGTGGTGTGATTGTGGGGTGTTGACGGTTAGCATGTGGTGTGATTGGGGGGGTGTTCACAGTTGGCATGTGGTGTGATTGTGGGGTGTTGACGGTTAGCATGTGGTGTGAATCTGGGGGTGTTGATGGTTAGCATGTGGTGTGATTGGGGGTGTTGACGGTTAGCATGTGGTGTGATTCTGGGATGTTGATAGCAGTTAGCATGTGGTGTGATTGTGGGGTGTTGACGGTTAGCATGTGGTACGATTGGGGGGTGTTGATGGTTAGCATGTGGTGTGATTGGGGGTGTTGATGGTTAGCATGTGGTGTGATTCTGGGATGTTGATAGCAGTTAGCATGTGGTGTGATTGTGGGGTGTTGACAGCATGCTGGAAGCAATTGCAATGAGATACCTGTTGAACAGCTCTGTGTCATCTCAGTGGGTGGGACCAGCCACAAAGCTGTGAACTTAACAGCCAGATGTTTGCTTCCTTCCAAACTAATTCTCCATTTCCTGTAAAATGCACCCGAAGCACGCTTCATTTCAATGGAGCAGCAGTGGGTGGGCCGACCTTGTGGGATTAGTTGCTGCTGTTGAAAGCCGTCTTAAGTGATGGCCGACCCGGGTTTCTGGGGCAGACTTGGTGCTGTGCGCTCTGGCTGCCCGCCGTCCCATTCTTCACTCAGACACCTGCTGCCCTGCAGCAGGGCTCTGAGAGCTACGGGGCTGAACAGTGTAGCCCACACTCCGTGTGTTGTGTCTCTGCCGTAGTGTCCACATCAAAGCAGACGAGGAGTGCGGTTACTTGTTCAGCCTGGTCAGTGTGTTTAGCGCCATTGGTGCCTGGCATGAAGCAGTAAGTGTCTGTTGGCCTGGGAGAGCTCCTGCCCGGCAGGTCTGCCCACAATGCACACAGAGAGCAGAGATCTGGTCAGGTCACGGCCACCCTTGAGCCACAGTACTAGCAGCCCACCCTGCCTGTCCCAGCCACGTGTGCTAAGCTTCTTGGTCCTTCTAAGTCTGTGAGTCCGCAGCTGAGAGACTGGGAGACAGGACACTGTTACCACACCTGCTGATGGAGTCCCTCCCAGGGCTGGCCCTGCCATGGCCCTGCACCACGTCCAGCGCTCTGGCGTGGCATGTCCCTGTCCAGTGCCCTCTGCTTCTGTTTGACATCTGTCTGTGTGGAGCCATGGGCCCTTGGAGTTCGCAGGGCCACGGTCAGGTTGCATTCTTTCCGCTGATTAGAATCACCAGGGGAAAGTTCCAGAAGGTTCTGAAAGGAAGTCACACTTTAAAATGCCGCATACCCATATGAAGACATGGCATCAGTTAGGAATTGGGCTCTGAGTCAGTTTCTTGCGAGACCAGAGTGCAGGGGCTCAGTGGTGTCTTCTTCCTGGTTAGAACCTGACGCTTCGCACAGATAGCTGTAGGCTGCATGTGTGCCCAGCACAGTGACATCCATGTGAGTCACTGGCAGTGTAGGGCCCAGCACACGGGGCCCCTCCACATGGGCTGTGTGGAGCCAGCACACCTGATGGCCCAGGACTGTCTGAGTCGTCCCCAGGGCATTTAGAAAACGCTGAGCCCAGCCTCCCTGCCCTGCCATGAGCTGTGCCCAAAGCATCTGTGGTTCCTCCAGGGACCCGGGCTGCCAGCCACCCAGTCACGCTGCCAGCTGAGGAGGGGGCACGTAGGCTGATCACATGGGAGTGTGAGTCCTTGGATCCCTGGATCAGCTGGCAGCTTCCACTGTGCCTTCGAGAAGTGCCGCTTCTGTCACAGGCATAGTGACAGGCAGGGCGGGAGCAAGCAGGTGCAGGCCTGGGCACGTCAGTCCCTGGAGGCATGGGGTCCCTCTTCTGCCACCCAGCCCTAGGGTGAGTGCAGGCCTGCGCTGGAGCCTGGCGAAGGCAGCAGGCCCTGCCGCAGGTCACCAGGAGCGAGTAGGCTGCAGGAGCCCACACAGGTTGCGGGGCCAGCGCACCCATCCTCCCCATCCTCCCCGGCTCATAGGGGCTGTGGGCTTCCCTCCCGCCTGCCCCTGCTGTGCCTTCCACACCCCGTCCGAGCAGCCCTGAGCAGCCCACACGAGTGGCAGGGCCAAGCCACCCATTCTCCCGGCTCAGAGGGGCTGGGTCCCTCCCGCCTGCCCGAGCAGCCCGAGCAGCCTGAGCAGCCTGTGCTGCCTGAGGAACTGGGAGTTGCTTCCCGGGATTTCCTCATTCCTGCTCCTGCGTGTAAGCCAGCACAAAGCGGCGATAAGATCAGTCAGCTACGAGCCAGACTCCACCTGCTGTGTAGAAGCGGGTAGGTATGCCTGTGGCAGCCCGAGGCCTGGCCCCTGCTCTCCCCTTCCCATCAGGCTTTGCCAAGTGGGCTTAGGTAGGTCTTCAGAGCCAGCCAGATCTCCGGCAGCGTCACGCACTTACCTGATATGAAGCAGCGAAATGGGATGGAGCCCTCCTCGCAACATTTGACCCCCGTATCTGCAGCTGGCCCCTGCCCACGGTGCCAGGCCCCTACTGCACCTTCTGCAGCTCAGCCCCCTCCTGAGGCAGGCAGGCAGGCATTAGCGCCCAGCCCGGTGGGCCACAGCACTCTGGCAGGCACAGGCCTGTTTCTCCTCCCCATGCCCACAGTCAGGAACCCTGCAGGTGCTAGGGTCCCCGACACACCATCCTGACCCAGGGACGCCAGCAGCCGTCAGTGTCATTTTGTTCTTCTTGTCTTGCCAGTGTAAGTTTGGCACTCCATGCCAAAATGTGCCACTACCAAGTCATATACATAAATACTTTGCTTTCAACCAATCCATGGCGTCCTCGGCTCTAGCTCCGCCTGCCCCGTGAATCCAGTCAAGGCTTGTTTGAAAGCCTGACCTGCCCTCTCGTGGCTTCGGTCCATCCTTTCCATGGTGTAGGATACGGTCACATCTCAGCAAGGCGCCCACGTGTCAGCTGATTTACCAGGAGGCTTGGTCAAGGCCTGGTGGGACCAGGCTGACCAGGGGCACATGGACATCACCTCTGGACACATCCTTAGATCCTCAGAGGGGAGGGATGTTTTCTGAAAAGGAGAGGTGCGTTTGGACTCCCAGGTACCGCCCGGGGGGTGGTGCACACAGGTGCAGAGAGACTAGGACTGTGCAGGAAGGAGGCCAGTGTCTGCCACACACAGTAAGCACAGCCTGGATGACACCTGCCAGGTGAGCACTGACCGCCCAGGGCCAGTGGGCCAGGTGCCCCGACACCAGCTGAACCAGCTGAGTGCCCAGGGCCAGTGGGCCAGGTGCCCTGACACCTGGCACACCAGTGCTGAGTGCCCACGGCCAGCGGGCCAGGCGCCCCGAGACCCAAGATGGCAGCATCACTACCTGTGCCTGTCTCTAACTTGTGTTTTTAAAGATTTATTTATCTGAAAGAGAGGGAGAGAGAAAGATCTGCCATCCTGTGGTTCACTCCCTAGATGGCCACAGTGGCCACCGTTGAGCCAGGCAGCCTCTTCATGGCCTTAGAGAGCACACACTTGAGGTTGGCAGCGCTCAGCTGAGGGGCGTCTCGGTTACCACTGAGACGCTGTGCAAAGCCAGCCTGGTGCTCGGGATCCCATGGGCCAGCAGGGTCGCGTGTCGCTCCTGCACCTTCAGGCGCAGTGGAGCGCCTGACTCCTCAGTGTGCCACGAGAGGTCTGTGCTCCCCCGGCCCCTGCCCCGATGTGCTCTGTCACCACACCCTCTTCCGGACGGTGGCTCCGAGGGACAACAGAGCCAGGGCTGTGGCTGTGCTCTGCTCTCCCACGGGAACTCCGGAGGACAGAAGCAGAACAGAAAGTGAGTTGCCCACGTCAGAGTCCCCTTTCCCTGTGTGGCAAGAACACGGGATATGGAGCGGGAGGACCGCCGGTTCCCGGGGGTCACCGGTTCTCTTGAAGGGAACGCGGTGATCCGCCGCATGCCCTGGCTGTCACTTCCTCTTCCCCAGAGGTCAGACACCTGGACGATGTTCAACCTCCACATGGGGCCCCCACTGGTCACAAGGTCTGTGTTGACTCGTGGAAGTGCCGGCTTGCACGCTGACGCCTCTCTTCCTTTCAGCTTCTGAGGATGGGGAACCACGTGGGGAAGCGCGCGTTGACCGTGGAGAAGTCCACTAAGGTAAGAGAACCGGAAGATGTGCAGTCCCTTGCGCCGTGTCTGCCACATGGTGGGGCCCGGCGGTGGGGTAAACGGATCCGATGTTCAAGCTCTCAGCCCCACCCTCCCTCTGGCCCTGGGACTGGACCTGCCTGGGATCCAGGTGTCGGCTAGGTGGAGCTGTGTCTCTAATCCCTACCAAAAAGGGAATTGCCTGCTGCGTGGGCAGGCTTGCCTCCTCCAGACCCTGCCACCTCCACTTCTCCCTCCCTGGAGGATGCTTAGCTCTGACCCCCCAACACCTTGCAGGCCTGGCTAGTTCAGGGCTCTCACCTGTCCAGGTCTCTATACCAGCAGGACACCGTTACCCTCCTGCCCTTAGAAACATCCAGGGTGGCCCTTGGCACATGGAGGAGCCCAGTCCTGCTGAGACGTTGCCAGAACCGGTGTAGTTAGCGCTGTCATCGCTTTAACTTGGAAGATTCGTGCAGATGCACATTGGGGGTCCCCTGACACTTGGGGGTCTCCTGTGCTTCTAGCGGCTTCGCCCTTTTGCAGCCTGCACTCAGGAGTGGCTCCCTATGTTTGCAACCTGACATTGGTACAGTGATGCCAGGGCCTTGCTGGCCAGGCCCTGGGTGGTCAGGGTGCTTCCTTGTTGCGCTGTCTGTCCCGTGGCTGCTGCCCAGGGGCTGTTTGGGGTTATGAGGACATGTGCCTGACGTGGTACTAAACCTTGAGTCCTCCCAGAGAAGGCCCTGAACAGTGTCCAGCGGCCTTGACCTGTGGCCTGCAGTCAGGCTTCTGGTCAGTGAAGATGAGGCTTGTAGGAGTGGATCCCTGCTGGTCTGTGCCCAGACCCTGTGCCTGCATCACCCACATTTTTTTGTCTCCGTCAGCCCCAACAGTAGAACTAGCTGGTCTCTTGCACCAGGGCCAGTCCCATAAATTGTACATTTTGCTCTGACTGCTGCTTGGTAGCCTGAAGCTGTCTTGCTGGGAATCTTGTTTGCATTAGCAGTCACCATAAAGTGTAAATGTGTCCCGGCACTGCAGACAAGGCACTGCGCCTGAGAAGACGCCTCTCCCAGGAGTGAGGCGGTGGGGAGCTGCAGGCCAGGGCTGCCCAGTGGCCAGGACCTGCTGGCATGCGGCCCCGCCTGCTGTGGTCACTCGAGGCAGGTTCAGGGTGGCCAGGTGCTATTCTCAGGCTCTCTCCTCCTGACCTCTAATTTTGAAGGGGTTGGAGTGTGAGAACATTGGCTGCCACAGGGGACTTGCGGGGGACAGCTGTCACGCACGCTGTCTGCAAAGTGTCTGGTGTCTCTGGGTCCTGGCCTGTGCTGACCCTGACATGGGTGAACTGCAGGGAACAGGACAGGAACCCCTGTCCTGCCGTGTAAGGCTCCGTCTCTTGCTGGCAGGCATCTCAGGAAAGCTTTGTGTGCAGCCACCACAACACCATGTCCACGCAAAGCCCGCCCCCCAGAAGGCCCCACCCTTCCAGCTTTGGGACTGCCCGTCTCTTTGGGGAGGTCCACTCCGTTCCACACCCAGGGTGCTTGGTGCACTCTGTCTAGGTACCAGGGGTGTTGATCCATCCTGGCTCCGTCTCTTGCCTTGAAATTTCCTTTGCTCTCCCAGTGTCTGAGTCGGGTGACCATATGAGTGGGCAGCATGGGAAGAGGCAGCCAGCACCTCCAGGCTGCTCTGTCCGTGAAGGAACTGTGCTGCACAGAGACACGCAATACTCCTAGTAGTCCCAGAGAAGACCGGAAGAGCAGGTGGAGTTGATGCTCATGTATGTCCTTTAACCTGAGCACTGTGTCCCTGCAGGGTCCCTGAGGAGGCCACCCTGGCGCCCAGGCTAGGTGCACCTCAGCTCTCATGGCCACATGGCCTGACCACATCCAAGGTGCTTGGTGCCAGCTGTGGCCCACACTGCCCAGTGCCCACTGTGCAGGCCTTCAGGCTCAGGGTGTGTCAGGACACAGCTCCATCCCTGCGGTATTTCACTTCCACAAGCAGAACGAGGAAGAGCTGCCCCCCAGTGAGGGGTTGGGGGCAGCATGTCACAGGCCGCCCCTGCGTGGAGTGAACCGGGGTTGATGAAGGTGGGACAGCAACGCGGGGCCCTGACTGTCACTCACAGAACCCAGCAGCGCCAGACACGGAGTGGGAGTTTTTGTTAAAATGCTTTTGGTGTGTTGAGTGGGCATGGGAACAAGCCTGGTCCCTGGGGGAGGAGCCTGCTGTCCGCCTGCTGTCCGTCTGTCGGATAGGTGACCATTCAGCAGAAGGGTAGTAGCAGCACAGGCAGGGTCGGAGGATTTCTGGGCACTTGGGCTGGCGACGGCGTCAGGGCGACCAGAGTCAGAGACACTCCTGGCCTTGCCGTGGACTCAGAGAAGCTCTCCCAGGGGAAGGCTGGCAGGAGGGCACGCTTGGCTTTGGCACAGCGTGTGAGCGTTGGCCAGGAACAGGTGGGTGGCACCGAATTTGTGGTGTGGAATGTGGAGCCCAAGGGCTGCAGGGTGACTAGCACACCCAGCCGGCCTCGGCAGCCTGCTTTAGGAGCGGGGGGGCAGTTGGAAGCGCTACCTCGGGCAGCACAAAGCCAACCACACGGTGAGCACACAGCCCAGGCACGTGCCGGGCTCCTGGCTCCCTCCATGAAACCGGGTGTGGGGGCTCCAGGGCCCACCCCCTCACACATTCTGAGTCTGCACCCTGGGCTCGGGTCGCTCAGGTCTAGAGATGAGCCACTGAGTTAATTCCTGGCGCAGATGCACACGGCGTGAACGCGTCTCACCCTCCTGTAGGGATACATGGGCCTGCCAAGGCAGTGGCCGAGCCCTGAGCCTGGTGCACCCGGCTACTCTGCTGGCAATGTTGGGGTGCCCGTGCCCTCCTCCTCAAAAGGGGGACCCCTGCTAGGGATTCTGCATTTGTCTCTCTGGAGGTACCTCACCAGGCAGGGCTGTGCGGCAGAGCTGGCTCTGAGTCAGTACTGTGGTCTAAGAGAGGCCCCAGGGCAGGCGAGGCCCTGTGGCCCCTGGACGGCAGGCAGGTGTCTGGTGTGTGTGTGTGAGGTGTGCATGTGAGGTGTGTGTACATGTGTGTTGCATGATGTGTGTCATGTGGACGGGCATGGCGGCACAGTATCATAGAAGGCTAGACTGTGTGGCGTTGTACATGGGTGTGCTCCACTTCCCACCCAGCTCCCTGCCTGTGTGCCTGAGAGAGGTCCCTGGGCCCCTGTGCCCACGTGGCAGAGCCAGGTGGCAGCTCCTGGCCCAGCACTGGCCACTGTGGGCGCTTGAGGGGTGGACAGCGATGACGACCCTCAGTCAGTGCCTCGCTGTCACTCTTGTCTTCCAAATAAATAAAATCAATCTCACTAAAGAGCAGGAGTCGGGGGAAGGAAGCGTCCTACCCTACTGCACACAGCACGGCCCAGGCAGCCCAGGACAGCCTAGGTTGCACCCCGGAGGTGGGATCGGGGCTGGGTGCGAGGGGGGCAGCATGTGGTGGCTGTCCCTGCAGCTGCGTCTTGCATGTGGCAGTGCAGCAGGTGGCTGCAAAGAAACAGAACCCCACTGCGACCTCAGCTGTGCCTGAGAAGGCAGAGCCCCTCCACACCTGTGCGCCATGGCCCCTGCTCAGCCCAACTGCCACAGGCCCAGCCAGTGGCTGGCAGAGGCCAGCACTGCCACTCAGGGAGGGGTGGTGGAGTCGGCTCCACCTGCAATGTCACCTTCAGCCAGAAATGGGGCGAGGCGGGACTGCGCAGGCCGTGTCGGTCTGTCCCTCTGTTTGTGCTCTGGGCCAGCTTGGCTGCACCAGCATACTGCCTGGGGATATGGCAGGAGGGACAGGGAGGCAGCGCGGCTCCAGGGCCGTGGCCTGCCTCAAGGAGCAGTGGGACACTGTGCCGGGGTCCACGCGAGCGGCACATGCAGAAGGGTGTGCTCCTGGTGTGCTGTGACGTGGCACTGTGTCCTAAGGGCCTCTTTGTGGCTGTTGTTTTTGCAGGAGGCCGACACTCACAGAGGAGAACTCAAGAGGAAGAGGAACCTCCAAGAACTGGCACAGAGCACCTCTGAAGACAACGAGGTGTTTGGTATGTGGGCTGGGGGTGGGCACGGCCGGACACACGTGTGATGTGGCGGGTTTTAACCTGTGGATGCGTCGGAAGAGGGGCAGGGCAATCCCTTTCTGCCCTCCCGGCCCCTGCCCATTGACCCACCCCAGGCCTCCCTGGACGCACACCCCCAGGGCTCCCCGGTCACACGCTGGGCCACAGGAGAGGCCTCCAGGTGCCTGGAGGTGCCTGTGAAAAACAACGGCCCGGGAAGCGAAACTGCACCAAGGGGGGGGGACCGCAGGCCACATGCCAGCTGCAAAGGGTGACTCAGAGGTGTTGGGAAATCACTCCTGTCTACACGGGCCTGTATCCTGCCCTTTGCCTCCTGCCTGTCCGCTGCCCCGCATGGAGCCATGCCTCTTGCCACTTCCCCAGGGGCAGACGTGTTCGTCCTAGTCTGACTTACGCCACATCTCCCATCAGGACTCCGAAGCTCTGGCAGCCACGCCCTCGGGGCGGGAAGCAGAGCCACCCTGGGGTGCCTTGTTTGCCTCCAGGGTTCCTGAAGGAAGAAGGTAGGCGGCTGCACCCAGGGAGCACCCTGCTGTAGCAGAGGGAAGAGAAGCTGCTGAAATAAGCGGCCTGACATGGAAGGCCAGCCTGGCACCTGGCCAGTGCCCACCTGGTGTCTGCCTGCTCTGTGACTCTGCCCTGGCCCAGCGTGGCCATCCACCCCAGCTTCCTATTCCTGATGAACTGGCTCATTCCGCATGTCCCTTCCCCGTAACAGCGATGATGCTTGCAGGCACAGACGGACACGGGTGTGATGTGGACGGGGCAGGAGAAGCCAACCCAGTGGCCAGGTGCAGCCCTTACATGGCAGTCAGTCCATGTTAGAAGTATTGGAACAGCTTACTCATGTTGTTTTCCAGTGTCCTCTGTATTGTAAGCACCCTAGTGGCTGTTTCCGGGCAATGACCACGGTGGAAGCATAGGTGGTGGTTTTGTGTGTTTGTGTAAATGTATACACCATGCGTAAACTGTAGAAGACCTGTTGCCATCTTGGCCTAGAGTCAGGGAGACTGCACGGTTCCAGGACGGCTCTCTAGAAACGTTCTCAGAGCCAGCCAGAGTGGGCACATAGGAACCCCAGTCCACGGACTCGTCTGGGATGCAGGTGTCTGTGGGGACACCGTGCCTTTCCACCCTTGGTGTTTAGTGAGCGGAGCGTCCAGCCAGCCCACTGCTGTGGGCTGTGCTTGCCATGTGCCGCTGAGACCCCCGCAGTGCCGTGTGCCGCTGAGACCTGCACAGTGCCGTGTGCCGCTGAGACCCCCACAGTGCCGTGTGCCGCTGAGACCCGCACAGTGCTGTGTGCCGCTGAGACCCCCGCAGTGCCATTTGAGTGCCAGTGCCTCAGCCTGCTTCGCCAGGGGATGCAGTGTGTGGGAGTCACGTGTATCCTTGGTGTCAGAGCTGCAGGCTGCCACCGTTCCCCAGCCCAGCTGGAGGCCCCATGGGGGAGTGACACTGAGTCCTGCCCCATTCCCACCGCCATCTGACAGCCACAGGACCGCCCGGGAATGGGCCCAGCGTGGCAGACAGGGGCAGTGTAGAACCAGCAGGCATTACTGTGAGGATGGCAGGAAATGGAGCCTCCCAACTGTGGGACGAGGGCAGCTCTTGTCCTGTGCAGGAAGGACGGGACAGAGGAGCACAGGGAAGCCATGGGCCCGCAGCTGCCGAGCCAACTGTCCCCACATGCCCAGGGACCTCCTTGAAAGCTGGGCAGGAAGCATAGGTCTGCCCCGGTGGGGCCTGGATGAGGGAGCGGCAGCGATCCTGGTGGGAGGACTGAGGCCAGCGCTGGAGGGTTAGCAAGCTGTGGCTCCCACAGCGAATGCCCAGAGCCACCACGGCCACCAGGTGCAGACTCAGCAGCTCTGCGTCCTGCGGGCCACACAGCCTGTCCTCAGCAAGCAGACAGCACCTCACAGAGCACGCTTTTCCATGTCGGCCATGCCTGCTCCCGACTGGCTGGGCTGTCCTTGCAGGAGGAGCTCCATCTCCGCCAGATGTGCAGGCCAGAGGGCCACGCGCTTAGCAAGCTCCGCGGAACTGGGCTGCGTTGTGGCCAGCTGTTACCAAGCTGCATTTGGGTCATGCAGCCACGTGCACACACCGTCCTTGTGGGACCCCGACAGGTTCCTCTCTCCCTGCAGTGTCTCCTGAGGTAGAACAGGGCAGGCAGTGGAGTCTGGGTCCCTCTGAAAGCTACAAAGGAGCCACCAACAGAGGGCAGCTCTGCCCTTTGGGCTGAGGGAGTGCGTGTCTCACAGCACAGGAGATGCCGCCTTGCTCCTGCCATGCGTGGCATTTGATGGCTGCATCCCGGGCATGTTGCCTATGTGGGTGGGATCTGGCAAAAGCCATGGGAACAACGCACACTTGCTCCTTACCCAGACAGTGGAGACAGGATTCCCTGAGTGTAGCATTCATCCAAGAAAGACTGAAGTGTGTGTTTGCGTGCCTGTGTGTGTGCACACCGTGTGTGTATCCCTGTCATAAAACTCGAGTTTTGCTATACCGGGAATGCCCACAAGGAAACAATCCAGCATATCAAAAGTGCTAAGTCTGCCCCGAGTCTCAGCACACCGCATCAGTGACCGTGCCTGGCAGCCTGGACCTGGCGCCCAAGCAGAACACAGCGTCTCGCTTTGCCTGGTGGCTACAACAGCCCCGAGTGGAGGTGAGTGGGGCAGCTTCAGGTTATAGGGGTGACGAAGAACAGGCAGTGCGGGCCGGTGAGTTAGCCCCGCTGCCTGCGCAGGATTGCACGAGGACTTAGGGTCGCGCCGTCTCTGGGTACTGGCGGGCGTGATGGGGGCTCAAATGACCGGTTACAACTCCACCCACACCCACTTGGCCCTGCAGTGTTTTTCTCTGTTGACGAATCTGCCATTTTCAGCAAGAGCTCGTGTGCTCATCTGGTCTCACCGGTGCATCCCGGGCAGGTGGAAGCCCGCTGCTGCTCGGTGACCTCCACCGTGAGCTGCTGGACAGCTGCTGGGCCTCAGCGTCACCACACAGGGTGGTGTGTCAGGAGACGGGCAGGCCCTGCACCTGTGCACGGGCTTACTGTCCCTGCTTGCCCCAGGCCGATGAACCGGGGGAAGGCCAACATCTCCGAGGGGGCAGGATTGTGAAGCAAGCACCCCAACACTGGGAGGTCAGGGATCAGAGGGAGCCAACGCCCGTGCACACCTGAGCTTTAGAATGCAGTGATCCTCAGAGCTGCTTTGGGGCACGGGTCGCTGAGGACTGGAGACCCTCACACCCCACAGTGAGCTGAGGGACACGAGAGCACGGCCAGCTGGCCGTCTGACCACAGGCTGCCTGGGGCTGGCTCCCTGCACGCATGAGCCACTGGGCTGCCCCGCCTTGCTCTGCCAGCCAGCCTCTTTCAGGAACCACATTTGCAGGAAATCAGACACTCCCCTTCATCTCCAGGTGAACAGATGTGTTACCCCAACACTCAGCTCCTGTGCAGCTGATGGCAGGTTGAGGGGACACAGTGTGCAGAGGGCCGGTCACAGGGGACACAGTGTGCAGAGGGCCGGTCACAGAGGGGACACTGTGCAGAGGGCTGGTCACAGAGGGGACACAGTGTGCAGAGGGCTGGTCACAGAGGGGACACCATGTGCAGAGGGCTGGTCACAGAGGGGACAGCGTATGCAGAGGGCTGGTCACAGAGGGGACTCAGTGTACAGAGGGCTGGTCACAGAGGGGACTCAGTGTACAGAGGGCTGGTCACAGAGGGGACACAGTGTGCAGAGGGCTGGTCACAGAGGGGACACCGTGCGCAGAGGGCTGGTCACAGAGGGGCCTCGGCAAGTCAAGCCCAGGTTCCCCGTCTCTGCTGGGCTCGCTCCCCATCGCGGCTGCCAGTTCCCAGATGAGGGTGCTGGCTGCTCTAGTGGGCATGTGGTGGGCACATCCCCCGTGCAGCCTCTTGGGGCAGGCTAGGCCATGGGGTCCAAGCCCGGGATCTGCATGGTAGGACCTGCATTACTGGGCACTTGGCCCTGGGGCGGGTCCTGCCCAGGGTCACTCGGGGTCAGTAGACCCACAATAGGACAGCTGAAGATGCCCAGAACAAAGAGCCAGGACCAGCCCTACAATGGCCCACAGAGCACATGTGACAGGCTCCAACCAAGGCCTGGTGGCCCGACTGCGGCCCGACAGTCTCCAGAGGCAGGTGGGCAGCAGGGTCAACGCCTGGGGTCACGCTGATGTCTCCCTCCTCGTGGGCACCTCTGTGGACCCGCACCTCGGGATGGCAGGTCCCCAGCTGCCTCGTTCACAGCCCTGCTGTCCTGCTCTCCTGCTGGGTCTGGCCCACATGGTGGTCACGCCTGTGGTGGGACAGCTCGGTCCATGCAGGTGGGGCCAGTAGGAGCCCCCTGCACTGTCCCTGGGCAGCCAATCATGTTTCAGGAGCTGCCCACCCTCTCTCTCGGGAGCCAGTTGCATTTCAGGAACTGGCTGTCACTCTTTCTGAACAGCCAATCGTGTTTCAAGAAGCAGCGAGGCCCAGGAGCCACCACGGCTAGCTCCGAGGGATCTTTTCTCTCCCACCTAGTCCAACGAGGGAAGGGCAGGCTTCCACGGTGTTCAGAGGAAGGAGTTTGCCACCAGGATCCTCCTGGGCCCTGGGAGAGGGCAGCCTCCTGCGAAGGGGCAGGGCCTCACTACTGGCCACAGCGCTTCCCTGCCAGCGTGTCTAAATTAGAGAGGCAGGCTCCTCACTTCTAGCAGCGTCAGTGCCCGGAACCAAATGCACCCTCCCTTCCTGCCCCTCCAGAGCCCCTCCTCTCTAGTCCCACCCGCTTCACTGCAGTTGGCTCCAGGCTCAGGGAACGTACTGACCCGCCTCACCACACCTGGAGACAGCCAGGCCATGGCTGTGACATACCTGGTCCCTGCACTGTTCCGTGTGTAGACATGACTGTGACACACTTGGCCTGTGCCCTGCTCCACATGTGGGCATCAGGGCTGTGGTTCATTTGGTCTGTGTATTGGTCCACATGTGTATGTCATGGCTGTGACATGCTTGATGTGTCTACGTGTGGATGTCATGGCTCTGGCATGCTTGGTCTGTCGGTGGATGCTGGCCACGGTTCCACTCTGGTGGCTGTGAGTCCTGCTGGGCCGAGTGCTAGGGTCCAGGACTTCCAGTGGACACGATGGCCAGCGCAGTGATGCCTTACACCTCCCCAGGATGGGCCTTTCTAACCTTTGCATTCTGGTTTCCCCAGAGGTAAGTGCTCATGTCAGTGGGGGATTGACCCAGTCCAGGAAGATGTGAGGGACTTGAGGATTGGGGCCCTGAGGCTGTGAGGTCAGAATTCATCACCTGCCTTTTGTGGGTGCAGTCGCTGCACTGAAGGTGGGGGCTGGGAGCCCTTGGGTGCAGTCGCTGCACTGAAGGTGGGGGCTGGGGGCCCTTGGGTGCAGTCGCTGCGCTGAGGGTGGGGGCTGGGGGCCCTTGGGTGCAGTCGCTGCGCTGAGGGTGGGGGCTGGGGGCCCTTGGGTGCAGTCGCTGCGCTGAGGGTGGGGGCTGGGGGCCCTTGGGTGCAGTCGCTGCGCTGAGGGTGGGGGCTGGGGGCCCTTGGGTGCAGTCGCTGAGCTGAGGGTGGGAGCTGCAAGCCTGTGAGCGCAGCTTTAGGGAACTCTTCTAACTGCGACAAGCTTCCCCCCAGCCTCCAGACACAGGGCGGGCGAGATGTGGAGACAGGATAACAGAAGGCAACATGGGCCTCAGCCACCCAAGGGGCAGTGGTCGCCAAGGGTTCACTGCCCCGACCCTGGCCTTCAGTGCCCAGGCCAGAGACCCCTGGGCTGGATCACCTGCATGGCAGAGGTGGTGGTCAGATGAGGTGACCAGCACAAGCCCCCCGCGTGATCAGGCCCAGAATGCTGTCCTGCACTTTGTCCCACCTGTTCCTGCAGCCTCCGACTCTCCTGGAGGGTTTGTGCATTGGGGAGCAGGACTGCACGCACCAGGGAAGGTGGGCTGGGCACTGGAGGCATTTGAGCAAACTTGAATGCTTGGCTTACATAGAGCAGTGTTCACCAAGGCGTCACACCCGGCAGTACCGCAGCCCGTTTCGGGGTACACCTGTAAGAGCACCTACTCCACGGCACGTGGGCATTTGTAGACCCTCAGACCACAAGGGGCCCTGTGGCCTGTTCCGGCCAGCAGTGACAGCAGCACTGCCCTTGGATCCTCACAGCTGGAGCTGGATGGGGCACTGCCTGGACCAAGGGCTGCCCAGAACAGCCTGAGCAAGCACCCCCTCCTCCCTCTTCCAGATTCCATAGCACCCAGGGCCCCTTGGAACACAAGCTCCGAATGCAGGCTTTGTGCCCAGTTGTCTGCGTGGGCAGGAAGCAGAAATGCTGCAGGAGGAGTCGGGAGGTTGGGTTTAGCCTTGCTGCTGGCCAGTTCTGCCTTTAGGCTCGGCGTGGAGCAGTGCGCCTTGCTCAGCACCCCGGCAGCCCGCTCACGCACTCATCAAGGCACCCCTGTAAGGACTGTTCACACAGACTTTAAAAAGTCTCTACACCCTGCTGGGGGAGAAGAGACACGTCCCGTTTCTTCACTCAGGCGCCCTTAGTGTGAGTGGTATCCTGAGTGATCCGACAACTTGGGCAAAGCCAGGGTGTGCATTCAGAGTGAAGACAGGAGAGGTGCAGCAGCGGTGAGGGTGGTGGGTGGTTTGAGAGGCCTCTACCTGCGTTGCACCTGCTGCTAACCTGGGACGTTGGGTCTTCCGGCTGAAGCCTGTCTAAGCCGCTCTGCGGTGCTCCTTCATTGGCCGATCTTGAGCTGTTCTCTGCGTTGGAGCGTGGCGGTGGCTGCCACGAGCTGGTACCAGGCTGCCGGGCGGCGGCTCTTCCTGAAAAGCCCACATTGTGTGCGGGGGCCCCATGCAGGGGCAGTAAGTGCTGAGCACAGATTCTCAGCTGTCCCCAAGAAAGCCTGGCCCAGCCCGCCCACTGTGTGTGTGTCTGCCTTTGGTGCCGAGCTCCTCCTGTGGACCCAGCTGCACAGGTGCAGCTTCTCACTAGGTTTCTCTTCTCAGGACAGCACGTGGCAAAAACCCTTTCTAATACAAAGCTGAGGTAGAGGCTTCTGTTGGATGTGTGTGTTAAACTTGAGGCTACCTCTCCACCCAGAAAAAACGGGCCCAGCAAAGTAAGCTGAAAGTGGGGGCCCCTGCTCCACTGTCCTGTGGTGCCAAGTGCCACATGCTGGTCCTCTGGTGGTTTGCAGGACGCACGTGCGGCCCTGGCTGTTGGGGTGAAGGGCGCCTCACCTCAGCCCGCCACCTCCTGCTCTGGTCTAACTGGGAGTGGCAGTAGGCCCAGAGCAGATCCGTCTGTCTTCAGCCAGCCCAGAACCTGGAGAGGCACAGAAGCGCTGGCTGCCCCCAGGTGCTAGGAGCTTGGGTTCTCTCAGCCTGTGCTGTGGGCTTACGGTCAGGCTGAGCTGCTCCTTGCGGTGGGGGGTCAGGGTCAGGGTCGTGGTCAGGGCTAGCCTGGAGCTGCTCCTCGTGGTGAGGGCTCAGGGTCAGGGCTAGCCTGGAGCTGCTCCTCATGGTGAGGGGTCAGGGTCGTGGTCAGGGCTAGCCTGGAGCTGCTCCTCGTGGTGGGGGTCAGGGTCAGGGCTAGCCTTGAGCTGCTCCTCGCGGTGGGGGTCAGGGTCAGGGCTAGCCTGGAGCTGCTCCTCGCGGTGGGGGTCAGGGTCAGGGCTAGCCTGGAGCTGCTGCTCGTGGTGAGGGGTCAGGGTCGTGGTCAGGGCTAGCCTGGAGCTGCTCCTCGTGGTGGGTGTCAGGGTCAGGGCTAGCCTGGAGCTGCTCCTCGTGGAGGGGGCCAGGGCCATAGTTAGGGCTAGCCTGGAGCTGCTCCTCGTGGTGGGGGTCAGGGTCAGGGCTAGCCTGGAGCTGCTCCTCGCGGTGGGGGTCAGGGTCAGGGCTAGCCTGGAGCTGCTCCTCGCGGAGGGAGTGCCGTGATGCATGGCCCCGCTTCCTGCTGCGGCAGACACTGCCCGTGCTCTCTGTTGCGTCAGTCTCATGCCAAGGCCTGGCCTTGCTCCAAGTCCGCATTGCACTTTCACCCTGAAAGGGAAGGGAATCGCAAAGCTGGATTCTTGTGGGCGTGCATGCTCCCGCCTGGAGCTGGGGGCTGTCTCTCAGAGCCCCTGCCCAGCCCTGGACAGCATCTGGCTGATGCTGGGGAGACGGGGCATGGGCCTTCATTGCTGTGACCCAGTGTTCCCTGACACAGCTCCCTCTGGGGCTGCGTGCCAGCACCTGCCGACGGGGCTCGACCCTCAGTGTCATGACCCTGTGCAGATCCCCTGAGCAGTCTTGTGGCTGAGCACAGTACCAAGTAAGGCCAGCGTTGGCAGGAACTGAGTCTGCCAGCTGTCTCCTGACCGTCCGTCCCTACTGTGACAGCCGGCAGGTGCAGCAGGCCTGGGTAGGACCTGTGCTCGTGTCTGGGCGACACTGGCTGACACACTGCAGGCTTTGGGAACTGCTTGAGGTGATCATGTTCTGTCTGCGTGTGTGCTCCCACCCACCTGTGGCCGGCGGCTTGGTGGCAATGTGCTTTCCTCTTGCCCCGTGCGTGGGGTGGGAGAGAGGAGCCATCCCTTCCTCTAGCACGGTTGGCTTGCTGGCTCAGTTGCACACTGGGTGCCCTGAGAGGCTGCCCGCTTGGTTTCTGTCTGCCAGGGGAGGGGTCGGGTCCTGCTTGGTGACCTTCCTGGACCTGCACGGGGGTTACGGGAAGGCAGGTGGTATCGAGCTGAGCGACACTGCTTCTTCCTCCAGGGCCCAGTGAGCTGCAGGGAACAGAGAAGGCTGCCCTCCTCGCCAGGAAGAGATGCTGTGAGGACATACCGGGCAGGGGCGCTCAGGACGTGAGCTGCCACGGGTGGCGGGTGCGGCCTGGAGCCGTGTCCGTGCGAGCTGGGGTGAAGAGGATGTGGGAATGGGTGCGAGGGACAGGCAGCTCCCCTTAGGGCGTGGGAAGTGTGGGAGCCCCTTGCCCAGGACAGCCTCCCCAGCACTGTGTACCATGTACGCACACCTGTACCTACGGATGTGCACAGCCTCCTGAACTCACATCCACGTGCACGTGAATGCTTGTGACCCTGCACGTACAAGGCACACACAACAGAACTGGAGTCTGGGATATCTGGACACATAGCAGCTGCTGGCTGCGAGGGGCACTGGCAAGGAAGGTGTGCCCGTGAACGTGGGTGGGTGTCAGTGACATTCAGAGGTACCACAGGGACACGGGGCTGGCAGAGCTGGGAGACAGCCAGGACTGCAGGAAGACCAGTGGGGGGTGTGTGCAGCATGCACGCAGCTCCGCACAGCTGCTTCCAGTGCCTGTCAGCGGTGAAGGATAGAGCCCGCTCTGCCACGGTGCCCACGTGTGTGGGGTGTGTGATCGGCTGTGCCCACTCTGCCACGGTGCCCACGTGTGTGAGGTGCTTTGTTGGGAGTCATTGTGCGCTGTGGGAAAGAGGGGAGCCCGGAAGACTGCAGGGTCGTGGTTAGCGCTGCTTGAAGCCATGTGTGCATTCACTCAGATGTTGATGTAATGTCGAGGCAGGGGTGACGACAGAGGGCCCTGGCTGAGTCCCGGTCACCAGGGTGGGACCACAGTGGGACCAGGGTGGGCTTGAAGTGCCCGGTGCCTTTCGAGGTCCCTAGTATCAGGGACATTCACTCATTTGGGACAGGCAGTTAATCAGGATGACAGAGACATCGGGACGGGGAGGTCACCCTGCTGGTCTGTCACCCTGGTCAGACGCTGGCCCTCCTGTGACAGGCCATTTTCTCCAGCTCTGTCTCCTGCCCCTCAGGGCAGTGGCGGGGTCTGGCCTGCACCATGTCGATGCAGCTGCTGCTGCCTCCCGTGAGGCAGTCCCACCAGAACCCCTCAGGGACAGGTTCCCCTCAGGAGGCGGAGGCTGGGACCAGGGCAAGCTCCAGGGAACCATGTCCAGTTACCCCTGACACAGTGCGCTGGGTGGATGGTGGATGGATGGGTGAGTAGGTGGATGGTAGGCACATGCCCGAAACACGCACGTGGCACCAGACTTCTGGGTGCAAGGTTTTGCAAACTGGGTTTCAAGCAAAGCCCTCACCAAACTGTGTGTGTACACTGGAGTGAGAACATTTCATGACATGCATGTAAGTACTTGTCACAGCTGTGCTGTGCAGAACGCCAGCCACATGCTGGGTTCAGCAGGTGACATGGCCAGGCCTGGCACAGAGGCAGTTGCACGCTCAGGGCCCCATGGGAGGTGGCAGAAGGGGCAGAGCTGCCATGAGCTACGTCTCAGTCTAGGAGTTCAGAGCGCATGTCGTCTGGCTGGAGTCCCCTGTGCAGTTGGCCAAGAGCTGGAAGGATCCTCTTGCACGTATCTGCCCCTGCCATAGTCCCACGGCCACTGCTCTCGGGGGCATGCACTATGGCTCAGCTTTACTCGGTGTCAGAGCAGTATTCCTGGGACAATCCTCAGAGGCAAGGCACGGAGCAGGACCTAGCTGGAGCTGGGCTGGTGGCCAGCCCCAGGAGCTGCAGGCTCAGGTGATCTCCCCAGCCTCCCTATGACCTCTTCCCCATTGTGGGAGGGCCCCAGGGGCGAGCTATTTAGAGCAAGAAAAAACCATGTCGTAGGCACACAAAGGAGTCATTTGTGCGAGCGGGGTGGGTTGGTAAGATGCGAGCTTTAGCGAGATCGCCGTGGCAGTCTGGCTGCCAGCCACGTGCCTCCCCAAGATGCAGAATTTCTGCTGTAGCAAATCCCCAGGCCACAACCATGGGGCTTTTTGTTCCATCTACCCGCCCTGGTGACCCCAAGCGCAGCGTGCCAATGATGGGTGTACCCCACAAACAAGGAGGTGCCTCTTCAGCCCTGGCCCACACTCCCAAATTCCACAGCTCCTCTGCAGTGAGTCGAGGGCCCAGCACCCCAGCTGTCCACTCCAGGATGCCCTACAAGTCACGACTGTTGGAGCCTCACATCTCACATGGAGGGGCTGAGTGTCCACAGTCGGGAGCCCTTTGGGCACAGGGTCCTGCCTTGCATACTCTGTGGGCAGCAGCTGAGGCTGGCCAGGAGCTCTGCTTGCTGCGCGTGTGTGGCCTGTGTCCAGCCCCTGCAGGCCACGGCACAGCCAGTGCCTGCTTGTCTGTGATGGTGGAGTACAGGAAGGAGCTGGCCGTCTTAGAGCGGAACCCTGCCCATCGCCTGCTCCCGGGTTCACTGTGCCATGGGTACAGCGTGGGCCAGGCCTTCGGGGCCTGGGCACCCCTGCCAAACAATGTTCAGGACCTCACTGATCAAGATGTCACTGGGGACCACTTCAAAGTGCCAAGTCACAAACCAGATCATTCAGGACTGCTCTGCAGTGCCACACTGCTGCCTCAACAGCCACCTGGAACCCAGACCCCAGGAAGGCACATCAGGTGGTGCCCAAGGGCAGCCCAGCTGCTCCCTGAGTGCACATGTGGCAGACCCCCCAGAGGGGGCTGTGGGCAGGACACTGGGAGCCCCTTATGGAGCCAGAGATCACTGCCGTGGGAGCTCGGCTGTCACTGTGCCTGTGCAGTGCACAGCTGTGAGACCATGGGTGACAGCGTGTAGCTGTGTTGGGGCGACCATGTGTGTCGTGTGTGATAGTTGCTGGGAGAACCCACAGGGGCATCAGCTGGTGCTGGGTGGTGGTGGGTGCAGGTGTGCCTCCCTGGCTCTCAGCCCTGACAGGGACATCCCTGCCCTGGCCTCACCAGGCTGCGCCCCTCCTCAGCTGCTGTTCAGCTTTTTTAGGTCTCAGTTTCTACATCGCAATGAAATGGCTGCTGAGCGCCCTGAGCCCCGAGAGGGCAGGACGCATGAGGAGGCAGCACTGGCCACGAACTTCCCGCCTGTCCCCGTCCCCCGTCTGTCCCTGTCCCCCGCCTGTCAGCACTGTGAGGAGCACCCTTCCACGTTCCCGGGTCACACTCCCTGCACAGGCACAGCTGGGCCCCGCACAGCCCAGCACAGGTGCTGGCGGCCCCCGGGGCCCTTCCTTGCAGCCGCCCCTTCCCACCCTGGCCACCGGCCCCCTCTGCTTGGCCTGGCTTCACTCCCAGCAGTGCTGAGTCGGCCCTGCTGGATGCCCCATTTCCAACAGGAGCAGCACAACCCAATGTGCACATTTAGCCTTGAGGCTGGAGGACCTTATAACTGCAGACCTAAATCCTGTCTTGTACTGCCTTTTTCCTTCAGAGGTGTATGTATTTGAAAGTCATAGTTGCAGGGAGAGACGAATACAGTGAGAGATCTTCCATCTGCTGGTTCACGCCTCAAATGGCCACGATGGCCAGAGCTGGGTCAGTTCAAATCTAGGAACCAGGAGCTTCTTCCTGGTCTCCCAGTTGGGTGCAGGGGCTCAAGAACTTGGGCCATTCTCTGCTACCTTTCCAGACCACTAGCAAGGAGCTGGATGGGAAGTGGAACAGCCAGGACTAGAACCAGCACCCGTGTACGAGGCCAGCATCAGACAAGAGGCCTCACCCACTATACCACAGCACCAGCCCGTACCTTGGAGCCACACCGGTGGCTTTCTAGAGTTGTACAGAACCACATGTATACCTAGGAGGGACCCCGCTCCACAGCACGTTTGCCAGAATGCAGTGTCTGGTGGACCTAAGAATGGGTGCCCAGCCTAGACATGGCACCTGCCCGTGCCCAGGCTCTCCCATGGGACAGTCAACGGCCACTGGTGGGCCTGAGCAGCATCTAGCAAGGCCTTTGCCCCAGCCAAGCCAGGGATGAACCGGGTCTGGCCCATTCAGGACGGAGCTCACTGCAGGAAGGGCTGGAGAAGCAAATGGAGGGCTCTGCAGTGACCACCCCCAGGCCCAGGCCTGCTGACCGCGATTTCCCAGGGGATGGGGAAGGGTGGGGACAGCCACCGGGACTTGGCCAACGCAGACACCAAGGACCGCCAAGAGGGGAGCTTGGCTCACGCCTGGCTGTGCTCTTGGAGAAGCCAGGGCAGGCAGGCCGGTGGAAGAGTTTGTCCCACAGGCACCCGAGAAAGCAGAGTCGGTAGAGCGTGTGATGTGGGGACCTTGTTGCTCCTTCTGCGTGCCATGCAGCCGGCGTGTCTGCAGGGAACCTGCTGTGTTAACCTGGAGCAGGGCTTCCTGGAGAGGTTGAGGCAGCTCCCACCCTCCAGAGGCTGAGTGGAGGGATGAAGGATTGGCTCCGGAAGCTAGGGAACATTGTGAAGGTCTGCTGGGTATGGAGACCCAGCACAGGAGGGGCGAGCCTTACCTTCATTAAGAAGTACATGCCGCCCCTCTGCCCCTGCGTGTCACAGGCCCCCCTGCTGGGTGTCACTGAGCAGTGCAGGACTCAGTGAAGTGCCTGCCGTGCAGGGACACACCCAAGGTCCTTTGGGAGGTGTGGCATCACTGCCTTGCAGGGCCAGCACTTCTCCCACCCCAGTGCTGGACCATTGCACACTGAGAAGGGGCTATACGTGTGTGTAGGAGGCTTTCCTGCACCCTGGCCTTTGGGCACAAGCACACCAGACCCGCACAGCGGATGAACACACCACAGAACCAGTGCTGGCCTCGCCCAGGAGGCCAGGATGCTGCCGGGGCCTGGAAGCTGCGCTTGTGTCCTGCAGCACGGCACACCCACTCCTGATTGCCCTGCGTGGGTGCTGGGGGAAGCGACTGTGGGTCACAGATGCCTGCTGTGTGCCTCACAAAGGCCCCCTGTGGCGCCCGCAATAGTATTCAGTTGGTCTTGTGTTTTGTTAATGCATCTAATTAGTACAATAGAGCTATTGTCTTCCTTCCACATTTGCATTAACTGATATCAGCCACAGAAGAAAGTCCACAGCTACAAAGTCCTTTAGTAAAGATCCTTTAGTTGCCCCTATACCCACCCAGCTCTGTACCCACCCAGGCCTTACACATGCCGCTGCTGCCCAAGGCTCCGTGTTCCCCGTACTTGACTTTGGCCGTGGCTGTAGGCTGATCACACCACTCTTCAAGTGGCTTTTCAGATACCTCATGCAGCGACGCATTGAACCGGTCTCGCAAACACCAGCGTGTATGGCTGGATCCACCAGGGGGTCACAGAACGATGGTGCCACCCAGGAGCCCTGCCCCATCTTACCCTGTTTTCCATGTGGGTGCTGGATTGGGTGGTCTTTTCCTGAGGCATACAGTGTGGTCAGTGTAGACACCCTGGGCAGCCAGGTGCCTTGTGGTATGGACGTGGCAGCATGAACACAACCACAGCTGTCCTGGTTCCCATACTGTGCTGTTGGCAAACGTGCCTGACCAACGGCCTAGGAGACGGGTCCTGCACTTGGGCCTTGGCGGTCCTGGGCCCACCGGACATGCCCGGTGAGGTGAGGAGTATGATGTCCTTCTTTGTGCTGTGTGTTGGTGGGAGAGGGTAGTGCCTGTCCACAGCTCCACCTATGGACGTCGAACACAGGAAATGAACCCTGCAGGCCCCCTGAAGGGCTGGCCCCAGACCTGACCTGTAGAAGGAGGTGTGACTGTGTCCGGGCAGCACAAGGCAGATGGCCGTTCAGCCGACCGTGGAAGCATTCAGAGAGGTAACGTGGGGCGTGTTCTTCCTGGAGTACCTCGTGGCCCAGAAGCTGCCAAGCTGCCCGTGAGAGCGCTCATCCCACAGGAGGCCATTGTATCATATTCAGGTTCTTGCAAGGGTGGGTGAGGAAGCCCAAGACCTCTCAAGTGGCCAGCTGTGAGGTTTTGGGAAGTGTGGTGTTGGTCAATATTTCTCAGGGGATAAAATTCTCCCAAGCAACTTGTCTGTTCAACCCAAGTATTTCTCCGTGTAGCCAGCCCCAAGGACAGTCGTGTTCCTCACGGGGTGTCCAGGCTGCTGCCCACTCTGGGAAGTGTGCAGGAAGAAGCCAACACGAAGGCCTAGGACTCGCGTGCTCAGGA